>NW_022900936.1:3618345-3630200 GCF_012274545.1 Fukomys damarensis
CTCTCTCTCTCTCTCTCTCTCCCTCCCTCTCTTTCCTGTCTGAGCCTCTTGCCCGAAGCTAGCGTGGGTCTGGAGTTGAGTCGCAGTCCTGGGGCTGCTCCTCGGGGTGGGCCAGGCTACCGTCCTGGGAGGCCGAGTCAGCGCGAGTGTTCCTGGGCAGCAGTCTCTCGGGGGAGCAGGCACCCTGTGCCCTCTGACTTTTCCCAGAGGTCAAGGTGACCTGGACTTCCCAGTTCCTTCACTACCGGGCAGACGGGGCCATTGCAGCCCGACCCCGCCGTGGTTGGGGCAGAAAGCACAGGACAGGGGTGGCCCAGTGCCCACAGCCTGCCCTGGCCAGGACCCTCCCCAGAGGGAGCAGGGTGGGTGGGGGAAACAGCCACAAACCTCACCAGTCAAGGTAGAGAGAGCACCACTGAAACATGGTTAGCCTGCAGGCGTTCAACAGAAAGCCACCCCATGCTCGGGTCCTGCGCCGTGGGCATCGTGGTTGCTACCAGGACCCACCTGTCCATCCTGTTTCCAGGACAGGTGTGGGGGCCACGTCCCTATCCAGCCACAGACCCCCAGGGAGGGCAGAGAAGGGCAGGAAGCCACTGGGCCTGGGCCTTGCCAGGAAGAGGTGCCCAGGGCTTGGCCCACACTGGCCACTCAAGGGTCTGTGCCTGGGCAGCCCCAGCTCAAAAGTCCAGAGACCTCTCAGGTCCGATGCTTTTATAACCCTTTCTTTTTTTGCATTGGGAATTTAAAGCTGAGGTACATGCCCAGCTGTTTTTACTTTGAGCTGGGTCTCATCAAGCAGTTAAAATGCTCATCTTGAGCTTGTGATCCTCCTGCCTCAGCCTCCCAGAGTGCAGGGACTAGAGCTGTGCCCCACCACACTCGGCTCAAAATCCAAAACTTTTGAGGGCCAGCGTGACACTGCATGTGGAAAATCTCGGACCTGATGTCTGTCCTGTGACAGTATGACCCCAGGCTCCGTGCACATGGTATTGAAGACATTGGTGAGTCTTGTGTTAGACTCGGTCCTACCCCGCGTATCTCATTATGTAGACACACATAGTCCAGGATGAGAAACTCCCAACCCAAAAGCGCCTCTGGTCCCAGGTGTTTGGGATAAGGGCTATTCCACCTGTAGTCTTAGGAGCACTGTTTTGTGGAAACTATTGTAGAGCTCTTGGAAAAGCCACGCTCTGGTGGTTTCCTTCCTGTTAATGGAAGATCATCCTCGAAAGGAGACCAGAAGTCCCACGCCCCCCAGCAAATGGGTGGAAGATGAGGCAGGAGGGTGTCAGAGGCCAGTACCCCTCAGGGCTCCCAGGGGCAGACAGCTGAGCTGTGGGAGCTGGGAGCCAGGCCCCCAACTTGAGATCCTCCTGTCTCAGCCTCCCAGGCTGCTGGGGTTGCAGGCATGTCACCACATCCGAGTGGAAGGCAGCCTAATGGTGGTGGTGGAAACCATGCATGGGGAGCTCTGCTTCACGGGGGTAGGGAACCAGAGGATCCCTGGTTCTCTAGGGCTGGGGGCAGGACTCTGAACTGGACTTGAGCCACCAGGCATGGCTTCCCGGCCTTGCTGGTCTGCACAGTGGACAGTGTAGGTCATGGTGCAGGACTCTGGCACATCACCTGCCTAGTCCCAGACCTTCCCAAGCAGCAGCATGCGGTGGAGGGGGTGAGGGGGGCTGTCCTGCCGGTTCCAGGACCAGCCTTTGAGTGTCCGGCCCTGCCGTGTCACTCAGAGCAAGGCTGTAATCTTCTCTGTAGAGCAGATTGCAAAATCCAGGTGGGTTCTCGGTGGTCAGGTGACAGGTGTGTGTGTGTGGGTGTGTACGTGCACGTGCGTATTGTACCCCTGTAGGGCAAGGTCAGGTCTGCAGGTGACACTGCCCGCCTCCTAGGAGCCGCCTCTAGAGGGTGCTGTGTGGAAGCCACACCACTACTCCGAATCCTGGAGAGGGTTATTGTTGTCTTTATTTAAAGTAAACCAAGCCAGGTCACAAGGGGTCCTTGTGCTGCTGGGGTCACGGTAACCATCACAGAAGACTCGGAGCCACAAGCCCGACAGACCAGCGCAGCCCTGTACACGGCCATCTGCCCGTAACAGCCAGTTCAACCGGCTGGATGCCACTCTTGTATTGATCCTGTGGCCAAGGATTATAGTTTCAAGAGATCCGATGTGGTCTTCTTGGTGCTGCCTTTAAAGACTTCCCCTTGCTCGACCTTCTGGAAGATGCTCTTAGTTTCCTGTGCTCCGTTGCGGTGCCCAGACAGATGTCCTGGTCCCGGGGAGGCCGTCCCTGTCTTCCCAGGCTGACAGTGGCCTAGCCGAACACGGCAGAGATGAGGAGATAAAGCAGGACAAGGCGCACAGCCCGGGCCTGGGGGGCGTGGGGGAGGGAGTGCGGCAGGCAGGAGGCCAGCTCGAGGTCACAGGTGGTCAGGAAGCCAGGGCTGGGACCGTGGAGGGGACAGCGGATGCTCCAGGCCCCAGGGCGCATCCAGTGTTGGCTGCTGGTGGCTGTCATGGCCAGGTGTCCCCTGCTGAGTTCCAGTCCCACCTGCTGGGTCCCCGGCCTTGGGTCCACTTGGAGCACTGGTGACTGAGGCTTCTCTCCCTGGCTCCTCCCTGGGGGGCATCTGGGCTCCTCCTCCTGTCTCCCTGGATCTGCCTGAGGGTCCCTTGTGCTAGACAGGGAGCAGGTCTGAGAGGACAGTTCAGAGCGGGGAGGGGAGGCCCCAGAGGCGCGGGAGAGTAGGAGCCGAGGTCCCCCACAGGTGCCTCCTGTGGCCAGCTCTGCCGGCCATCTGCTCCTCCTCTGCGGGGCCCAGAGGGCGGAGGAGGAAGTGGGCCCAGGCTCGGCAGCCATGGGAGGCCAGTCGTGGCTTGCGATCCTTGTCTTGAACCCCTTAGGAGTTAAGGCAGGGTCAGACGCCTGTCCCAGGCTTGGCCGGTGGCAGCTGCACCTGCTGCCTCCCCTCCCCCCACCAGGTACCTGGAGGCTCCTCCCACCTCCTGTGCCCCAGTGTGCCTGGCAGCCAGCCCTGGGGAACACCCAGGATCCTCGGTTTCCCCACGGCCCAGGAAAGAGGCCTTTTCTGCCCTGCCACTCAGGGTGAGGGCACCACACCCCCAGATGGATTTCCCGTCCCTGGCAGACAAACAAAGGCAAACATGCACACCGCGGGCACTGCTGGCCGAGGCCACATCCGCTGCAACAATGCACAGTGCTCTTCACCCTGCAGATGCGGGGTCCCGGCCAGTGCCGCCCAGGGAGGAGGCCTTTGTCCTCTGGGGGCGCTGCTTCTGTGCAGCCCTGCCCTGCTGCTGCTGGGGCCTGAGGGGGTCTGACAACCCTGCTGTCACTGTTTCCAAGGCACCCTGGTGGCCCTGGTGTCACCGCAGAGCAGCAGCTCGGGTGCCAGTCTGGAGGATTTGAGCCAATGCCCTGTTTGCCTGGACTTCTGAGACCCACACAGCACCCCTGGGCTAAAGCAGAGGTGCCTTGGGGCTGTGGCCCTGGAGGCTCGGGCAGCATCTGTGGCCTCTCCCGGCTTCTCCAGGCTGCACTCCCTGCCCCACGTGGCAGGACGCCGGTGATCGCGCTGGGCCCACCAGGAAGAGCCGGAATGACCTCCCTGCTTTAAGGTCAGCTGATTCACAGTTCGAGTCCCATCCGTGCCCCTCACCTGGAGAGACCCGTGCACAGCTCAGATCTGGCCATGGTGGGTTTTGGCTGCGGTGCTGAGTTCGAGTTTGACCTCCACAGCCTTCTGCTCTCTGGGACTGTGCTGGGCTGGGAGAGCCGGCCACACGGCTGTGAAGAGTCAGAGAGACGAACAGTTCATGAACCACACTGAAGCATGCCATTCTCTAAGCCTTTTATTTTTGTCCCTCCCGTTGGGTGGTTTGCTTCTGTGAAGTCTGAAGTCCGGGCTGAGTGGTTAATTTCTGAAAACAGCCACCAGAGTGGGATTTACATCTGGAAATTTACACCTGTGCCGCAAGCCAGGGGTTGACCAATTGTCTTAGTGATCATCTAGGCTTAAGACACGGATGGGAGAATGTCAGTTAGTGAAGATTAACCCAGAATGCACTAGGCTGAGCAGCACAGAAGCAGCACAGAGCAGCCAGGTCACAGCAGAACCACTAGGACAGGTCGGCTACAAATGCGAGAGTTCGGCAAAAGTCAACCAAAGCGCTCTGTGTGGCTCACTGGTTTCTATAAACTTAGCATAAAAGCACTGCATATTATCGGTAATTGGATACTTGCTTTAGATCGATAAAAGAATGGATCAAGGCAGGAATGTACTATATACAAGGTGTAGTGGAAACGACACACAATGTCTAAATTTTTAAAAGTCGCTCTAGTAAAAGACACATTGCCCTCAGTCTCCCTCCCTGGGACGCCCTCCTCCCACGTGCTGGCCACTTCCTGCAGCAGCTCTGGAGTCCTGAGTGTCTTTAGTTTCACTGTTGTAGCTGCCTCAATGTCCTGACAGAATTCCAAACGTGTCCCTGTCATGGTCATTTTGTCTCTGGGGAGGAGCTGGGAGTCACACGGTGCCAGATCCGGGGACTACGGGGGACGAGGACAGCGCTGTGATTTTACAAACCCACCTTTCTGTTGGGTGGTGCTTGGCAGCGACAGTCACCATATTTTTGGTCACATCTCGTAAAGACCCTCAGGAAGGAGGGCTCCAGAGCTGCCGCAGAAAGTGGCCAGGACGGTGGGAGCAGTGCATTCAAATGAGGAGGGGAATTTTGAAGGGGATTCGTGGCAATGTGTCCTTTACCGTAATCAATTTTGAAGATTTGAAAACACACCCCATCTTCCTCCATCTCACGGGGCTCCTGGGCCCCTCTTGCATCTTCCCAGAGTTTGTTTCCATCAGACCAGGCCGGGGCTGTGGTTTCCACAGAGCACGGAGCCCCTTCGCCACCCTCTGTCCTCCCCGCTTGCCCTCTCCAGGGCCCAGTGGCACTGAGGGGCGTCCTCTCTGCCTCCTGCCGTCCCAGTAGCAGTGTCCAGGGTCACCTGCTCCCCCTTTTCTCCAGGGTAGCGATTGAGAGCCGGGGAAGGTGCCTGGGGACGGGTGGTGCTTGTGCTCACTGTGCCTGCATGTGTGGAGAGTCCTACGGTGCCAGGCTGGGAGGCAGCGGGCACATTCGGGTGCTGCTGGCTCTGAGTGAGCAGGAGCCACAGGACTCAGCAGCCACGGGGCGGGGAGGGAGGACGGAGCGGGACAGAGGACAGGCCGTCCAGGGCACGGGGAGGTCCAACCTGCCCTCTGGGGGCTTCTGAGGCTGACACCACCCCTTCCCCAAGCAGACCCTCATTTTCTTACCAGCAGGAGAAACACACCAGGATCTGGGAGCAGGAACTCCTGGGGCAGCCTGGTGGAGCATCCCTGGGCCTGGGGACTTTGCCACTGGGTTGAAAGTGCGTCCAGGGGGCTGCGGTGGGCAGAGTTGGCTGTGACTCAGGGCCAAGGGCCCCTGAGTGTCTGAGCCGACCTCAGCTGGTTACACACTCACAACTGGCAGAGACGTGCAGACAGGCATGGACAGACACGTGGACAGGGACACACAGGCACCTGCTGCCGCCTTCCCCATTTGCTCAGGCACTGCCCACGTGGCCCGTAGTGTCCCCCATGTCCTGAAAAAAATTTCATCTTTGAGAAATTTCCCTCCAGTCTACCTAAACCAAGATGGTTTATCTCAGATGACTCCTCACCTGGCGATGATGGTGTTTATGCTAAGAAATGACACTCACTCTTTTTCTTAGTTCATCCCAAGAACCTGGATTTACTTTTCCACCTCAGTAGCCTTAAACCTCTGGGCTCTCTCACTTCAAAAACCCAAGCAATGACATAGCAGAATGGTTTCAGATATTCCTTGGATAAGCAAAATGGCTTTTTTTCCTTTTAAATAGAAAATATGCAATGAAAAATTACATGATGAGAACTAACCTGAGATGATAAGAAAGACTTCAGGTTTGAAAAATGAGGATCTGGAGAGCCACAAGGGAGAAGCAAAATCAGAACCCCCCTGGCTACAAAGGCGGGGCTGTCCCTGAGACTGGCAGTCCTAGGACGAGGAGGGGACTTCAGGCCCAGGGGTCCTGCAGCAGCCGCCACAGAACACGGGGCAAGGTGGGGTCTCTTCCTGGGAGCAGCAGAAGCCAGAGGGATGGTCGTCTCCGGCCCCTCCCTTGTTGCTACTGACACAGGCACAAGGGGCGCCCACGAAGAGCAGAGGTTGATGTGGGTCGCGGCTTCGAGGCTCCAGTTCATGGTCAGGCGGAGCCCACTGCTCCCAGGCCACTGCAGGGAGAGGTGTGGCCGAGCAAACTGAGCCGTCCTGGCCAGGAAGCGAAGGAGAGGATGAGGAGAGGGGTCCGGGGTTCCACAGTCCCCCTCAAGTCACGCCCTCAGCGACTGAAAGACCGCCCACCCCCTCCCAATGGCACCAAGCAGGAGGACCCGCTGGGGACACGGGGGCCTTGGGAGCATTTCAGAGCGCATTACAGCGGCCCTCGAGCCCGTCTGTGTCTGAGAGGTGGAGGATGCAGGGCCTGGCAGGCCGTGTCCGTGTCCCTGTTGGGCGTGAACGCACCAGGTCACACGGTAAGCGTAAGAAAGAACGGACGTCCTGGGCACTCAGGCAGTGCGTGACCGAGAAAGGCGGAAGTGTGGGAGAGTCGGGAGGCGCTGGGTGGGGACGGTGACGAACAGCACTAGGAAAATTCTTAGAGTACGGAGAGGGCCACGCTCAGCAAGTGTGCACAGCCACGAGAGCTGTGTACCACGCACGCGCTCCACAGCGCCGCTGCTGATGGGACTGCCGGGGAAACGATTACAGGGCTCTGGTTGCTAACGTTTTAATTTATTTTTTTTTTAAACTTCACAATAGTTCCTTTTTGGACAGGGTCCCACTACATTGCTGAGATGCCCAGGCTGTGTTTGAACTTGTCATCTTCCTGCCTCAGCCTCCCAGAGTGCTGGATCCCAGGTGCATGCCCCCCCATCCCCTGCTTTTTAACTTCTTTCGGTGTTGTCTCCAGCCTTTTATTATAAAACAGTTTTAGGGGCACAGAGAAAGTGAAATAATGGCACAACAAACTCCTGTCTGCCCACTTCTAGGTCAGGGTTCTGCAGACTGGGTCCCACGGGCTCACCCTGATCCGGTCCCCGTTTTTGTCTGGCCTGTGAGCTAAGAAAGGGTTTTCTGTTTTTGTTTTTTGAGACAGAGTCTCACTGTGTAGTTGAAACTGACCTGGAACTCACTATGTAGCCCAGGCTGGTCTAGAACTCACAGTGATCCTCCTGCCTCAGCCTCCCGAGTGCTGGGATTACAGGCGTGTGCCACCATGCCTGGCCAAGGGTTTTCTGTTTTTAAATGGTTGCAAAATAACCCAAAGAAGGGAACTACTCTGTAACGTGAAAACGATGTGGAGCTCACAGTCGGCATCTCAGAAGACAGGCCGCGCTGCTCCCTCAGATGCTCGCTCTGGTGTCCCTCACCACGGGGCGCGCGCGGCAGGCTGTGACACCTGTGACGCGGGACCGTGAAGTACGCGGCGTGGGGCCCCCGGAACTGGGAAAGAGGCGACTCGGCCAGCGGGGCGGTTGCTCCTGAGTAAGGGACAGAGTCTTACTGACCTCCTGTCCACCTGTTCTATCGCTAACCGAGGAGGAACCCGGAATCTTCAGCTCGAACTGTTTTTCACTTTTTCTCTTTGAACGGGCTCCCTCGGCCGCCTGCACACCCGTGTGTGCTGCCAGGGCTCGACTCACTCTGCACATCTCTCCCCCCAGCGTTTTCTCTCCGGCTCACTGTCAACTCGTCTTTGCTCCTTTAGACCGGCCCACTTGGCCGCGATCTGTAGGAAGTTCTGTAATGTACACACTGGGGATTCTCACATCCTCGGGATAGATTCACCCTTATCATTCTGGACTATCCCTGTCTATGCCCTGGTAGGTAAAGCCTATTTCTTTCAGGCAGTACCGTATATATTTGGATCCTCCTTTCTGTCTGCGTGATGCCCTCCTGCCTGTAACTGGGGTGTGCGGCCAAGCACAGGTGAGAAGATTTGGGGTGCACCTGGATTTAAATCTGCCCCACGCATTTTCCCATGTCTCCACCAGTTCGTATCTACTCACCATTAATTTGTCCCTTTGTCGTTTTTCCTCCCTTATGCGGATGAGTTGAGTCAGGACTATTTTTTTCACTGTAGTAAAATGCATAAAACAAAAACTTTTTTATTGTTGTCTTGAGACCAGCCCAGGCTGGCCTCAAACTTGCATTGATCCTCCTGCCTCAGCCTCCCGAGTGCTGGGATCCCAGGTGTGCACCACCACGCCCACTGAAAAAATTTAACTTGAATAGTTTTAAATTTTATTTCCACCCTTGGCTTGTTAGTTGAGCTTTGTTTTGTGATTGTTGAAGTGCTCCGTTGTATTATGTTATTATGTTCGTGCTCTATTCAGTATTATGCTCTGTGGTGTCTTTAGCTGGCCATGGGCTCCCTCCAAATTCCATGCCCCTCCTCACGTGGGCGCCAGAAGAACTTCACCACAACCATTGTGCCCACACTTTCTTCTTTTAAAATTAATTTTATTGGCACATTTGAGGCACACACTGTAATGGCATTCATTGTTGGAAATTTGCACCTTTACAAAATCAGTCTTGGTTCTTACATTTTCCCCCTCCCCCCTCTCCAAAGACTTTGCTTCCATTTCTTTCATTTTCTCATATTAATTCCAGCCCCTTCTTTCCTTTCCACGCTTTGTCGTGCACCTCGGTTTGCACACGTCGCTGTTTACACATCGGGAGCCCAGAGTAAACAGTCTTCCTTCTTCGGCAGGTCTTTGGAAATCACGATTTAATAGGACAATTATCCTTAATCACCCGTATTATTAGCAGCCAGTGCCGCCCCTCTCTCTGGCCTCCCGAGGGTACTGTTTGTACTTTGATGGCGGCAATGTCTAACGCAGCTCTTATTTATTTGTCTTTCTGCTGTGTTAGACAATAAGGCCCTTGAGAGCGCAAACAATGTCCATTCATCCCAGGCCTCCACACAGTTCCTGGGGCTGGGCGGGCACCGCTGATTTCCCCACCGCCCGCTGACTCACTGGTGAGGGGCGACGGGCAGGCCCTGGACAGCACCAGGCAGCGACGCCGGGGACACGGCCTCACCTCTGCCCCGTGCAGAATGGGCCAACAGGGCAGGGAGGCACGGGGGCTGACGCCGGCCATGACGACGCTGGGTCACATCCGGTCCCTGTTGTGCTGTCCCAGCAGGGGACCCAGAACCCCACTCTTGGGTACCATTCCACTGGGGAAACTGAGGCAGGCAGGCTGGCAGCTTCATCTGAGGTAGATCCTCAGCAGCTGAAACAGTGTCGTACACTTCTCCAAGCAGAAGCATCTGGAACGTGGAGCTGGCGCCGGGAGCGTTGCGGTTCTGTACTTGAAGCAGGGAGGCCAGGAGAGATCGCGGAGCGGGAACCATGAGCCCCCAACGCCCTGCTGGCGTGGTTGGACTCGGGTCCCGACCTCTCCAGTTTGGGCGTCATTTTCCAAACCTAACACGCGGCCCCCAACAGCAGTCTGACGTCGGTGTCTGGAAAGTGTGATGCATAATGGAAATGCGGGGGATGAGCAGGGCCCTGTGGGGAGGTGAGCGGCTCCCTCAGGGACACCGGCCGTGACGGAGCGGGTGCGGGAGGTGTCTGCACATGGGACCGGCAGCAGGGCGCCTGGGAGATAAAGGGAGTCGGGAAGGTCCAGCCTCGCTGACCAAGGCCAGGACGCCTGGGAGCTGCAGACAGGAAGTTACAGTCGGCGGGGCTCACCCAGCCCGCTCGGGGAGGCCCCTGCGCCTGCCCTTCCCGTCGTAACCCCGCAGGCTGAGCTCAACTTGGCTGAGATGCAGTCACTTTTGTGTATAAAAATCTTTAGACAAAAGAGCCCCCTTGGCAACCCTTTTATGCTTTGGCTCAGGCCTCTCCTGACTGCCCTGTAATTCTTTCTGGGCCGAGGAGAACCCGCCAGCAGGACTGAACAGTACTGATTGTTTCCCAAAGGGGCGCGTGGCGCAGGACCCTGGAGAGCGGCTCACAGGGCAGCCCTGGGCTCCTTTGGCAGAGCGGGTGTGCAGGCCGCGGAATCCCCAAGAAGCCCGGGACCAGGGCTGCTGACCTTTGGCTCATTTTCTGAGCTTTAAATGTTGGAGCAGTTAGAAAAACGTTCTCAGTGTGTTTCAGTGAGCGTTTCTACACAAACACATAAAATACCTGAAAGTAGTATCCCCACTCCAGTCAGTTTTAACCTATAACAGAGGGCAACAAAGGGGGATTTTAAGGAATGCATGCATGGTTTAAGTGAGTTTTCTTTTACACATTAAACTATCTCCCTGTTTTGTGTTTTCTTTGGGGAGCACACACATAACCACACAGCTGTGATGGGTGAGGGGCTCCTTGGGGTGGGTCCTTTCCTTCCCACACATGTGCGCAGTAACCCGTCAGCCCCTCGGCTGCATCATGGGGCTGGATGGGCCTCTGAGACTGAGAGCTGGTTTTCATGCTTCTCTTTGTACCAAGGAGCCCCTGGGGCGGTGGGAGGGGCCCTGCACCTGGCCACCCAGTGCCAGCCCATCGCCCCTCCTGGGCCTGGGCACCGGAAATTGGAAGACCTCTGCCCTCAGCCAGCGCCCTCACTTAATGCGGGGCCATGGGGGCCCACAGAGGTTCAGTACCTCACCAAGGTCTGTGGCCTCCACACGGGGCTAAGTCCTGTGTCTGCCGCGTCTCCGAGTGTGTGTTCTCAGAGCAGTGCCCCTGGGACGGCGCTGTGGTGACCAGTGATGGGGTGGGGGAACCCACTGCCATGGGCAGCAATTGCCCCTCTGGGCATTAGGAGGCCTGGCAGGCTGTGACCCTGGTGCCTGGCTGAGCAGGTGGCCGGGATCCCAGCATCCATGGGGCCAGGGGCCCGGGAGCCTTGCTCAGTCAGAAGATTAAGGCCAAGATCCAACAGAAAAGCCCATCCTGGGTCCATCTGGGCCTTGCCAGTGGGAACAGCTGTCAGGTTGACTGTGGGGCAAGAAACCTCTAACTTGGAGGCTGCTGGGGAGGAACTGGGTGGAACTTTTCTCAGGAGACATCCCTGTGGCTCCTTGGGGAGGGGAGGGGAGCCACACAGCTGTTCCAGACCATTCCAGACCACCTGCTACGACCCCCACAGACTCCAGCACAAGCAGCAGTGTGGTGTTCGCTGTGCTTTAAAAGAGCCCATTGCCCTGGGGTGCAGAGTTCTCTCAAAGTGACTTAGCTGATTCAAAAGTGACTCCGCGAAAGCGAGCCTGGTATTGTTTCAGAAATTCTATTAACTCTTCCAAAATGATCAGGCACCATTTAGGAAACTGCTACTCTGGAGCATTTAATGACATCCTAGCACCTGGGAAAACTGATTCCATCTCATAAAATCCTCTGGGGGGGAAATATATATATATATATATATATATATTTCCCCCCCAGAGGATTTTATGAGATGGAATCAGTTTTCCCAGGTGCTAGGATGTCATTAAATGCTCCAGAGTAGCAGTTTCCTAAATGGTGCCTGATCATTTTGGAAGAGTTAATAGAATTTCTGAAACAATACCAGGCTCGCTTTCGCGGAGTCACTTTTGAATCAGCTAAGTCACTTTGAGAGAACTCTGCACCCCAGGGCAATGGGCTCTTTTAAAGCACAGCGAACACCACACTGCTGCTTGTGCTGGAGTCTGTGGGGGTCGTAGCAGGTGGTCTGGAATGGTCTGGAACAGCTGTGTGGCTCCCCTCCCCTCCCC
>NW_022900936.1:3630247-3636005 GCF_012274545.1 Fukomys damarensis
AGAGAGAAGCAGGGGGAAAGGAAGGGAGGAGAGGCTTGGGAAATGAAGTACACAGGCAAAGGTTTATCTGTACCTCCGAAGTGTAGATCATCTATCTCTCGTGGCCTGAATGAACAGGTAGTCCTGCTTCTGTTTGGGGGATTTCTCTTTAAAATGCTACCTGCTACAACAGAAAGCTATCTTAGCCCGGCTCCCCTGAGCCGCTGCCTCTCACACAGGTGGAAACCAGGGGACCCACGGCACCCCCACTCTGCTTCTAATGTCACTTGTCCCTCCCCCTTCTTGTCCCTGTGTCCCTCAAGAGTGCTCTCAAGGCAGGCTGGCTTGGGGGCTCTTGGGCCCACCTCCCATCGAAGGAGGCTGACAGCACTTCCCACCAGCTCCAGGGCAGGAGCCCGCAAGGGACTCTGATTGGCCCAGCCTGGTCACATGAGCATGGCCAACCAATACCGTGGCCAGGAGGTGGACTTTTCTGATTGGTCAGGGCTGGGCCATGTGGTTGGCAAGTACTCCATACTGAGCTTCTTAGGAAAGATGCCTTCACGTTGAGGATGGCCCATTTCAGAAAGGCAGAGTTATGGCTGCGTCTAGGTGTCCCCCAGTGCCTCCTGCAGTCACAGGTGGGGTTTTTTTCAGAGGTGGCTGAATCTACAGTGTGTGGCGCTGGGATTGAGGGTGGGTGCTTGGTTTAGCACCGCCCTAATCCTGGTTGCCTGGATATAATATCCAGGCTCCTCTTTCTCCTTGTTGCTTTTGCTGCCTTCTGCCTGTCTGCCATGCCACCCTGCCTTGGAGCCAGCTGATTATGGACCGAAGCCTCTACAACTGTGAGCTAAATAAACCTAACTTTTGGTGTTGGGAATTTTCTGTCACTGTGAGAGAGAGATGACTGCTCAGAGCCAGGTGCTGAGTTCTCCCTTGAGTCACCTTAATGCTGATAGGTCCACAAGTAGCACGTGTTCTCCCCCCAGAATCCTTTCTGGATTAAGGCTGTGTCCCAGTACACAAACGAACAGCCACGCCTTGTGTTTATTTATTCATTTAGGTTTTTTTGTTGCTGTTCTGTCCCTTCATTTTGTTTTTTGAGACAGGGCCCATTATGTAGTTCAAGCCGGCCTTGAATTCTCTATGTAGGCCATGCTGTCCTTGAACTCAGAGGGATATTCCTGCCTCAGCCTCCCAGGTGCTAGGATTGCAGGTGTGTGCCACCTGCCTTGTGTATTATTTAAAAACCCCACCACCTGCTGTCTTTGCTGGCTTCCCTTCTTCCTAGGCGGCCATTTTTCCTAGTGATACACTTCCAATTGCATTTCAAGAATTCTGAAGGATTTAGCCAAGTCACTCCTCCCCACCTCAGTAGTGAGCTTGTGACACTGGAATGTCATTGCAACTTGTACTTTTCCACCTATTGTTTGTGGCCTTTCTAATTCTGGGAAGGCTCTGCAGGAGAAGCGCCATGCGGTCTGGTTTTCCTGGCCATTGTCTTTAGAGTGTGCAGCTTTTGGGCCCCCTGTACAACCCTTCTCCGAAGCCTCTCCCTCCTGCAGGTCACGGCTTCTTCCTTCATGGTTTTCTGAAGCCTCCCTCGGCTGCCAGCCAGACGATCTAATCTGATGATCTTATGAGAAATGACTTCAGGCCACAGTCTGGCTCCGTGAAGCAGCGACCCTGCTGTAGCCCTGTAGACGGTCGGGGCCGTGCCACCCATGGCTGCTCCGCTGAGCTTGATCCGTGTGTGGTGCTAGTGGATGTGTGTCCAACACGTGCTCGAAACTCCGCCTCACTCCTCTGCAATCTGCCCTGCTTGTCTCCCTCCAGAAAGCTCCTTCCCTGAGTTCTAAAAACCCTGATGTTGAGTCAAACGTTTCCTCAGTGTTTGCTGTTTTGTGTGTGTGACTGGGCACGTGTGTGCGTGCGTGTGTTCGTGAGCCCGGGTGCAGATAGCTGTTAGCAGCCTGTGAAGTGGGGCTGGGCCTGAGTTTCCACAGCTTTGGATGCTTCCCGGGGCCAGCCTCGCACACGGATTTACACCAGACCAGGCCCTCGGTGCTGGTGCTTACCTTGAAGTGCACTCGAGACCTCTTTCAACATTTACAAATGAGTTTCCTTCTGCTTTCTACGTCCTGGTCCCGCCCATCACCCTCGCTGAGCAAAGGCTCACAGGCCCAGCACCCCCACCCAGCTGGTACGTAGGGCCTCGGCCCCAGGGCCCTTTGGGGTTTGCTGACTGCCGCAGTCACGGTGGGAGACCACGCAGTTGATTGTGTTGCTTTCCGGGACCTCAAAGTGGGGTGGGCTTGAAGATTCAAGATCTATGCACATAAAACCTGACACGGAGGAACCAGCAGGTCGGAGCCCCCTGCCCCCAGGGCACAGGGAAAGCACCCCATAGGTCTGGCGGAAGAACTGCCAGTCATCTGCAGAGCCGAGGCGCTGCTCTGAGGGCCCCTCCTCCTTCTGCCCCAAACCCTGAGTCTGAGAGCACAGCACACATGGGAGGGTGGGCAAGGAGTTCCAAAAGCGGTCCTTCATGTAGTAAGAATAAATGTAGAGTGTAAACTAAAACCCATTTAAAAGACACTCTGAGTATCTTTAACCAATAAGAGAGAAGACAGCAATGGGATTGATAACAATTAGAGAAGTAAAAACCTCCAAAATTGAATCAAGAAAAAAATAAAAGCCCAAATAAACCCATTAACTGTCATGTAAATTGCATGTGTAGTCAAAATTCCCCCACTCCCAGCTTCTGAGGTAGATTTGCAGGTGAGTTTTAGCAAACATTTCATTGCATACAAATTGTTTTAAAGAACATAACATTTGAAAGTGAGCCCAAGGCTCATATGTTACATAAATCTGATACAATCAGACTGTTACTATATATGTGCGACTCAACCACCAAGTCTCAATGGCTGAACTACACAAAGAGATCCAACAGGTCGACAGCAAAAAGCAATCTGCCATTTAAGTTTGTACACAGTAGAGGCCCTGATGTAGCTCAGTGGTTCTAACGCCTGCCTCGAAAGCGCGAGGTCCTGAGTTCGGTCCCTGGTACCAAAAGACAAAACAAAACAAAGAAAAAAATCATACACAGTACGTGAACAGGCATCTCAAGTATCCAGCGGATGGACGTGGGCGTGGTGGACACTGCAGGTGCAGACCGTGGAGGACACACGCAGCATCCGGTGAGTGGAGGACGGGATCCCTCTGTGACCTGATCCTCCTAAACCTCACCGGAGGAGGTGCTCAGTCCACTTTGGGAGGTCAGGATCCCCATTGCCGTGCCCACCTCCGCCCGGGATCCTGCACCAACCGCTAGGCAGGCACTCACCGTGCGAGACGACCAACCTCTAATGGAGTCTGGGCACTTTAACAAGTCCAAATTTCTCCTCTCTAACTCTCTCTCTCTCCTCTCATAGCTGAACATAAACAAACAAACGAACAAGAAAACCTTCTGAAGTGCTTGATCGAAGTAGGAGATCTAACCATCAGATACGGGTCCCCTCTGTGTCTTAATAGGGTGCCAACTGGCAAGGAGAGAAAAAGCCAGGGCTGTATTTTTAGCTTTACTGTTCGCATGAAGTGCTCGGTGCAGTCATGTGAAAATGCTTCCAAGAATGTCTTCGTCACTTTAGAGCGGCCTATTTTCCAAAAAGAATCCAGAAGAATGTGGCTGGAGGAAACCTATGTTTCTAAGAAGTCCAGCTGGATTTTTCCATCACATGGACACACACAAATTATACCAAATAAATGATTCATTAAGCCAGAAAAGGAGAGGAAAGAGGAATTTACATCAAGTTATAGCTGTTGTGAAATACGAACGCAGATCTTATCACTGCAAAAAAAAAAAAAAAAAATCTTGAGTGTTTCTTGAACTTGAACTGACCCGAGAACTTTTTCACACCTTAATTCGAAAGAAAAGAAAACCAAACCAAACCAAGAAGAAATAAAATGTAAGTTGATTGGCCACGGAGACGGTGAGGGCTTTTTACAGGGACCTGTGCAATCTCACGCCCGGAAGTATGCCCAAGCCTAGAGAGTTCAGGAGGGTTCTCAGGGTCCTCGATGATGGAGGAGGGAAAGCGTGTAGCGTGTTGTGGGGCCACACTGGGCCCTTGGAGGCGCTTTCTGTCTTTCTCCTCAGTTTTTAGCTAAAAACATCTATAGCTGGCTGCCGACCCAGTGTCTTCTAGGTGTTTCCAGGTGAGACGTTGTTGCTACAGGTGTTTACAGAATCAGGTGTGAGGCTCTTTCGTTCATCTTAGTCACAGTTTGTTTCCTCCCACCTCCTCATTTTTTTATCCCTCTTCTAGGTCACCCTGACTAGAGATTCACCTATTTTTATGCATTTTTACCAGGAACTCTCCCCCACCCCCAGTACTGGAGGTTGAACTCAGAGTGTTCATACTGAGATACATCTTCAGATTCTTTATTTTTTATTTTGACACAGGGTCCTGCTGAGTTGCCTGGGTGGGACTCACATTTGAGATCCTCCTGCCTCAGCTTCCCGGAGTGCTGGCATTATAGGTGCGCACCACTTCACCTAGCTAAAAAACCCACTTTTGAGTCTTTACTAGCTTCTAGGGATGAACACAGCGGTGACACAGCTCTGTCCTTAGTGGTCACATGCTCGTGTGGGCCTGGCATTGCTTGTAGTTTGCACTTTTGTTTCCTAACCCCAGGTCACCTCGGAGAGCATTGTAGTTTTCTAAACTTCCCACTGACCTGTTTACATTGTCGATTTCTAACTTAAAGGAATTAAGGGTTGAGGACATGCTCTGGGTAATGACAATTTTAAATCGCTGAAATATTCTTTGTTGTTTTAAAACTTGCATTTACAGTGGTCTAACTGGCTCCACACCTGGAGACCATGTGCAGATTCTCCTTGCTGCCAGAGTGCTGCTCGCTGCTCTGCTCCACCCTGCTGGGACCCACCGGGAGGGCCAGGAGGGGCAGAGGCTGGCAGTGGGAGAGGATGGGAGCCAGGTGGGGCCGAGTGGAGCACGGCCGTTTGGGACAGCATGTTCTCTTTGTCTGTGCCTGTCCTGTGTTTATTATTTCCTTCCTTCTTTGTGCTTATGTCATGGTTATTTTTCTAACTTCTTTCATTGGCAGCTATCATAGTGTATCTCTGGATGTCCCCCAAAGCCTCATGTGACCATAGGAGGGCTTCTCAGAGGTAGCTGGACCTAGGGGTAGTGATGCTGGGGTTAAGTGTGTGATGCTGGGATCGAAGGTGTGTGACTACTGAATTTGTCCACGGATTGGTTTGGCATAGCTCTGGGTGTGGAAAATGGGAAGTCCCCCCACCCCGGTGTGAGTGGCGCCTACCCTAAGGGAGTTTGGCCTGGAAAGAATATGAAGGGTAGAAAGAGGGCTGCTGTGGCCACTTGCTGCTGCTCGCTGCCTCCTGCCTGCCCTGCCATGGATGTTTTCCCTCTGTGACGCCCTCTGCCGGGCCACCCTGCCTCAGAGCCAGCCGACTATGGACTGAAACCTCTATGAACTGTGAGCCTGAGAGACCTTTCCTCCTTTAACTTCCAGAGTTGAGTATTTTGTCTCAGCAACAAGAAAAGTAATTGCAATGCCTGCCCAATCCTTATGTGCTCGCAGATGGGGTTTTGGGGAGGTGACTGCATCACAGGTGTCTGTTACTGGATGCGTCCAAGATGGCTCTAGCTAGGTCTTTATAGCTCATGTTGGGAGGTGAAGCCTCATGGGAAGAGGTGGGCCTGGCCTGAAAGAATATATACATTCTGCC
>NW_022900936.1:3636025-3661126 GCF_012274545.1 Fukomys damarensis
ATATATATATACACACATGCTTTAGGAAAAGAAAAACTTGAATAAGTATTTTAATACTAAATTTACTGAGACATCATGAGATTAATACAAGTTACCTTTGGCCTCTGCAGTTACCAGAGATGCTCAAAGTGGTGGTCATTCTCTTCCAGATATTTATTGGTTCGGTAAACTGCTGCTTGGGTAAACTTGGTCATTAAGATTGCTGCACACACATTATCAGTTTATTCTCTAAGGGCCAGTAATCAATGGCCACGAAAGGGTTTTCTACAACAAATGACATTCTCTAGGGATCCCTGTTTTTCCTTTCCTGAAGACTGTACATACTTTCTCGGAGTTTTATATGCACGTATCCCTCTGCCTCCCTTGCTTCCTGCCCGCCATGCCCTGAGCAGCTCTCCTCCGCCAGGCCCCGCTGCCATGTCTCCTGTCGTGGTGCCAGCTGGCTGTGGATCGAAACTTCTACGAGCTGTAAAGCCAAAATAAACCTTTCCTCCCTTAACTTGTGGGTGGTGGGTATCTTGCCCCAGCAACATGAAAGCAACTAGAGCAGCTTAATTCATTATTGTTCAAGCCTTTCCTCTTTTCTAATGGAGGCATTTGGTGTTTGCAGTATCTCTTTAGGAAACATTGTATCTATATCTTTCCAGATTTAAGACAGCTCTGATATGGTGAAAATGCTGGCATATTTTCTAACTTCAATATCATTCCTTTTATGGCCCACGGACAAGTGGGAATGTATTTTTTAACTCCCAAATATGTGTCCTCTCGCCCGAGCTGCCTTTAGTGGCTGAGGACTCACTTAATGAAAGACAGAGAGTCGATGACATGCACACGTTTGAAATCTGGGGGGTTTGCTGTGTGCCCAGGTTGAGGTAAACTTTGATAAGTGGTCTTCCTAGAAACAATGCCTGTGTTCTCCCCAGGGATCGTCGCTGTTGGTGCTCACCCGTGTCCCTGTCTTTGGCCGTCTGTCCAGCTCGCTTTCCCGGGGACAGAGGCCTTAGGAAAACCGCACCGCCGTGGGGCGGGGCCGGGCCCTGGGGACCCCGGTGTCCTCTCTGCGACTCTTCACTGTCATTAGTGAGTCTGCTGTCATTTTCCTTTCTTTGGCGTCAAGTTAGTGTCTGTCTGTCTGTCTGTCTATTGTGTAATAAACACAGAAGTAGAGAAACTAGTGTGAAAAGCATTACGTATCTTCTGAGAAGTTCAAGAAGCATCAGCAAGCCTTTTTTGTGTCTTTTGCTCTTTTCAAATAGTTTGGCTGTTGTTCCTTCCGTTGAGACTTTTTGAGGACAAGACCATCCCCCACCCACCCTCCCACCTATTCATCTACGAATTGTTTCTGAGTCAAAAATCTCTGCCATTAGTGCGTTCTTTTGTTTTGAATTATTTTTGCTAGGCCTAACTGTGTGTGTGTGTTTGTGTGTGTGCGTGTGTGTTTTAATTTAATAGTTCTATTCTTGACTTATGAGTGGTTCTTTTTAAAACATTTTTTTTTTTTGGAAAAGCTAGAAATCCATTATTTCTGCCAAAACGTGCTATAAAATTAATTTTCTTTTGACACAAAGGCATGCTTCAGATGTGGGATTGCCGGCTGGGTGTGGGGGTCCCCCATGTTTTGGAACTGTGCTTGCAGGCCCCTGTGGAGTGAGCACCCTCGTCCCTGTCCCTCTACCTGGTCCCGGCCTCACTGACTGGCAGCCCTGTGTCCCCCGCTTACCGTCCCCACACTGCGAGGCTTCCCAGGCAGCCTTCCGCTCCCCGGGGTCCGGGGCACACCCAGCAGCTGCCTAGCTGCCCCGTGAACCCATCACTCCCGAGCCTGAGGCCCCGGAGTCTGGTACAGAGGCCCAGGACTCTCAGACTGGGGAGTCCAACAGCCTCAGCCCGGCTCGCTGTGTCCCCACCCCCGACAGCTCGGGCCTTGCTGCCGTCGCAGGCACCACCTGATGCGGTCCACGGCCACTGCGGTGTCCTGGTGCCTGCTCTGTGGGACCGCCTGGGGCACTTCCGGTTCACCACCCTGGGAGCGTTTACTGTGCTTGAAGCTGCAGACCCTTAGCTTTCTGGGCCTTTGTGTGAGCTCACTCACAGAAGCTGCAAGGCCTCTCTCGAGTATCTTTGTTAATCCAGAGATGGCCGAAATGATCCTCCCCCAAACCCAAACCATTTCCAATGTAAGACGAACGATTAATGTCAAAGAAAAGTTGCAATTTCTTAGACAACAAGTAGAGGAAAACCCTTCAGCAATACAGAAATAATAAGATAGTGCCAACCATAACCTGAACCAAAGGAAAAAGAAAGAGCCAGGATGATGGCCTGGCAGAAGGAAGACGGGCAGCAGTTTCATGTTCGTGCTCTGGGAAGGGTGGGAGACATTGCATGTTTCCGATCCAGCGGAGACTAGGCAGCTAATGAAACGACTTGTAGGTAGAGTTCCGTGCCTGCCTTGTACCTCCGGGGTGGCCTGGGGAAAGCCTGAGTCTGCACAGTTCTGGGTGACAGAAACCTGCGGGCGGAAGCTATGGACAGTGGTCAGTGCCCCGGCCGAGGACACACACGGACAGGGTGGAATCCGCTGCCCTCCCCTTGTCACGGGCCCTGGACAGGCTGTAGGTCCCCTTGTGCCTCAGTATCCACACCTGTAAAATGGAGGCGCTCCCGGGGCGGCCACCTTGTGAGTCCAGCACCAGAAGTTCCGCCCGGCAGGACTGCTGTCCCCACTGCCCCCATCCTGGCTATGCAGGGCCAGCTGTCCCTGCCCCACTCCCACAGCCCAGGCTGTCCCATGAGGGCAGTGCTGACCATGGGTGGGCATTTGGTGAATGGTGACTATGGTTTCAAGAATTTCAGAACGATGGGCCAGGTACAGATGTTCTGTGCGTGGGAGGAAGCGTGACATGTTAAAGTGTAGTTTATAAAACCTCTCCATTAGCAGCAGGCCAGGCCACATGGCCATCCTGAAGTCCATATTTATGTTTTTCCTATCCCTCCGGCCATCGAGGAGCTGCACGGGTGGCCGTGCCGTGCTGGGGACCCTCCCGCCCTCCCAGCCGAGCTCCTCCTGGGCCTGTTATACCCCGGAAGCCACCTGTGACAGGAGCAGCCGGGCTCCGTGCAGCCAGGAGGGCGCTCAGGGGGCCGCTGCTCCATCCTCAGCTCCGGGGAGGCAGGGCCTTGGTGGCCGTCAAGGGGGACTGTAGGAGAGTGACCAGCAAGTCACAGAGAAGCCAGCGGGCAGGCAGTGGTGACGAAAGTGATGTCAGAGATCCAGCAAACCCGCAACCACTGAGAGCTCTGGCTGCAGCCAGAGTGGAAACCCAGGGGAAAGTCAGCAGGAGTGGGCCGGGCGAGGCATCTCCTCCCTCAGAGTCCGCCCATGTACCCGGGCATCCGTTCACCTGCCGGCCCCTCCCTGACTCCCTCTCTCCCTCCTTCCTCACTTCCTTTCGTCCTTCCCTCCTTCCTCCCCTTCTTCCTTCCTGCAATGCAGTGTCTACAGCATGGTTGCCTTGAGTGAGTCGAGCTCACTTTGTGACTCAGAAGACAATTTTTAAATAGACGAAGCAGGGGAAATGGCGGGAGGACCAAGAGGTGGAGGAAGGGAAGGAGGGGAGGGGAACGGGACGTACGGGAAGTGCAGATGTGCTGTGTGCCCGTGCCGACTCCACGATGGATGTGATCATGCCGTACTGAACACATGGACGAATACCAAACTTCTAAAAGCAGGAAAATGTTGGGGTGGATTTCAGTGGAAAGCTGGCAGCCACAGGCCAGGAGCCAGCTCCAGCCCTGAACTCGGGGCCTGGGGGGTGCTCAGGGCAGGGGCCCAGTGAGCCTGCACATGGAAAGCCCCCAGATCCGCTGCATACTCCTCTGAGACCTGGGAGCATCTGATGACATCCCCCAAGCTGCTGGCAAGTCCCCCCACACCCACACCTAACGTGTAGGGGGCAGCTGCAGGCAAAAAGTAGTTAGAAATGATAATTGTGGAATTGCACCCTTTCAGAGAGAACCGCACCTCTGGCATTTTCGTCCTGGCTGTGTCTGGATGGCGCCCCCCCGGCTTAGGTGGTCATGGGTGGGGCTTTTCAGAGGTGGCGGAGTTTCAGGGTGCGATTATTAAATCAGTCCACTTGCTGGTTTAGGATTAAGGGTGCCCCACCCGGGGTGCAGGTAGCCCGGGTCAGATCTAAGGGACAGGAGAGGGCTGGTGTAGTCCTGCATCTGCTGCTGCTGCTTGTCTTCTGCCACACCCTCTGCTGCGCCACCCCGCCACGGAGCCGCTTCTACAAACTGAGCCAAACAGACCTTCCCTCCTGTGATTGCCTTTGGGTATTGGGTATTTTGTCTCAGCAGTGAGGAAAGTAACTGAGACAGTTATGTTGTCCACCCATCAATAAAATACTACCTAACTTCCCCAAATGGATCAGTGTCTACACCACTCCACTCGGGCAGGGCATCTTATATATTGACATGAAATTGTAGTAAAATTTCAGGAGCTACACACGTGCGTAGGTGCTGAGCTGTCCTGGCTACTCAAGAAACACAGCCTTTGACACCAGTGATTTCAGCAGACACCTCCCATTATGTACAGAAGAGCAAAACCTTTTCCGAGAAGATGACCACACCTCCGCTGCTGACCTCGCAGAGCAATGTTAAGTCTGTGTGCCCATCATACAGCCTTGGCAACGAATGCTTCTACGACTGGCTCTGGGGAATGTCCAAGTTTCTGCTGGCGCCTGAGAGTGCCTCTCTCTGAGGGGAGTTACTCTGAGACACCACGACGGGCAGCAGGCCCTGACCGACCCAGCCAGACTCCTGCGGCAGACGTCACTAGTCCATGCGGGTGCCAATCCTGCTGAGTCTGCACTTGGCCTTTGGCGGGCAGGCTGGCGGCCCCGATGGGGCACATGGGGTAGGCCTCCTCCACCTCCCGGCCGGTTCTCTGTGCTGACAGGTGCTGACTGGGTCCACTGAGCCAGCCTTGCCGTGGAGTTTCGAGACCACTCCTGCACCTGTCTGCCTTCTGAAACTGCTGTTCCCGGCACACCTGCCCCGCCCAGGACCTGGCTCCCTCACCTTCTGCGCCCCTCACCCCCGGGCCCCTGGAGCTTCTGTCCCTCAGCTCCAGACATCCACTGGGCGCTGCAGGGCCACACAGCTCACGCATTAACCTAACCCCACTGGGGCCCTGGGCCCCAGGCTGGGATTGAGCCCCACAGAGCCTTGTGAGGGTGGAGACCAGTGACGCCCCCCTCTTGAGCTGAGCATGGGCCGGGTTGTGGCCTGCTAGGCAGTGCAGCCCATGCTGCCAGCTCTCTGCAAGGAAAACCCTGCATCCACACACCAGCCCAGGAACCGACGGAAACGCTGGCGTGGGGACTGGCATGGGGACTGGTGTAGACGTGACAATGCCCCCGGGGACCTGAGGGTGCCACTGTGCAGCCTGTGGAGCCCTGGGTTCTGGAGTCTGTGCTGCTGCAGGGCTGGGCCGAACTCCCCTGAGGGTACCTTAGGGTCCCTGTGACTTTAGAGGGCGTGGTCAGGTGCCTGGGGCCAAAGTGGAGGCGCAGGGCTCTATCCCTACTTCCAAGTACCCTTTGGCTCTGCATTTCTTACCCAAGTGCCTGGGGAAAGTGTGAGTCTTGGTTCCCATTTCCCTTCCCCAAATATTTTCCACCCCAGGTAGGTTAAGGCTACGGATGTGGAAGCCGTGATGTAGACAGGACGTGGAGCTCATGGATCATACCGGGCCATCAAGCCCTCTCAGGGCCAGCGATTCGCATGCGCTCTCAGGGCTGGATGACAAGTGGCTTTCCCGCCCTTGGACCTGAGGGGGACACCCAGCCCTCCACACGCTGTCACTGGATAGGGTTCAAGGAGGTTCCCCAAGCAGAGGTGGGGACGGTTCATCAACCACAGCTAAGCCGGCTGCCAACTGTGCAGAAGAGAAGCCCTCACGATGTGTCAGTGAGTAGCACGAAGAGGTTTGCTAGGTGAAATCAAATGGTGCACACCCAGAACGAGTGTGGCCCTGGAGGGAGAACTGGGGCTCGGGGAGCCCTCCAGATGGGTGGCCCAGGACATTGCCATTCCTGCTTCTGCCTGGCAGGTCACCCATGTGACAGTGACACCAGCCGGCTGTGTTAGAAAGAAATCACTGCCCTGCGTCTGAGGTGGAGACTGCTTTGTGAGAGGAAATACCATTTATATGCAAAGAAAGTTGGCCTGAGCTTATCACATCTTTAAGACCCTTAGGAGTTTGCTTTTTGATTTTCAGGTGAGTTTTGTGGGAGAGAAAAAAGCTTGGGTAAGTTTTGTGTCCTGAAGCTGCAGTCTTTCTTAAAAGTACAGTCTTTAATAATATGAGTTTTCTTCCTCTTCCTGGCCTCTCTTCATGTTTTCTATCCTACCTCAATATGGCAGTGACTTGGGCAGGGTTAGGTGAGAACTGTGCGTCTAGACCCTAGCTACCTGCCTCCCTGCCTCTGGGACCCTCTAGATCCCAGGGTGGCCCTGGAGCGCTGTCTCTGTCTTTTCTCTGGGCTCCTGTGTTGCCCAAGTGGCAATGCTGTGCCGGCCACATGAGCAGGCCCTGGCGGCACACTTGAATCTGAGCCAACTTCCTGTGCCTGAGATCAGGGGGCACCTGCCACCTATCCGCTTCCGTTCCACCCGTGTGAGGTGCTTGAGATCGCCTAACCCATAGGGTGGCTATAGGGACCTGCGGCTATCGGTCGGGCACATCTCCAATTCTCTCTTCCTACACTTTGGTTTGACAGCCCTGCATCATTTCCCACTTGGCCCCTCTTGCCTGACCAGCTGGGGACGGGCAGCCGCTGCTTCCTGGGAGATCTACAAGGGTGATGGCTCCCTATGGCCCAGGAAATTGGGTAACTGTACCCCATGCCAGGGAGAGAGCAGTGCCAGGCCATCGCAGTCTTTGTGAACCAGATCTTGCTTTTCCCCAGTCTTCTCTGGACACCTTGAAAGCCTTAGGTGATCTCCTGGCAGAGGCCCAGTTCGGAGGGCTTCTCAGCCCGGAGCTCCTGCTGGACAGCCCCAAAGCAGGTCCTTGTCCATGCAGCTGGCCCAGGAGAACGGTGTGCGGCACGTCCATGCAGGCACCAGTCCCGAGTCTGCCCCTGGCTGCCAAGGGTGCTGGGTGAGTAGGTCAGTAAGCAGGTCCCACAGGGATGGAAGTTGAAGGCAGGACTGGGCCCTGCTGCCAATATGTGCCCTGCCTTCTGGTCCCACACCGTTCTCGTGGCCCCCTCCACCACACCCAGTTCCCCACATCCCTGCTCTGTGTTCCCGTCTCTCACCCCTTCCCCCTTCTTTCTTTTCTGTTTTTGGTATCGGGGATCGAACTTGTGTCCTTGGGCTTGCAAGGCAGGCAGCGGAACCACCAAGCCAAATCCCCGGCCCTTTCCCTCTTCTTTCTAACACCACAGCCTCCCTTGCCAGGTAGGCCAGTGTCATAGACCGCTGGGGCTCCCTCTTGGAGAAAGCACAGGTGGCTCAAGCCAGGGGTGGCTTCCTAAACTCCCAGCACGGCTCTTCTTCCTGTCTCCACTTATTTTTAGTAAGAAAAAGGGAAATTCCCAAACCTGGGACTCTCTCTTTGTGTGTTCTGTCCTCCACAGGCAGTTACACTCTCGTGCTCTCTGTCTAGCCTCCTTCCTGACTCTGCCTAGAAATCCCAGAGGACAAACTCCAGGAAAACCAGAAAAGTCAACCTGGTACTCTGAAAGAGGATGCTTTGGAGAACCAACCCTTTTTCACCTAAAACACCCGTCATCGTGAGCTCCATTTTTCTCTGTTCACCACACTCTTTATATCGGGAGGACCCTGTTCACTCATACTTCCCTAAACCCAGCTCTTCCTGCTGCCCCTGAGGCTGGGACGCATGTGAAGGGCAGACCCCGGGTCCCACACATGCAGAACACTGTGTCCCTATGAGACGTGAGGGCCACACAACTATCTCAGATGCCATAAGCAGGTAGGGAGATGGTGGTGGAGCTCAAGGACACCAGAGAAGGCAGTGAGAGGGCAGATGACCAGAGGATCCATGAAGGACGTGATGAAAGCCTGCCTCCAGGGTTCCAGCTCTTCCCAGCGTGACCAAGGGTGCCCGGAGGTGTAAGGCTGTGACAGCATGTGACTCAGCTGCCACGATCACCCAGAGCTGTCTGACAGGCTCACCTCCCTTGCTTGTCAGAGAGCCTTGAAGTTCTCCTCCAGCCCTGTGCCCTTTGGGCAGCAAAAGAATGTTCTGGAAGGTTCTCAAAAGAGTGGATGAGGTGGGTGACATGGGCTCAGGCTTTAGTTCTGGTGTGTTATCCCGTGATTTGCCAGGATAAATAGCAGAACCCACACGCGAGGCCATTGTAGACCTGAGCTTGTGGGTCAGCCCAGGCTGGATGTCCCCAGATGTCAACCAGAGAACAGCCCAGCAGTGTATGGAGTTCAATGGGTTGTGGACTGGACAGGGCTGGGGCATGCAGTCCTCAGGCTCCCACCTCCAATGGCTCAGCGCTGCCATTGGATGAGGCTGAAGAGGTCCCCTGAAGAGGAGAGGGGACCCCAACTCACCCCAGATAGGTTCTTAATTCTTGTCACAGAAAAGCGTGTCAGTGAGGGGCACAGGCAGATTTGTTAGGCAGAATCACAGAAGTACACACCACAGAGAAAGGATGCGGGTGCTGGAGAGGTAGACCCCTGTAGTCAGGGGTTTAGGGTCTTTATGTGGTCTTGGGGACCCCTCAAGATGGGCAGTCCAGGGAGTTTGTGAGTTGTTTGTCATTTATCTAATGTTTGCTTCCTTGGTTTTCCTGTGGCTGGCACGTAAGACTCAATCACTTTAAGGAGGAGAGGTCTATTTCGGCTCACGGTTTCATGGGTTCAGTCTGTGGCAAGCTGGCTCCGCAGGGCCTCATGGCGGAAGAGCACCATAGAGCAAAGTTGCCGAGTTTGTGGTGACTGGGAAGAATGGGGGAACAGTGCTAGGGAGGTAGGTGTCAGACACCCAAGGTTGCACTCCATGACCACCCAGACACAGCAGGCATTGTGTTCCACTAATCCTCTGAGTATTTCTTTATCCGGTCGAATTGATAGATCAGGGTTGCTGGTCAGTGGGCTAAAGCAGAAACTGACCCTATCAACCGGGTTAGAACACAGAAAGTGCAGATGTGTTGGAAATTGGGAAACTGATACCCAATGAACAATACTTTTACTGTTCATTTGGAATTTATGGGCTTATAATATCAGAAGGAAAACACAGACCAAATGTATGGACCTTTGATATCTTTAAGACTTAGAAATTTAGGACTGAGAAGCGTGGATGGGGAAAAAAACAGGCCTGGGGTGAAAAAGTCATTGTAAGCTTGGGTAACTGATTATATCTTAAACCTACAGTTTTCTGAAAATCATAATTTTAAAATTACAAAGTGTGATAAAAATACAGTGTGTCTAAATAAAAATGTATTCTAGTAAAAGACACACTGCCACAAGTCTTCCTCAGAATCCTCCCCGACACTGTGCACACCCTCCTCCCACGTCCTGGCCCCGTCCTGCAGCCGCTCTGGAGCCCTCTTTCCTGAGTGTCTTTAGTCGCGCTGTCCCGGCTGCCTCGATGTCCTGGATGGACTCAGATCATCTCCCTGTCACAGTCATTTTGACTTTGGGAAGAGCCGGAAGCCACACGGTGTCAGATCTGGTGGATACGGTGGGCGAGGACGCAGTGTTGTGTTTTTAGGAGCTGCCTTTCCATTGGGTGGGGCTCAGCGGCAGCATTCACTGTATTTTTGATGACAAGCTGTAAAGACATTCAGGAAAGAGGCCTCCAGAGCTGCTTCAGAAAGCAGCCAGGGCAGTGGGATAAACATGTCCAAAGTGAGGGGAGGATTTGAGGGAGATCCTTGCCAAGATGTCTTCACTGTGATACATTTCTAAAGTTCAGCTATCCAATGTTTTATTCGATCACCCCTGTCTCCCTATCTCCTTTCTGCCTTTTTTGTTTTCCTCAACCCCACCTTGATACCAGCTCCCTGTCCTGGACCCCAGGCTGGCCATCCTGGCGGAGGATCTGGGGTGCTATGTGGGCGCCATGAGCTTCTGAAACAGCCCCTCCCAGGCAGCCTGGGACAGCGCAGTCTGAAGGGGCCTGGCAGTGCTGTGGGCCTCTGGGTCTGAGGCCCAGTCCGCTCACCCCCACTGGGCTGGCTAAGGCCAGGCTCCTCTGAGGTGGACACAGGCGTCGCTACTGCTTGGCTGTGTGTTTGTGTCGCCCCATGAGCCAATCAGACCAGGGTGCCTGGAACTTGCCCTCAGAATCTCAGAGGGAGCCCAGCTTGGGGGCGCTGGGCCAAAGGAAGAGGGTGGAATGGGTTCCTGGGGCTGGAGACTTCTGGACAGTGTCGCTGTGGGAGGGATGGGAAGCCAGGCCTGGGAAGGACCGGGCAAGTGACCCTTGCCACAGATTCCTGAGCTAATGAGGAGAAGAGGAAGGAAGGAAGGCATAGTCTTGGCTTCCCACGTGTCTGTGACTCTGCGGCTAGACTGGCAGGTCACTGGAGCGCTCCCGGTCCCAGGAGGGGACAGCAGTGGGAATGCAGAATGGCCCTTGAGTACCAGAAGCCCATGCTGGGGCCCACACCGGGCAGTGCCCCTCTGGGCCTTCAGTGGGCAAAGGCCCGGAGCCCCAGGGGCACCAGAACAATCACTGATGAGCTTGTCAGAGATGCCACAAGACGCTGTGGGGATGGGGCCACTTCTGAGGTGATCCTGCTGTGCCCTGGCCCCTTATACCTCTCGGAGGGCTCAGCTGCTCAGCTCAGAGGGCCAAGGAACCAGACGTCTGGAGCAGGGGCTAAGAGTACCCCGTGGGAGGGGTGCTGTGGTCCCCACGTGCTGCCCCGAAGAACCCTGGAGACGGGGCGGCTATCAAAGGCAGAAGTATCCTGGGCACCTCGGCCCCGGGCGCTGGGCTCTGCTGAGGGCCCTTCTGCCTGTTCATGCAGCAGGAGGCAGCCCTTGTGAGAGCCGCAGGGGGCGGCCCACAGCCACAAAAACGGCGTTAACCCACTCAGGGATACAGCACTCTTGACCCAGCTCCCACCTGCCACGAGGGGCCAGGTTTCCAACACATGGGCTTCTCTGTGGGACTTAACCCACAGCATGTGGTGAGTAGGCCGGGGCGTGAGGCCGCAGGAAGGCAGGAGGCAGCACAACTGTGGGCCCTGGGCCGGTTCTCCAGCTAACATGGGTCCAGCAGGGCTCTAGGGACGGCAGGGTCCCCTGTACTGGTCACAGACCTTGGAGGGACCCTTGGGGACCCACCCTGAGTAGCAGCAGCTGGAAACCCTGGGGCCGCAGCTAGCCCTGCCTCTCCATCTCTTCCGACCTCAAGGTCAGCTTGGCTTCTCTGGGAGCCCTGACGCAGTTCGTGACACTCCCTGTGCTTGTAACACAGCGTGGTGACTTCCCTTAAGTCTCCCTTCAGTCCATTTCAGGTCCTTTTCTGAAAATGGAGGATTCTACAGCACTGTGGGCTACGAGTGGGTGGGCTGGTGATCTTCCATGTGGCTGGGCCACGTCAGGAGGAATGGTGCAAATGATCTTTATGACAAACGCCCAGACCCCCACTGCGTCCTCCCCAAAGCAGGTGACGGCAGGGGCAGGGTCCGAACCAGCCTGGTTCCTGGGATCGTGACCAGCGGAAGCCGAGGAAACTGCACACAGGCGGGGAAGACAAAAGCAGGGGTGACTCTGGAGGGGAGAGGTGACACAGCTGGGGGACCGTCCCCTGTCCTCACCTCTGTGGAAAGAGCCAACTTCGGAGGAGGGAGTTTTAGCCACAAAAAGAAAACAACCAAAAAATCCCTCTGACAGATCCACTAAAAGCAGAATAAATACTGGATAAAATGGGTGCAAGAAGAGAGGAGCCTTTCAATACACAAGTGGAAGTTACAAAAAAAAAAAAAAATCACCAAATGACATCCTTCCGAAGCTTTGGCGGCAGACAAGGACACAAGGTCATAGCTTCTAGGCAGGTCAGCGGGACATCCCGAAGAGGCCAGAGAGAAAACGGGAAGAGCAGAACAACATGAAAAGGGCGCTGGATGTGAAGCCATCAGAATGGTCCTAGCAGAGGGGAAGGGAGGGAGCGGACGAGGAGGAGGAAAAGAGAAAACGAAGCAGGGTGGGAGGGAGAGGCAGCACTTGACAGGATGGTAGTTTTCTGGGTCTTATGAGCAACATTAACCCACAGCTTTAAGAAACTGAATCCAAGCAGAATGAATAATTAAAAAGAAATCACTCTAAGGCACCGTTGCTGTCAACCATCTATGAATGAATGAGCGCATACAATGAGCAGCTGTCGTTAATACACGATTTTAAGGTTTTGCCCTGTGTAGGAATTCACTCTCTTAAATAACTAAGTTCAGAGAAGAAATTGCGTGGGGCCATGGCCTGCCTTCCCCTGGACACTGCTGGCCCGAGCTGTCACCGTCAGATGCCACTTGACTTACTCCTGATGTTCTGTCGGAATCCTGTTCTACCCTTTGCTAATTTCTCATAGATTCAGATGGATTTGTTTTTGCTGTAGTTGTTTTCAACCAGTGTCATAAAAAAAAAAATGAAATTCTACCGTGTTCACAAATGCAAACTCCACAGTCTGAGCAAAAGTGGGAAACTGGTAGATTTTCATACTGGGGTCACTGCAGGCAGCCAGGTGGCAGGTGCTGTTTTTACGCCCAGGAGGAGGACAGCACTGCCTTCCCATAACCTCCCTGGCTTCCGGCTTCTGCAGCCCCTGGCTCGGTAGGCAGGATTATTACCCTCATGAGTGAGGACATGGTGTTTATTTTAACACAGTTCTTGTGATGTAAGAATGAAAGTGGCTGAATCCTCCTTTATGATTGGGGGTTTTGCATGTCTGCAGGGGTGAAACTCGAAGTTCTGCTATTCTTCATCCTTCAGTTCCTCATACTGGGTCACAGACGCCTGCAGCACAATCTTCTAGTGAAAATATGTGCTTAAGCATAACCATAGCCAGCTTTGCACTGGGGGAATACAGGAAGCGAAGTTTGTGTTCACCCACTCCTTTCGACAGACACAAGGTGTATACACCCGTGTCCTACTGCAAACGGGTGTTACCCACATCGTGCACCCTGTTGTATTTTTATGTGTTTATAATTTTTCACTGGACAGAATGCCGATGCTGCGACTCAGTGTTAGAGATGGTAACAGACGACATACTGCTAGATGTTGTGAAAGACACTAATAATGAAATACAAGAAAATATTCTATGTGCACCAGTAGTAATACCTAAAAATATACTTATCATGATGCCTCACTATCTGAACTGAAACCCTTCACAGCAAGATTTTATCATTCTAATCATCAGAATCTAAAGAATGTGGCGCTGAGATTTTTAGAACAATAGTGGCACTCAAGAGATTTGGTTTTCTTAATCATCGCCTACACTTTGACGATGGAAAGACCCACCAAGAAAGACAAAAATCTGACAATTTGGCTGCTATCTGCTCATTTTTTGAAAACTTTGTTTTGAACTGTCAAGCAATTTATACACCATCTGAATACACGACAATTTGACAAACAACTTGCATTATTTTGTGGTTGTTGAAGCTCTTGGCAATATGCCAAGTAAAATACATGCTATAAAATACATGGTATAAAAGTATGTGTCCTGGTAGATGTGAAGACATTTTAGACTTTGAGTTTCGAAATTTATCCTGGAACTCAGCCAGCAGATCTTTCTTCATGCAGTAATAAACCATGTGACATTGTGAGGAGACTTGGTGCACCTATTTCAAAAAGTAACCAAATGTTGCATTTGACAGTTGGTTCACTAGTTACTTATTGATGTTACATTTGCCAAAGCAGCACCAGTTGACAAGCAGAGGAATTATACAGAACAAAGCCAAGATTCTTGAAAAAATGTTACAAGTTCATAATAGAGAAATGAATAGTACAATCTTTGGATTTCAGAAAGACACAACATTGCCCTCCTATCTGGTGAAGAAAAGCAAAGTAGTATCAATCTGTCAACATTACACCATGATGGTAAGATTGATAGTGAGGCCAGTGTTGCGGTGCACACCTGTGATCCCAGCACTCTGGAGGCCGAGGCAGGAGGATCCTCTAAATTCAAGTCAACCTGTGCTACACAGTGAGTTCAAGGCTGGCCTGGACTACATAACAAGAACCTGTCTCAAGACAAACAAATAACCAAAAAAAGATTGACAGCAAATCCTCAAGACAAATAAAGCCTGAAGTGGTTACATTTTACAACAAAATGAAAGATGGAGTAGATATTGCTGATGAGTAATACAACAACTATGATGTCACTTGAAATGCAAAGCATCAGCCAGTGGTTGTGTTTTACTCAATCCTAAACACGTGTGGCATAAATAGTTTCAGAGTTTACAAAGAAAATGACAAGCAGGAAATATCACAGAGAAATTTTCCTAGAGGATCTGGCCTGGAATTGATAGATGATCAATTATAACAGAGGAAGAACAATGTATATCCGCCCAGCGTATATGTGTCTGCAACAGAATTCTGGGGAACGGACGGGTGAGACATACAAGAACCCCTAAGAAAATAGCAAGATCAGCAAGACGTCAAGTACGTCCCACCAAAGACAGGAAAACACACACACATGTGCTGTCAGTGTGAGCGAGACTTGTGTATGGAACATGCTGTTCTCGTGTGTAATGCCTACCTCAGGTGTGGTAATTGAAGGAAAGTTTGTTTCTGTGGAGAGTTTTATTTGTATTTTCTTTGTAGTTCACAGAGGAATTTATTTTTGCTGTTTTTTTTTTTTTTTAGATTGTGTAAGCAGGGACACAGTTGATGCTGAAAAATGTTGATGTGTATTTGAAACACTCACTACATATTTGATATTTTATTTTCCCATTAAGTACACATTGTTTAGTATAATAAAACTCAGAAAATTAAAATTAATAATTCATCAATAAAAAAACTCCTAAAAAGTAGATGTGGGCATTACACATTCCTATAAGCCTCTTTTCTAAAAATTCACTGTGATGCTCATGGGGGCGAGGGGGAATTTCCTTCCCGTTATTAATTGTGCAGTGGCTGGAATCAGTGTGCAGGCTTTGCTTTCAGTGAAGAGGTTTCTTGGGAGATGTTCATGCCTAAGTCTGCAGTTAAAAAATGAAAAATAAATGTAAGCACAGCTACATAGATGTTGGTTTGAAAAAATGTAGTCTTGTCTCCTGGTTTGGGTGGTGAACAATCATTTGGGATATTAACTGTGGTGTAAAGGACCTGTGACTCAGTCACTCAGCACATATTGGGGAGCTGCCTAGGACATCTGGGGGCCTTGGGGGTCCAGTGAGAACAACACAGAGGCCAGAAAGTGAGGGATGTCAAGGGTGTGGTGTGAAGATCCTGCACTTGGTCCCCAGGAGGTTGGCAAAGGACAGCTAGGTCTTTGGGGCTGGCCATAGAGTGGAGAACTGGGCCTGGGTGACCCCAGGACATGCTTGGATGACCCCTTCCTTTCACTGTACCAGGAAGGGGTCCCAGGATCCATCTAGAGGATGCTCTGGGGACACCATGGCCTCCTGGCCCCTGTCTAGTTGGAAGGAATTGAATCCTGATGGATGTATCCAACCTGCCTGTCCCTGGTCACACCTCCAAACACCATTTCTAACAGGTGCCGGTGATCCGATCTCCACATCTTCACATTGGTGACTGTAGTTGGTGTGTGATGTTCCCATTGTGATCTTAATTTGCTTTCTTCTGCTGGCAAATGATGCTGCCCTTTTCCTGAGCATATTTATTATCTATTTTAAGTAAAATATCTGTTCATTTTTTTTTGCCTCTCTTAAATTAGGTTTAACTTTTCTTCACTGTGAAATTTTAAGAGTTCTTCATGCACCCTAGATCCAACTTTTTGTTGGATATGAGGTTTGCAAGTGCTATTTCCTGGTCTGTAACTTGTCTTTCATCTTCTTAGTGGGAACTTTCTGATAGTCAACATTGATCATTTCATTGTAGTCCAAAGTGTCAATATTTCATTTTATAGATCATGCTTTCAGTGTCTAATTGAAGAACTCTTTGGCCCTAGGTCCTAAAGGCTTTTTCTTAAGTTGTTTTTCTAAAAGATTTATTATTTTGCTCTTAGCCTATGATCCATTTTGAATTCATTTTTATATAAGGCATGAGATTTACATTAGATGTCCCCCCTCCTCCCCCACTCCCACCATGGATATATAATTGCTTCAACACCATTTGTTAAAAGGAGTTATTCTTCCTTCAATTATTCATATTTGTAGCTCTCAAAAACTCAATTGGACTTATTTGTATGAGTGCAATTCTGGATTCTCTGTACTCTTCTGTTGATGTTTTTTGTCTCTCTCTATTTTTGCCAATACCAATCTTAGTCACTATAACTCTATTATAAATCTTGAAATCGGGTTGAATGACTTTTTCCTCCTTTATTTTTCTAACTGCCCTCTCTACTTCCTGGCTGCCAAGACACTAGCAGCTTTCCTCGCAGGCAGGCCCTTCTGCCATGCTGTTTCTGCTTTGGAACCAGTCAACCATGGGCCGTAACCGTGAACCAGGATGAACCCCTCCTCCTCTGAGGGGTGGATGTTGAGTAACAACAAGGAAAGCAACTAAGACAGTTTGGTGCATAACCTTCCAATTATTTTAATATATGCATTCATAAAGGTAATTAAGACTTTACATGAATTTTCCTTATGAGAAGAAAATTAAAAAACAGCACGCAAATTAATTAATATGCTCCCTATTTTAATAAACTATTTTCTTACAAAAAATAATAAAAATTAACTATTCTAACTCCTTTGCCTTTCCTTAAAATTTAGACTAATTTTGTTTAAGTCTACAAAAAAGTACTGCTGGGACTTCAATAGGAATTCTGTTGAAATTGCATATCAATTTAGGGATAATTGACATCTTTATCTACCCGTGAACATGGTATGTCTACTTTCTTGCTTGCTTCCTGTTCTTTGATTTTTATCAGTACTTTTACATTTTAAAATTTGTTTTTTAGGGTTTCCACTAAGTGTTTAATTCTGCTGGAGCAATTGTAAATGGCATAGTGTCTTTGATTTCAGTATTCATGGGTTCATAGCAGTGAAACTACAATGGTGTCTCAGTTCACGAAGTTGACTCTTTCCATGATTTTGATCATAAACTGAGTGGGACGAGAACCCAGACAAATTCAATGGCTATGGTCAATGTTGGCCTTATGGGGAAATTTGATTCAGTTCTCATCCGGTTCCGTTTGTGACCAGGACTGTGGAAAGAATCAACTTCATGAATAGAGGCACTACGGTATTTGTAGATGTTTATCTTGTATCCTGCAACTTTGCCAAACTCATTTATTGCTCCAGATGTGTTTCTGTAGAGTTATTATGTATAAAATCATTTACAAAAGTAGGGACTCCTTTATTCTTTCTTGTCTAATGTATGTGTCTCAAGTATTTCTTTTTCTGACTTTATTGCACTGGTTAGAATTCCCACAAAGATGACGAGCAATTTTCAGTTGAAACCTGGACATTGGGATGTATGTTATGAGACTATAGAAGACATTCAAATCTTCATTTTGCTGCCTTTGTCTGGCATTGCCTTGGTGAGGGAGGGGGAGGAGCATTGCCTCCTTACTGTTAGGTAAGGGTAAAAGTCCAGAGTCCCACTCAGCCTTTGTGACACCCAAGGGAGGGGGCTCCCATTACTGCGTGGTGGGTTGGAGCTCAGTCTTCAAGGACACCACCCAATCTGGGAGAGGGAGGGTACCTCCTCACTGCCCTCCAGATGGTCTCCTTGACACCACAGGGTGGGGAATGTCCTCGTCACCAGCAGGTGGAGTGACACCAGCCCAGTAAGGAGGGAAGGAAGTGCAGATCCCCTGGTGGCCTTCTCTGACATTGCTGTGGCCATGTGGTTTGCTGGTGTGAGGAGGGGATGCTTGAGTCACAATTTACTGTGTGGCTCGTTCGGTTGCAGCAAAGAAGTTTGAAATGTTCTGTCCCACTGAGTTGTTCCTCGCTAGTGATAACAGGCTTTGAATGGGATTTTCTTGAAATCCATGCCCATTGGCACTTCACGCACCTCTTCAGCTCCGAAACTGGGGTCCAGGCACCTCATCACCAAGTGGCTCCTCGAGTTCCTCCACTTCCCTTTTCCCCTGTGGCAGAAAAAGTTACTGGTATAACTATGACCCTGATTTGCCTAGTTCCAGCCAAGCACTTTTTTTAAAAGGTTGTTTCTCTCTTGCCTCGGGGATTTCTGAGTTGCAGGGTCCTGGGCAGAAGTTTCCAGGCAGCAGCTCCCTCACAAGACTTTTGCTTTCAGAAGCTGATGTTCCACAAAAGTCCTCCCGGGGAAGAAAAGAGCGGGCCTGGGTTCTGGAGGAGAAGGGCGGGGATAATCCTCCCAGTGCGCGGGGGCAGGAGGTGCCGGGTCTGCTGATCCCAGAGGAGCTCAGTCTCAGGGAGGCAAGGGGTCCACTCAGGTCATCAGGGTGCTGGCTACACTGGGAGCTCTGGCTAAGGATCACGGAGACCTGGCCTGTACCTGCCTGCAAGACACCGGGGCAGAGGATCCGACCGGTAAGAATAACCGCTCTTCTTGCACGAGGGACTTAAATCCATGCGTGCCTGGGTGGTGTGCTGCAGTCAAAGCCAGTCATGCACAGGGCAGCGCCTTCCAGAGCACTCAAGGTTGCTCAGCTATAACTCGTGGTCTTCACGGAGGTGCCCACTGGGGCCATGTGCAGTGTCAGCGAAGGTGGTGAGGAAGAGCTCAGGAGGAAGAGAGGCTGGGAGATGCAGGGTAAGGCAGTAAAGGGTGATCCAGACACAGAGTCCTCAGGACTTGCACGTGAATTGGCTTGGGTTCTGCCTCCCTCATCAGAATGTCTGCCTGTCCTGCTCAGGACCTTTCAGGCTGCAGGTGACAGAGGCCCACTTCTTGCTAATGCAAGGTCAGAAGTGAGAGTACTTGATCTCACAGAGATCGATGGTAACGATGGTTACCTTTTTCTTTCCTTTTGCAGTACCGAGGCTGAACCCAGGGCCTTCATGGTGACTCATATCCCCAGCCCCCCCTTTTTTGAGATGGGGGCCCACTAAGCCGCTGAGTTACCCAGGCTGAGCTGGAATGGGTGATTCTCCTGGCTTGGCCTCCCAGAGCTCTGGGGGCACAGGTGTGCCCCACCCCGCCCGGCCATGGCTAACATTTTTAATGCATGCTCTACACGCCAGTTTTAAAACACAAATTCATGTCTCACACCGTCCTGTGAGCAGGACATCGCAATGGGTCCCCTTTGTAGTGGGGACTCGGGGCATGGATGGGGGTGAGCTTGTTCTGGGAGCCCCTGGGGAAAGGCTGACCACAAATCTGAACTCAGAAAGGTGAGAGTCGGGTCGCAGAGTGCAGGTGACAGGAGGGTACCTCGCCTCTGTCTCTCGGTTCTGCGTCCCTGGGGATCCAGAGCCCCCCCCATCTGTGGCTTCACCCTCTGCAGCTTCTATTACCCATGGCCAACTGTGGTCTGGAAATACTGATATTATGATGACTTTTCCAAAAGAAAGACATAATATGTGCACAACTTCTATTACAATATGTTGTTATAACTGTTCTGTTTTATTACTGCGATTTCTTACTGTACCAGATTTGTAATGAACTGCTCCCTTAGGTAGTAAGTATAGGAAAAAGCGTGTGATTGAAATACACACTATTTAAATGTTAAAATATATTATAATAGAAGACACACTGCCGTGAATCCCCTTCAAAAACCTCCCCTACACTTCGAACACCCTCCTCCCACGTCCCGGCCCCTTCCTGCAGCAGCTCTGGAGCCCTCTTCCTGAGTGTCTTTAGCTGCCTTGTCCTGGCTGCCTCAGTGTTCCATCGATTCCAAACGTTTCCCTGTCACACGGTGCCAGATCTCGTGACTAAGGCGGCCGAGGACACAGTGTTGTGTTTTTACGCGCTGCCTTTCCCTTGGATGGTGCCTGGTAGCAACAGTCACCAAATATTTGATCACACCCCATGAAGACCCTCAGGAAGGAGGGCTCCAGAGCTGCTATAGAAAGTGGCCAGGACGGTGGGATCAATGTGTTCAGAGGGAGAAGGAGGATTTTGAGGGGGATTCACGGTATTGCATCTTTTACTGTAATATTTTTAAAAAATTTAAATGCTCACCATTCTTTTCGATCACACCATGTATCGGGTTGCTTCACCCCAAAAGGGAAAGAAGCCTTCTCCCTCTTAGGGTTCAGGGGAGTCCCCTGAGCTCAGGGGTCCCTTGGTCTGTGATTTCATGCGGGACACCAGCAATGCGGGGGATGGCCTGGCTCCTGGGGGCGAGGGTGCTGCAGGATGGACTGGGGGGACTTTGATCTGAGGAGGGTGGACCCGATGCCCTGTGGGGTGTCGAAGGCCCTGAGCACGTGTGGGAAGCAGGCCCTGGCTAACGCTCCCATGTCTGTCTGCGAGACACTTGTCCCGGTCCCCGACTTCGAAGGTGGCCCCACTGCCAGATGACCTCCTGCTGCCGTCCTTGGAGGAACCACCGCCTCGACCTCTCAGCCATTCTGGCTTGTTAGCGGAGGGAAACAGAAACAGTCTGTTCGCCATCCTAAGCTCACCTCTTCCTAGTTTAGTTTGTGAAATATTTGCTTGCAGTTTCCTTCCCCCCAAAACACTGCTCACCTCGTCTTCCAGCTCGGCCCTCTGAGTGCTTCCCCTCCGTACCCGCTCCTCGCGCCTCACTTTGGTCTGCCCCCTCCCACAACCTCCAGAAGCCCGTTCCCGAGCTGGGGACCTGGGGCCCCTCTCCGGGTGTGATTCTACTCCTCACTGACCTTGCACCCTGGGGTGTGGACAGCAAGGGGGACTCAAGCACCTGTCTGCACCCCCCAGTCTGGGGTCGAGGGTCTGGGGCAGGAGAGCTCCTAGTGCCTCAGCTCCTGTGGCCATGGCAGCAGATTGGGGTGTGGAGGGGCCAGAGTCCTTTAGATTTTGGTTTGCTCTGTGAGGTGGAGATGTGTCCAGGGAAGAAGCTGTCCCTGGCCATCCCACGATGCACAGAGAATCTGGGGACACAGAGGGGTCAGGACAGGCACACGGCCACACTGGCAGGTGGTGTCCATACTGCAGATGCATGTCCACGCCGGCGGGCAGTGTCCACGCTGGCCAGCGCACACACTCCAGCATCTACCGGGGAGGGGCCAGAGTGGCCTGGAAAGGATCCTTGGCTCAGGCACGCAGTGGCTGGGGCACCGAGACAGGATCCTTCCCCGGGCACCGTCTGGGGCTGGGATTCAGCTTCTGATGACCACGTCTGCCTGCAGGTGCCAATGTCCATCAGAGGACGCTGCCCGCACGCAGGCAAGAAGAGAGCAGGCGTTGGATGAGGTGGCCTGGGGACCCAGTGCAAGATCAGGTCCCCAGGGTGGACCCCCACAGGGCGGGAATCTGAGGAGCAGAGGCCCATGGATCCCCACCTCTGGGTCGCTCCCTGTCCACACAGAGCCCCAGGCTAAGGCAGGCTGCTCTGTAGTACGTGGGCTCCTGGAGGAGGGCGGCCCTGCTCAGCTTGCTGAGGCTGCGTTTTGGCTCCCTTCCCTGTGGCTGGCTGAGTACGGGGAGGCCGGGCCCATGCTCCCGTACCCAGCACAGCCTGGCACCCAGCATCTGGGTGCTGAGCCCCAGTGGAGCCCGTGTTGCTGTGAGTCTTTGGTCCGTGGGAAGACCCCTGTCTCTCAGCCACTCTTGTCACCCCAGCAGCTCAGCTTGCCTTCTGGACAGGACAGACTCCAGGCGCAGCGGGAGGAGAGCTGTCCACAGCATGGGGGAGAGGGAGCAAGGGGCAAAAGGTCCTTCCAGGCCATGCTCCCAGTGACCAGTGTCTTCCAACCAGGCCCCACCTCCCAGTTCAAGCCAGCTGCAGTGTCCATAACCTCACATCAAAGCTAACAGGGTCGTTGGGCCAGGGATTTAGTTCAGTGGTTCCACCTCCTGCCTTGCAAGCACAGGGACCAGAAGCAGGCAGTGGGCTGTCCCAGCTGGCTCCATCTGATCTGAACACTGAATAGCTGCTCTGTGGTGGACACTAAATGTTGCTTGGGCCCTGGAGAAACTGGCACTCATCCAGAGAAGGGGAGTGGGATGGAAGGGCAGGTCCCTGGAAGCCTTGTTGCAGTACTGAGGATGTCTGGGCAGAGGAGGGAGGCCTGGAGAGATCATCTGTGCCTTCATCATCCAGCTAGGGCCTCCTGCACCTTAGAGGAGCTGACTGTGTTGCCGTGGAACACAGAGCAGTCAGGATGACAGGGAGGCCGATCAGACCCAGGGAGGTCTTGCTAATGGTGACAACGATCATCAGCTCTCTGGATCCATGGATTCAAGCAAAGCTGGGTCACAAATAGCTTTAAAATGCTCCTATGTTGAACGTATATGGACTCTTTTCCTTGTCACTACTCTCTGAACAGCAGGTCCATTTTCTGTAGCATTTGCATTGTTAGGCATTTAGCCTGTAGGAGGGGACTGATTAAGTTCTAGGCAAACATCCCACCACTTTGCATAGGGGGCCTGTGCATAGCAAAGTTTGTCCTTTGCTAGGAGCCAATGCCCCAGGGAAGCCAAGGACAGGTTGCACTTCCAGACAGAATGGTTTTCCTGTTGAGACAGGACATGCTTTCCCACGGGAAGTCCTCAAGACCAGCCTGGCCACCCTTGGTGGGGAAACTCCTTTTGGGGGTGGGCCAGATATGCCAGTCCCATCCCGGGCTGAAATGCCCTTGGGAAGCCCCGTGCCCCGGACCTCGGGGTGGGGGGTTCCATCAGGGTTAACCCTCTGGCTTCCTCCAGGGGGCCTAGGCCAGGCCTATGTAGCTCAGGGCCCCTGGGCAGGGTGTCAGGCTGCAAGCCTTAGATTTGAGCCAGGAGCTGCTGGGAAAGCCGGGTGGAGCACAGTCTGGGAGGGGAAGCCCACACGGAGGGTAGAGCAGGGAGGAGGCACAGGGCAGGGGCTGAGCTCCCAGCACACGGCTCAAGCCTCTCTTACTGGTGGCAAGGTGTTCCCCTGAACTCAGCCAAAAGGCCATTCTTCGGTCACTCACATCAGGAGTCCCGGTACAAGTGTCACAGCCGTCCGACGCTGCCACTCCTTTCCTGACTGGGCACTAGAGGGATGGCACCGGCAGGGCCCTGAGTGGGGTGATGCCCACGGGCCATGAGAGGTGGAAATGGCCATCCTGGGAGGTGCCCGATGTACAGTGGACAAGAGAAGCTCTCAGTGGCCAGAAACAAAACCCAGCAACCCAAGCCACACCTGCGAGGACCCTGGGAATCAGTGCCTGCCTTTTTCGGGGTCCTCAGTCTCCTCACACCCAGCGGGCACCCGCTTGCACCTCTGGCTTCTGACTGACCACTGTGTCCAGGATGGCCAGGGGCACTCGGTGGCGGAAGCCAGCTGACTGCGCTTGAGTGGAGCACTGATCCATCCTGCATGGGTCACAGGAGAACTGGGAGGAGCGAGCAGGAGGCAACACAAGGAAATTCTAGACACGTTTCTGGGAGACGAAGAACGGATACTGGGCAGGAGATAAACGCCTACAGCCAAAGCCCATGTCGCACCCCTTGCCTTGGTCACACATATTCTTTCTTCTCCGTCCAAGCCAGAGACAATGCGGCAAAGGAGATGATGGACCCCTCCCCCAATGAAGCCATTGAGACAAAAGCCAGGCTTTCTCTTCCTGAAACACAACTACCTGCTTTCCCCCGTTGGATCGGGGCGGGAACTCAGTACGGTCACTGCTCTGCTGGTGCCAGGTCCTCCCACCAGCTTCCTCCCTAGGGGACTGAAAGACAGGAGGCCACAGAGGTGAGGAGGGTGGCCCAGGTGCTCTGCAGGCCCCAGGAAACATTCCTGGGTTCACTCCCAACATGTAAACAACCAAACAAAAGCGTTGGCACTGAGGCCAGCGCTTAAGAAGGGCCTGTCGCTATGGTTATCAGGAAATGGCACACTTGTATATAATGAGGGCTTTAGCAGACGCCAGGCCATCTGATACTGCAGTCTGGGGCCAGATGAGAGGTGGCCTTACACAGGTGTCGTTCCTTACACAGCTGTGGGGCCGGCCCAGAAAACATCTCCACCTGCAAAAACAGCTTTTCCTGTACTGGGGAGGAGGGGGCGGTGACCAGCTTGTTCAACACCTTAGTGAGCACTTGGGTGTGTGCACAGCAGCTGAGAACGTGGGAGAGGTGGTTGAAAAACACGTGGACGTTTAAATTTAAAATATTTCTTATAGTAAAAGACACATTGACACGAATCGCCCTCAAAATCCACCCCCCCCCATGTACTGGCCTGGAGTCCTGGCCACTTTCTGCAGCAGCTCTGGAGTCCTCTTTCCTGGGCGTCTTTATGATCAAAATACTGGAATAGCTGCTGCCAAGCGCCATCAAGCAGAAAGGCAGCTCGTAAAGACAGGACACCATGCTCTCGTCCACCTCATTCACCGGATCTGGCACGGCGCGACTTCCGACTCTTCCCCAGAGTCAAAATGGCCAGGAAAGGGAAATATTTTGAGTTGATTCAGGACATCAAGGCAGCCAGGACAGTTCAACTAAAGACACGCAGGAAAGAGGACTCCAGAGCTGCTGCAGGAAGGGACGAAGACATGGGATGAGGGTGCTCCAAGTGAGGGGGGCGGATTTTGACGGGATGCATGGCAACGTGTCCGTTTTTATTTAAACACACGTGGTATTTTCCCGTCACACCTGGCCAGCTCGGTGGGGGTCGCCCTGCACTGGAGCAGCCGGGGGTGCCGTTCGGGTGGGTCACCTCTTCTCAGTCCTCCAGGAGCCCAATGAGGACCAAAAAGGAAAGAAGCCATTTGGTCCCAGCCTCTCTCCCTGATGGCTCCTCCTACCACATCCACAGCAGGACTGGAAGCGGCGCTAGGCCGAGCCTGGCTTCCGGTGGCGCAGCGAGCAGGGAGCGCAAGGACTGCGCCGCCCTCAGGAGCAAAACAAGAGCACGCGCACCTGTCGCCGGCCAAT
>NW_022900936.1:3662080-3675517 GCF_012274545.1 Fukomys damarensis
GGGGGTCGAGTCTGGAGCCCCGCTCGGCCCTGTGCGTGCGGGCGACACCGGGGTGGACACAGGGGCGCGCGCCTTGGCTGGATGGTGGCGAGGGTGCCAGCTCAGAGGGAAGGTACCCGGTGTTGGCGACTTGGCTGCTGTAGACAGCGCGCAAGTGCTGTGCTGGGCTGGTCCCCTCACTCTCAGCCGGGAAAACGAAAAGCAAAGTAACCATCAGTCACCCGCGCACCCATCGCGCCTCGCCTAGGGCCCATGTGTGTCCGCGCCGAGTGCAAGCAGCAGGTCCTGTGTCCCACCCCGGAGTATCCCTTTCCTCCATCTCTCCGTGCATTACTATGCTGCCGGCTCCTTCCCATACGCTGTCAGCCCACGGTGCAGAGCACGCGCCTCCCCTTTATTTCATTTTTAGCATCCTGTATTTGAAGTCAGCAGGGCTCAGCAGGATTTGACCGACAGTTACCTCTTGCCTTGAGCTCAGGGAAAAAAAAAAAGTAGCCGGCATGGTGCGCATGCGCTCTCTGACGACTGCGTCCTATGATTCCAAACAGGTTACTGTAGAACATACCAGACGCGCCAGCTCATTATATAATGATTCCGTGTAAACCGAGAGAATGGGGCGAAGGCAGTTGTAGGGGGAGGGGCGAGCTGGCCGGGGACCCCACCACCATCACCACCTCGCATTTCTGGGCTTGCTCCTTAGCTTCCTACACACAAGAGCAATGAAAAAAAAATTGGGAAAGCCAATCCCCGCCTGATGCCATTTGCTTTATCTAGTTGAAGGGATGGGTAACAGCTGAGAAATTCTTCCCTTTGTACTTGTTCGTTTACTTTGGATTTCTGCATCATGCTGGCAGTGGAAAATTAAGATTATTGGTGTCTTTTGCATGTAGAGGCAACTCTGGGTCTTTAAAGCTCAGGGGAACTTGTGATCTTTTTTATGACCACAGAACTGGCTGGTAGGTGTGGATGAACGAATTGGACTTTTTGTTTTGTTTTGTTTTGGTACCTGGAATCGAACTTGGGACCTTGCGCTTGTGAGGCAGGTGGCCGGAACCACTGAGCTAAATCCCCGGCCCAAGGAATGTTTTTAAGACACAGATTCTTTATACTTAAAAAAAATGTTATGTTACAGTTTCATACAGAAAAAATGTTATGTTACAGTTTCATACAGCTCCAGAGTGCGTGTGTTTTCTTCTCACTTGGAGATGCTAATTGACAAGACTGTTTTTTCAGGGAAGCTTGTTTTGCTTGAGAATCATTTTCCTTCTGGAAAACTTAGTGGTTTTTCTGTTTGTTTGTTTTATTTTGTTTTGTTTGGAATTTGGGAGTGTGTCTTTCTATGGGTATGCCACCCAAAACTCTGCCTCTCAAGCTAAGCAGAGTTGGGTCAGCTAGAACTACCATAGGAGACCAGTTGGAAATAGTGGATGCTGTACACATAAAAGAAAAACAAGTTTTGAAATTTATAAAAATTCTATGCAAAGAGACCCTGACAAACACCCAGAACTGACCCAGCTTCTCCATCCTTCCCTGCCTGGGTTCACTGGTGCTGATCTGAGAGAGACAGGGCATTTGGGACAGCAGCTGAGGTCCCTGGCCTCAGGTGCGTGCTCAGTAGGCACAGGTGACCAGAGGCCACTGCAGCACAGTCTGCCTTGGGACGCAGCTCAGAGTGACGGCTTGGTCACTATCCTGTGAGCAGTCGGCATGAAGATTATGGGTCCAGCACATTTTCATCTGATGTGGCTGGGTTGCCACAGAGCCATGGTGTGGGTGGGTACCTTAGCGGGCAGCATGAAGCAGACATAAGAGAGGCCCTCAAGCTAGCACAGTTCCTCCCATTTCCTCCTTTCCCCGGGATGCATGGAGGAAAAGTTCCTGACTGTCTCAGCAAAGGGGTCTCACAGTGGCCTGAGCGTGCTGGCTCACGGGAACCCCAGGCCCTCTTGGCCCCACCAGCCTCCCCACCAGCTGTGTTCCAATTGAACCCCGCGCCACTCTGCCCTGCACCCAGCAGAACTTGCTCAGTGGTGGGATCCCCTCCACGTACAGCCTCAGGAATGAGCTGCTATCTACCATCCACCGCATGCTCACAATGGCTGTGCCTTGGGAGGGATCAAAGGCAGCACCTTGGAAGGATCAGAAAACATGGGTGAGAGAGAAAAACAGGAGGACTAGGTGTCTGCTGTACTGGTAATGAGCTCAGGAGGCTAAGGAAAAGCTCGTTGTAACCTACATTGCCGGCAGCTCGGCTCGAGGATGTTTCCCGAGAGCTGGTCTATTTTGGAGTGACAGGTCACTGCCTCCCATCACACATTTTTTTGTGATTCTGTTAATTGGGTGAGGCCACTGGACGCTGTGGAGGAGGTTGGGCTGGGGTTGCAGGGGACTGGGGCTGCGTGGTCCCCGCAGTGTGCTGAGGCCTTTTCTGGGGCGCGTGACCCAGAGCCACCCACACGTTGCCGCAGAGAGCTGAGCAGTCCCAAGTGTCAGTCTCAAGACTGGCAGGGCTGGACCCCACCCGGCCCTTCCCTGGCTCTGTCCTGGAGCCGGTCACCTCCCTCCTGCACCCACACCCACCCGTTAGAGCTGTGGAGATAGAGAGGCTCAGTCTGCACAAGCTGTGTTTAACAGGTGTGTTGTAAGGCTGACTCAATGGGCGCTATTGTCTGCAGTCACCTGGCGTGCCAGGCATCCTTCATTAAGGCTTGTGAGCTCCCGGCTCTGGCTGCCCTGTCTCGCCCTGAAGCAGGTTGGTGACCGGCTGTGCACCTGAGGCTCCTCCGCTTGCCTCCGTGCCCGTTAGCGCTTACAGGTCAAGGCCACCGTGCCCCTGCCCAGCCTCGGTGCCTGGCTCCTCTCAGCCATGACTGTGCTTCTGCAGCCCAGGCTCTGCTCTGCACCCGGCTTCTTCCCCCACTTGGTGTTTGCTTCACCTGTTGTGCTTGCCCCTTTCTTGCCCGTGGGCTAATCTAGAACTGGACTTTGCAGAGGCCGGAGGTTGCCAGTGTGGCTGCCCGGCTTTGTTTGGCGCTATTTGTCCCTGTGTGTGCGTGAGGGACCAGATGGGCTTGGAGTCTGGGGGAAAGGAAGCCCGCCTGTGACGTGTCTGGTGCCCGGAATCTGCCACCACGGTGGGCTGGCTGGGTGGTGCTGTTCATCCCTGGCTTCCTGTGGGTTTCTGTAGTGGAAGGAAGGGCACCACCCCTGGCTCTCCCAGAGGCTGGGTCCCTGTGGGGGTTGGTGGGGAGGGTAGATGTCCACCGCAGCTGGAGCCCGACAGGTGCAAGAGCTGCTGGATCAGCCCCCACCGCCTCTGAACATCCAGCCCTGAGGTCCCGGGTCGGAGCAGGCGTGGCTCTTTGGGGTCAGCACTTTGTCTCCCTGCTTCCGAGGCAAGCAGGTGGCTGGGATGGCCGTGGGACTGGCCCCAGCTGACCACATGGCCACACTGCTCCTTGACACCCCTACTTCCAAAGCCAGGACCTGGTGCTTCTCGGGCTTTGGGGTCCACATGGGCTCTAAGCCCTAGGCCCCAAACACCAGGCAGGGTGGGCAGGCAGCGTTCCTGCCCCATCTCTGAGGTGCAGGGTGATCTCAGCCAGAGCCCCAGCACCGAGGGCCTGGAGCAGAAACAGACGCTGCCTGCAGAGTCTCACGAGTCCTCCAGAAGGGACACAGACTGGTTTGGTCCGGGACGTGTGACCCCCGCTTATGTCGCATTTGAAGCAGTGTGCACTCGGGGAGGCCGGTGCTGCGGCTCACCAGAAGGGGAGTTTCCCTCTGCAGCACCAGCGGTGCATTCACACGGGGTTGTGGCCCATGACCAAGTTCTGCTCCGGTGAGGTCTTTCAGATGTAGGAGATGCCTGTGAGGGGTGTGTGTGTGTGTGTGTGTGTGTGTGTGTGTTTGCACATCTTTCTCTTAAATGCAGAGACGTTTTCCAACTCCAGGAGACCCAGCATTCCCATGCCAAAGCCTCCTACCTGCCCCACTTGTGTTTTAAACATCCAGAGCCCTCAAGCTTGGACCCGGACCTCGTAACCCTCAAACAGCACTGGGGAACCACTGCCAGCTCTTCCGCAAGTCAGCTCTGTGCCCTCCAGTGTACATGCTGATGTGCAGGGAAGGCCACGGAAGTTGCTGGGGTTCGTGGGGATTTTATGGACGATCTTGTTTTGTTTGGGTTTTTGATAAATAGTAATGAGCCAGGTGTGGTGGCGCACGCCTGTAATCTCAACACTCAAGGAGGCCGAGGCTGGAGATCGCTGTGAGTTAGAGGCCAGCCTGGGCTTCGTAGTGAGTTCAAGGCCAGCTTGGACTACAGAGTGACATACTTGTCTCAAAAAAATAAAATAAGAAAAGGGAAAGTAATGACAAATAGCAAGCAACTCAGAAGAAACAGTCCAACATACAAATAGCAGATGGCAGCAACTGCAGTGAGCTCTAGCTCTGGGCAGCCAGCATGGCAGGGGTCAGACGCGGGGAGGGACCAGCTCCCTGGGAGGCCCGCCCCACACTCTGTGGCATGTGCTCCCTCAGTTCAGAGACAGAGGGTTCAGTACAGTACTCGCCTGGGCCTGCCAAGCCACTGGAAAGGTGGAGTGCTGTCTTCACACGAGTCCTTGGGGTTCTTGGCCCATCTGCTGCCATTTATCCGACTCCTGGGGAAGCTGTGGGAGCCGGTGAGACCCTGGGTCCCGTCCCCAACACTGTGTGAAAGGAGGAAAACAGAAAGCTCTGGCCAGGCCCCAAGTGCTAAGTACCCCGTCATGCAGCAGACTAAGCCTAACATGTGTTTTGATGACTCAACTAGGGGGATCGCTTGTGCTCCTCAGTTGCCTTGGAGCAGGTCCCTTCAATTATCTGGGCCTCAGTTTCCTTTCTGTATAATAGCAAAAAAAAAAAAAAAATAAGAATAGGAGCCTTTCCACCTCTTTGGCACAGACTTGTGAAGACACAGACTTGTGAGCAATTCAGAAAATTTCCAAGTCGGACACAGCTCCGTGATGCTGCCATTCCTGTGAAGCTGTTACGAGATTTTATGCAGCAGACTAAGCCTAACATGTGTTTTGATGACTCAACTAGGGGGATCGCTTGTGCTCCTCAGTTGCCTTGGAGCAGGTCCCTTCAATTATCTGGGCCTCAGTTTCCTTTCTGTATAATAGCAAAAAAAAAAAAAAAATAAGAATAGGAGCCTTTCCACCTCTTTGGCACAGACTTGTGAAGACACAGACTTGTGAGCAATTCAGAAAATTTCCAAGTCGGACACAGCTCCGTGATGCTGCCATTCCTGTGAAGTTGTTACGAGATTACACAAGAAAGGCACTACAGCAGCTCAGTTTAATAAAACTTTTACAGCCTCGAATTGCTAAAGTGCTTCATGTGTCTTTACTGAGGTTATTTTATGGGTGAACTGTAAATAACTTTTCATGGTGGTCAGTATCTTCCCACTGAGGTAGCTGATTCACGTATTTTGGTTTTGTGATTCGATTTATGATGCCAGAGTAAGACCCGTGGATCAGCTAACATTTTATCTAAGCATCTTTTTGGTAGAGGAACAAAGTGACAGCAATGACAGTTCCCGCAGGCCGCCGCCTCTCTGCTGCCACAGGGCCTCTCTGGCGGTGTAAGATGCGTTGCTGTCCCTAACCGGTGACCCTGAGCCCAATGACCAGTGTCTCGATGCCCTTTTCTGTGCACCCTGTGACACGCCTTTGTGGCTTCCTCTTTGTCTTTCTAGAATGCCAGCAGTTACTCGGCCACGATGACGGAGCCCAAGTCCGTGTGCGTCTCGGTGGACGAGGCTGTCTCTAGCAGCATGGACGACGCAGAGACGGACCTGCTGAATGGACATCTGAGGAAAGTGGACAACAGTCTCACCGAGGCCCAGCGCTTCTCCTCCTTGCCCCGGAGGGCGGCCGTGAACATTGAGTTCAAGGACCTTTCCTACTCTGTTCCCGAAGGACCCTGGTGGAGGAAGAAAGGTAGGGAAGGTGGCTTTCGCGGGTGGCCAGAAAGAAGCCATGGCTGTCAGGAAAAAACTGGGGCCGGAAGTTGGTGATCTGAGATTCTCTTCCGGTGCTGTTGCCAGTTTATTCAGTTGCTTTATGCCTGGCTTTTTCTCACCTGGGAAATGCCTAGGTTGACCTGGGTGATCCGAAAGTCACACAGCGACTGTGAAATTCTGTGCTATGATAATATCAGGTTGACATCTCTGTTCGTAAACAATGGGGACCAGAGGTGGTCAGGATTTGGGATTTTTGCAGCTTTGAGAATATGTGTATGCGTGAACGTAAAAAAATATCCTGGGGGAGACCCAAGTGTAAACATGATGTTTGTGTAGCACACACTCCTTACAGGAGAGCTAATGGTGATTTTATACAAAGTACGTGCTTTGACTGAGACCTGATACCTGAGGTCAGGTATGGAAAGTTCTACCTGTGAAGTCATGTTAGTGTCAAAAAGGTGAGATTTTGGAGCACTTTGGGGTTAGATGCCCCACCTGTAGAAAGAACCCACAGTGGCTGGGTGGTGTCAGCGTGTGCCTGCTTCTCTTTGTACCTGGAGGGTCCTCCTCCTCAGGTACTGTGGGCTGGAGCGATTCCAGCCATCCACAGTGAGACAGAACATGGGTACCAGTGTTAGAAGCAGCGGGGCCCTGGCATGACCTCTCTGAGAACCGCTTATCTTTTAGGGTCTTGGAAGGAGTCTTGGGTGGGTGGTGCTGGTGGGCCATAGAGAAAACCAAACTGTTACAAAGTAATCAGTGTAAATAAAGAGAGAGGTGGCTGGGGAGAAGACTCAGGGAGTCTCTGGAAAGCCTCTACACAGACTGGCGGGGACAGAAGACTGGCACTTGAATTTCTTGCCTACCCTTTGTGACTCTGGACTTTGAAAGTGAAGGGAGTGCTTGCCTCCCTGGGTTGCTGATTCTCTTTCTGGCCAGATCTGCTGCCTCCTTGGACCTTTCTCCAACCCCGCAATCCACTGCATGCATACACAGGTCACCCACCTCCAAGGGGAGCTGCGGGGGTGGGCAGACATGGTCCGGGTGGCCTCTGGTTTCCACGGAGTCACTGAGGAGTGGAATATTGTCTTTATTTTTTTAGGACTCAACATTTGAGTCTAGACTCAACCCTGCTTTTTGAAGACCAACCAAGAATATGCTTTTTTTTTTTTTCTAATTCCCCCTCTTACCTGTTTTGTTTTCCCATCCTCTGGGCGCCAAGCCAGTGGGCTTGTTGGCACGAGCGCTCAGGCCTTGCACAATTGTAGACAGCTCCTGGGACCTGTGAGCTCGGGGAGCTTGGAATAGGTCTGAGTTTTCACAACCGGGGCAGGTTCTGTACCCTCTCCAGCCTGGTTGTATAGCCCTGTCATCCTATTCGGGCATTTTCAGAGGGTGCCAGCCTGTTTGGTTAGGACAGGAATAATGTGCCAGTCTCAAGTTTAGGCCCATTCTGTTGAGCCTGTTGGAATTCCACATTGGTGCTAAGCCTTTCCCTCTCAATTTGAAAGATTTTAAAGAAAAACGCAGCAGGAAACCAGGGGCCTTGTCATGTTTGGGCCTTGCTTGTTCATATCAACCGGTGTGAGGCCTCCACCTGCCACGTGTGGCCTCAGGGATGTCACCACAGGGGTCGGGAGCAGATGGATGTCCTGTGAGAGGAGGGTGGCCTGCATGCAGGAGCCCGGGCGGAGGAAGCCCAGCACACGGGGACCCGCCCAGCTATTGTGAGTGTCACGCCTCGGCCAGCTGTGCACCTTGTCACCCCGTGTTCCATGGCAGCAGTGGCTCTGCCACCGAGCAGACCCTTGCCCTGCAGTAACCTCGTGCGCTGGGTGGGAGGAACCGGAAATGGCTCCTGTGGGAATTTCCTGTGAGTCAGAGGTGGTGGAGCCAGTGGGGACCGACAGACTGGCTGCTCCCCAGCCTCAGTGCTGTTTTCTCAGCAGGTGAAGGGAGGCTGCCTGGCCTGACTTCCTCCTCCTCCTCGGCTGTGCAGCTCAGGAGCATCCTCTCTGTCCCTGCTTGGCCTCCCGCGTGCCCTGTCCCTCTCTGTCCTCAGGATCTCACCTTCAGACTCTCCATGGTTACGACTTCCACCTTCTCCTCAGTGAACAGACAGAACCTGAGGCTGGTGGAGGCCTGGGACTGGCCTGGACCAGTAGGTCCTTCCTGGATACTCTGGTGCCCCGGGCAGTGACGGAGGCCCTATCCAGGAGGCCTGGCGTGTCCCCAGTGAGTTTCTTCCTCACTGCGGTCCTCACCAGTGCTCTCATCAGTTGAGTGCGGTGTTGGGTGGGCTCTGACCTTGGGAACTGTGTTTCCTCACTCAGAGGCCCCCAGGCAATAAAGTGTGTGTTCACTCTGCACCCACGGCAGGCATGGTGCTGCATGTCCATCATCCCAGCACTCTGGAAGGCTGAGCCAGGCAACTTAGGGAGACCATTTCACAATAAGTCGTAAAAAGGACTGAGGATGTAGCTCAGTGAGAAGGTACTGGAAAAACAAATGTACGCAGGGCGCCTGCTGCCCTGGAGGCTCCTCTGGGCCTGGGACATGCTGATGTCCCCCTGCCTCTCCCACGGGGCCCCGCCCCGCCCTGCACCTGCTTGTCCTCAGAGTCTGTCTCCTTCCCCGTCCCCACATGGGTTATTGCTTTCCTGTCTCTGTCCCTCTGCTCTGTGTGACCGTCCCGGCTCCTCGCAGGGACTTCACCAAGTGGAAAGGGCACAACCCTCTGCCTCGTGCAGCTTCCTCCCCACAGTGGCGATTTCAGATCGCTGGCATCTCAGGTGGCTTCCCCACGATGGCACATGGCTAATTGTCTTCAACTATTAAACCTCAACCTGATGCCCTGAGCTGTCCCTGAGTGAGGGGCAATGTCACGGCCATTCAGGGGAGCTTTGGGGGCACCTGCTCTGACTGCCCCGCAGAGTCTATGAAAGAAACAGGAGCCCGGAGAGGAAGGGTTTTGCCTGAGGTCGGAGCCAAACCCGGGCTCAGCTGTCCCTTCCCATTTAGGAGACCCAGGACCACACAGCGGCCCCTGGGGCTGACTTCTCAGCAATTCCTCCTAGAATAAGGAGTGCCAGGCCAAGTGGGGCCTTGCGATGAGAATGTTTTAAAGTCCTCACAAACATTTTAAAGAAAGCATACAGAGAAAAGAGGCTCTGCTACCCTCAGAGAAGTGATGATAGATCAATAGTGATATTTCTAAGAAGGAGGTACCAGCCCACCCCCGCTTTTCAGTACTGGGATTGAACCTAGAGCCTTTGCTATGTCCCCAGCCCTTTTATATATATATTTTTTATTTTGAGACAGAGCCTGGCTGAGTCACTCAGGTCAGGCTCCAACTTGTCATCCTCCTGCCTCAGCCTCCCAGAGAGCTGGAATGACAGGCGTGCACCACCACGTTGGGCTCAGGCCCAGAATTTTTAACATCTCACAGCGAGATGACCGTCCAGCATTGAATATGGTGTTTAACAAAACATCTTGTACTTTCAATTGTAGTTACATTTTCACCGTATGATTAATGATGTCTTTGGAGGGAAAACTAGATCATATAATAGATTCCTAGTAGAGAGCATAATTGTGAGGAAGCCACTCTCGAGAGGCGATGTGCTCCCCGAGGGGCGCTCCACCGGCTGCTGGTGTGGTAATTACCCTCCCTCAAGGAATCTGCTCACGTAGCGTGAGGTGACAGGAAGGATGATTGGGAACAATATTGGCTTTGGTGCCGTCACTCGCACCACGGTGTCAGGGGACACGGGAACAGCGGGTTTGGTCCTTCTCGACTGTCCCCAGTGTGGCTCTTGGAAGCAGCCCAGGTTCCTGTAAGGTAGGCGCTGTGTCCATGACGGTGAGACCCTGAGAATCCATATGGCCGAATCGTGGTGAAGAGGACAGCGCTGAGACTCTTCCTGGCTCCCGTTCCACTCACACAGCCGCTGATTTGTATTTGGTGTGGTGGCTGCCATCACAGACGAGTCCCGAGGTCCCTGAGGTCATGGGGGTGGGGAAGGCAAGCCCGAAACCAGACCTGCAGGAGTTCAGGTCAGGTCAGGAACCTCCAGGGAAACTTGTGAGTTTCCTGGTTCTGAGCGGGGCGCTCCAGGCACCGGGCACCGTGTGGGTCCTCTCCAGCAGGGAAGATGGTTCCAGAAGTGGAACTCGGGTCCCCTAGTGAGAGCTCAGGTGCGCAACAAAAGCACTCACACCTGTGCTTCCTGCTTGTACCTTACCCTTCTCCAGGTGGGCTGTGGTCTCCAGGTGGCCACACTGGGTGGGATGGAGCAGTACCTTCCCCTTGGAAACCCAGAAGCCCGGAAGAAGTTAAACATTCCAGGAAGCTCCAGATCCAATGATTGATGTGTTTCTGGGCTATAAAAATGCTTTTGGACACCTTTCTCAAATTAAAGTTTGCTTTCTCTTAATTTCTATAGCTGCTTCAGAAGGCCTGAGCTCACCAGAAGTGTGTCATTAAGAAATCCCTTTTGGGGATTTCAGTAGAAGCCTGGATTCCAACCAAGTGCTGGGTGTCCTGATCCAGCCCGGGTTCCAGGGAAGCCTGCCGTGGGGCTCCAGAGCGGAGGGTGGCTGGCCGGGTGGCAGGGCTGTATGGTCGCCTCACATCAAGGAACTGCTCTTGTCCTCCTGGCACCTGTCCTGCCTGGGCCACTTTCTTTGGGGTCCAGAAGGACATTCCTCTTACTGTCTTGTTCTGGCTTCATTCAAGGCTGGAGCTGACTTCCAGCGCAGTACAGTGGCCCAGTCTGCTTACAGAGATCCCTTGCTTGAGGCCAGGGCTTTGCAAAGAGGTGCCCAAGGTCCTGCATGCTGGGACCAGAAAACTCCCTTCTTCCCCACTGAGGCCAGTTCAGAGGTTCTCAGGATTTGGCAGTTCTGGGGACGCACGGGCAGGCTACCCTCTCAGCTGACGAGGTCTCTGCCGTGGAGGCCCCCAAATAGGGCCTGGAGCAGTGCTGAGAAAGGGAGGGGAGTCTGCGGGTCCCAGAAGACTTAGCATCCGGGGTGTGGGCCCTCCTCTCCTGGAAAGCCCTACACTGGACTGGACCAGGGCAGCTGCAACCTGGACTTGAGATGCATGGTTCCTAACCACGGCTGCTGACCCTGGCCACTTCCCCGCCCCTCAGGCTGGCGGTCTTTATTTGGGCGTGCTAACCCTTCCTTGGTGCTCCCCAGAGGGCGCCCCTGTTGTCCAGCCATCTGGCCTCTGCAGGGTGACCTTTCAGGACTCAGCTGTTCTCAGGGGGCGTGGGAGGCACTGGTCCCCTTTCCGAGGACATTCTTGCCTGGCTCATTTCGCCCTGCATGGCAGGTACCTGCCTGCCCACCTTTGGCACCTCAAATAGGCTGTAACTTGAAAACCGCACATTTTCCAATTGATGTCCTCCTTTTAAACCCGAACCTAATCTGCCCAGGCAAGAAATAACCCCAGGCGACATTTTGTGGAACATGAGACCCTTTCTTTTGTTTATAAACTGGCAGGGGAAAAATGTTTAGTAACCACACACCTGTTCCTTTGGAGTTCAGTTCCAGAATCAACAGATTGGCTTATTCAAGGAACAGAGTGACCACATGGGTCCGATGAAGCACATTTAGAAAGACCACAGTGTATACCCTGGGGTTTTGTCACAAGGCACAGCTGCCACCGGACTTGTGCTGATGAGGTCCGTCCACGGAGAGGGAAGCTCACTTTCCAGTCGAACGTATCTGGTGTGAGCATTTTTGGCCATGAGAAAGGAATCAGGCACTAACTTGAGTGCAGGAAGTGGCAATGCGCCTGCTCCGACTTTCCCACCTGACCAGCAGCCCGCAGTGTCACTTCCCAGGAGGTCAGCTGTGTGTCCTTCCTCGATCACCTCTGTGCTTCACAGGGCACATGGCATTCGTGTAAGAGTAAGACCTGCCACCGTGAGCAAAAGGCTGTGGTTACGTCCAGCTGAGACCTACATTTAGAGTCTGAGTCTTGGGGCCGCTGTGGGCCTTGGAGATTCCCCGCTCTGTCCTCTGAGTGCTTGTACCACCCTGGCCACAGAGGCCCGCCCGGAACTGAAACTTCCCCCTGCAGCCCGGCCCATTCGCACAAGACTTAGACACTGCTGTGTCTGTTCCTAAGTTGGTCCAAGCTCTGCTGCTGGAGTTCTGTAGCAAAAATAATGCTGGCCTTGAAATGTGTACACAAATTGGGGGGATGGGGAGCCCAGCCCAGCAGAGCCCAACGAGGCTGAAAGGAGGAAGTAGGAGCATGTGGCTGGGGCAGGAAGTAGGGTAGAATCTGCCGTGAGAGGTGGCATGGGGTGGGGTGGAGCAGTGACCGGGCCCCCTGCAGAAGCCTCCTGTGCCACTGCTGAGTCTGTGAGTTGGTGAAGGTGGAGCTCACGGAGGGCAGAATGGGAGCCACGTTTCCTGTGCCATTGAAAGGCAGGGGTGCCCCCACCAAAAGCCCCTCGCCCTGATACCCCAGCGATCTCCAAAGTGAACCTTTTGGCAGGAGTTTTACGAGATTTCTCAGTTGTTATTCCCCCCCCCCTTTTGGGGGAAGTGTTTATTTTTTAATTAAAGATAGCTGATGTTTACTGAGTGAAAGCTGTTTGTTGTAGGCATTGTCTCATTGGGCCGTCAGGAGCCCCTGGGAAGGGCTGTGGCCTTCTTAGCCAGCCAGGCAGAGGGACCCCTACAGAGGAGGGGCAGCAGGGGTTCAGGCTCTCACCTCTGTTCACCTCCTGGAAGCTTAGGGCGCCCTGCAGAGAACTCATCTCTTTCTTTCTCAGGCCCGCATACAAGGAGCTGTTTGTGCTGTCCAGGAGGTAGAGAGGCCAGGGAAGGTGACACAAGGCGACACAAGTCCCGGGGAGGGACTTCCTATAAAATCCCCGGTGGGCTTGGGGAGTAGCCAGCTTCCGACCTGACCTGGGTTGCAGGCGACAGGCCTCTCCCCTCCACCTGGCCAGCTTCTTGGGACCTCTGCTCGCCTCCCCATGAAAGGATGGCAGACGGCCATTACAGGGGACACTTTAGTTGTCACCTGCACACTCCCAGCAGGGGGAGGGAGGCACTGGCCACTTGGCTTGGACCTGGCTTTGCCTACCCAGTAAAAGCCCTCTTTCCTCTGGCCGGATGAGCAGGTACCAGAGACACCTGCTGACTCAGCTTCATCTTGCTCAAATATAGATCTGGCTGCAGGCTTGGTGGAGGCTGCCGCAGGGCTTTTCTGGCTCCTTGGAAACTGAATTCTGAATCACTGGAAGGAGGCGCGGCAACAAGTGGGCGGGGCAGGTGTGGGCGGGGGCAGGTGAGTATCCCTGCGCGTGCGCAGTGGCGGTCAGCCGCTGCCGCAGCCACAGCCGGCGCCGGGGTTACTCTCGGTCAATGCTCGCTAGTAACCTCGACAGCGGGCGCGCGGA
>NW_022900936.1:3675645-3683381 GCF_012274545.1 Fukomys damarensis
GGCGCGGCAAAGGGGGCGGGGCAGGTGTGGGCGGGGGCAGGTGAGTATCCCTGCGCGTGCGCAGTGGCGGTCAGCCGCTTCTGCAGCCACAGCCGGCGCCGGGGTTACTCTCGGTCAATGCTCGCTAGTAACCTCGACAGCGGGCGCGCGGATTGGCTGTGAGCGTGCCCAGCTCTGTTGCTAAGGGAGAAAAGGATGCTGCACTGAGACCCTGGTCTGGGTGTTCAGCCTTTCCAGACCCAGGTCTGGGTTTGGGCCTCCCTGACTGGGGCTGCTCCAGTCAGCCCTGGGGTTCACTGGGGCAGGATGAAGGTCCCTGCTCTGTGTGTGCCCAAGCCCTCCACCCCAGGTCCAAAGCCACCCAAGAAGTACGAAAACTCGTGCAGCAGGAAGACGCTAAAACGGATCTGCTGGCTGGAGCAGTGATGAGCTGATGACTATTTTGATGTTTTCTGTTAAGCTTAATTGGGAGACTTCCTGGGGATGGAAGTGGGTGTGGATGTGAGGATGATCGGCCTCTGGGAAACGGCTGTGTTCTGTGCCGTCGGTGTCCCCGTCCCTCTGACCAGAGTGGGAGACTTCCTCAGCACCCAGACCTCTATTTAAAGTCAAAGGCAGTGGCGCTCTAGGTTGCACTTTCCCGGCGTGAGTCTGATTTTTGGCTCATGTTTGTGTTTCCTTCAGTTGGGGGAAGCAATAAGCCCAGGCCCCTGGGACTTTGGTGTGCAGGGCGGGCAGGAGGAAGCCGGCCCTGGCCTCCAGTACCTTGGAATTTCCCTGTGAAATCACAGGGCGGGTCTTCTGCGCTGGCCAGAATGCAGAGTGTCATGCGAAGGGCCGGCTTCCCTGCTCCAGCAGAGTCACTCCCACGCTGGGCCTGGCAGAGGGCAAATTCCAAGTGAACTTGGGATGTGTTTTCTGTGGCATCTGTGACTCCATGTGCGTGTCTGTGCATGTGTGCTCGCCCAGGTGCAACAGCAGCATGGTGTCCACCAGCTGTGTGCCTTTGGAATACCTGAAAGAGCTGGGACCGCCATGTCCCCTCCCTGGGCACAGCAAGGCCTTCTCTAGATGTCCGTCTGACGAGTTCCTTCAGGCCTAATTTGGGTGCCTTGTGACACGTTGAATACTGCCCTTCATAGGCCTCCCTCGCCCTGTCTTCCTGAGAGTGTGTGGGGCCCCGTGGGGCCAGAGATTTCTGTCCGAGTCTCTGTCATTTGCTTGCTTCTCTGGTTTTTATTTGGCTTGGAGAGAGGTGTGGGTGCCTATTATCATCCTGTCACTTTCTCTCTTCCTGAACTGTTGTTCTGTGCTTGAGCACCTGTCAGGATTCCTGAATAGGATTAAGACTGTACTCTGCAGGCCCCAACTGGCTCCCAAACCCTTCCTGCCCCTCACCCAGCCCTGTTTCCCCGCATCCATCCCCTGTGGCCTGGCCAGGTTGACCGGCCTGTTGGGAAGGGGCACTTCTTCAGCATTTGTGGAAGCCCTCTGGCGGGGAACCCCCTCGCCTCCCGTGCACACCGACCCCCATGGCCAGGAGCCTCCTTCCTGGGTCCCTCTGCACTCCCGTGGCCCTTGGATCGTGGCGTGCAGGGTGTGAACCCTGCCTTTCTTTTCTGAGCTTCTGCAGACAGTGTCTATCGTTCCTGCCCAGCCCGGGGACTGGCTCAGAGTTGGCACGGAGAGGCACCAGGAAGTCACAGAGTAACAGGAGCTTTGGAGAGTCGGGAAGAGAGCAAGTCTCGGGAAGGTGGAAGGTGGTGACCTCTCCTTCCTCTGGCTCAGTCCTGTGTGCCCTGTGTGCCCTGTGTGCCAGGGAGGTGGTTTCTCACGGTTACTTCCTCCAGCCACCGAACCACTGGCCTCACTCATGACATTGAGGATGGTGGGAGGGGCTCTGGTTCTGGGTTGGAGGCCACTGCTCTGAGTCTGGGCTGCCTCCTATTGACCGGGGGTGGGGGGACGACCCAGGGCCTCAGTTTCTGCCAAGTGGATGGGGCCCACAGGGAGCCATCACTTAGGAGCGGCCCCACACAGCAGTGTGTGGTGCACTCTAGGGTTGAAACTCCAGCTTTGCTGAAGTGCTGGTTTGTGTGTCCTTGGCTTCATTAGGGGTTTTCACGCTCTCACTGATGACAGTAGGGGCCTTAGCTCGGTGTGGAGCTGACCTCCCAGAGCCCTGTGGGAAGTCTTTGCACCTCTGTCTTGCACAGAAAGGAGCTGCTGGGGCTGGATGTAACGGGTTGCTAATCTCCAGGCTCGGAGTGCTCTGCTCCCCAAGAGTAAGACCGTCACTGGCTTCCTGGAGTTGTTCTCCTGGGCCCCGTGCTGCCCGCTCATGTCAGGACCGAACCAACAGTTATTTCACCTCTGACTGAAGACCACACTGACATGCAGGAGCCTTCTTCCTTCTGGGAGGTCCTTTAAGAACTTCTGGGTCACCGCCCGATGAGGTTTACATCTTAGAGACTATTTGTATTCAACGTCCACGAGTGGCTGGGTGGAAATTTCCACCATCGAAGCAGAGCTCTACCAGCAACAGTACACTCCAGTGCCTGCCTCAGGAGAGAGGTTAATGATGTAGGTCATCTTAGGAGGATGCGAGATCGTATCGGGCCTGTGTATTTCAGTCTGCGGCTGGCTTTTCATGACAGAGTGTTAAGGGTGCTGTCCCCACTGCTGGGCCGGCTGGCTGCCCGGGGCAGGGATGGCCACAACATGGGTATTGTTGTGGAGCCCGGCCACATGTCAGTGTTGCTCTTGGATTTGCACATGCTGACCGTAGACCCTGTGTCTTGGGTTTTATAGAAAATGCCTTCATAGTCAATCTGACACGTCATGAAAAAAGGTTAGGATGAACTAAGCCATATCTGAACTTAGTTAAGATGTTTTCTTTCGCACTGTCTTTAACAAAGCTATTCCAGATCTTAATGCCTTTTAGCAAAACGCCTGGTCAGGGAGCAGGCAGGTAGCACAGCAGGTGGGAGGAAGGGCGGCAGAGTTAGGAGGAAGCAGCAGGTGCAAAACCAGCCCTACCTCAAGCCACCTGGGCAACTGGGTGAGTTACCCTCTGCGGGAAGAGGCACTTCGCACACAACCCCACTGGATTATTGGACACCGTGGAAACCCTGTGCTAGTAAGTAGAAGTTGCAGTCCTTGCTGGTCTTTTGTATGGTCTGCTAAGGCAGCGATCAGAGCTCAGCTCAACGGGGTGGGTCCAAGCCCGGGGTTGCCGTCCTGTAAGGAAGCCTGTCACAGTCGGGGCCTTAGGGAAAGGGAAAGAGCCAGCTCACAGTTTCTGGCCACGCCGGCATTTCTTGGGGCCTGCAGTGCTGTGAGGGCCTCGCTTGCACTCCCTTCTGGGGGAGGGGAGATGTTCAGGACCTGCCTGTGTCCCAGAGGAGCTACATGGAGCCCCAGTGACCCTGGGAGCCGGAGCCCTTGCATGATGTGCCCTGGTAGCCTGCTGGCTCTGTCCCCACCCCATGCAGCAGACCACAGACAGCTGTGACAAGCCTGTCGGGGGGCATCTGCAGTCAGCGTCGGGCATGGGGAGTGAGTTCTAGAAGGCTCCTCTTTGGTCATTTTGGGGTGACTGATGATGGCCAGAATCCCAGCATCCCCTCCCTCAGCTGAGCCACAGAAGGGAGACAAGATCAGTCCATGGCCTGTGCAGGCACAGTGCCCCCTGTGTGTGCTCATCCTGGGCTGCAGGGGACCTGGGGCAGCCAGGTGAGCAGGGCGGCTGCAGGGGAGAGTATGGGGCAGTGCTGGGCCAGGCCGTGTCCCCTGTCACGCTGTGTCCTGCCGCGTGAAGGAGGGAGAAACAGGCTCGGAGCATGGAGCCCTGCTGCCGAAGGCCAGGCCCAGCCAGACTGCGCCTGTGTCGATGCGGACGCCAGTGCTCTGTCCAGGTGGGTCAGTACCGTGTGCTCCGCTCTGACCCCGTCTCACCCTCCTGCCCCCCATCGGGGGTCGCTGGCTTTTAGACAGTTGTGCAGTGGGAGAGGAGGAGGACGCGGTGCCATAGATGACCCTAGTGACTGCCCTGCTGGCCAGCCCTTGGTGGTCAGTGGCCCTGCCCCACCTCCACCATCCCCAGAGCCGCCTGTACCCAGAGCGGTGACCCTGTGTCTGTGCGCCAGTGTCCACAGCCTGGCTGCGCCTGGCCCCGGGGCTCAGTCCAGGTGCCTGCCAGTGAGGTTCTCCCTGCCGACCAGTAAACCTGTCACTGGCCCACCGCCAGGCTCTGTGAAATACGGGAAGGGCTGGTGCTGAGGGCCACAGCAGAGTGGAGATGCGGCCGTCACAGGATTGCCGGGCCCTGTCCGGGTAGAGGTGGCGGACAGAAGCCAGTGATGTATGGACCTCACCGGTGGGCTTCTCTCCTGCCTGGAGACCAGTCTTATTTTGGGCCACAGGAAACATTTCTGTTTTTAAAAGGTCACTGTAGGTGACAAAGCCTGTGCAGAAAGCCAGCTGAGGTCCTGGCGTGGGAGGGGTCCTCAGAGTGGACACAGGTGGGTCGCAGGTTCGGTATATGCACACTGGCCTGGTACTTCTCTCCTTCCCGGTGCCAGGCGTGGCCGAGACCAGGCTGGGCCAGCTCTCTGCTCCCTCATCAGAAACGGCAAGGCTGGGGGTCCTCAGTCTCCCGCACCAGCTCTCCAGACAGGTAAGGAACCTGGGCAGGCTCATGCGAGGGTCTGGGTTCCATCCCCGCAACGACAACAAAACCACAGACAGTTTCCTGACCACCTCTTTGCCAGTAAATGCTGCCAGCCCGGGCCCTGACAATGTGCCCTGCTCCCCGTGTCCGAGGTCTGACTCCATCCAGCTGTGTGAGCCTCGCTCTGTTTGGTCAGGAACTTGAGAATTTGAGCTTTTTCTGAGTTGTGAGGATCATACCTCATGAGTTTAAAAACGATTCTTGGGATGTGGTCTGGGCATGGATCCTGGTGGGCACCGGAGCCGCAGAGATTTCTTGCCACTATCACTGAAGGGAGGGGGCCTGAGCCCGTGACCCCCGTTTCCTGCCACGGGGACCCCAGAAAGCACAAGTGGGGGCCAGGTGCAGACTCTGCATGGCGGGGCTGCTCTGGCAGATGCTGCCTCCACACACAAATCCCAGGCCCAGCTTTGAGCGTGGGAACTGGACACCGCCGTGTCTTTCAGGCCGGGGGACGGAGTGCTCGTGGTCATTGGTGGCCTTATTGGCGCCGTGGACATGGTGTAAACCAGGGAAACTTTCCCCCACTGTTCTGGCTAGGGTTAGAGGCCAGCTAGAAAGGGGCCAGCTCCTCTCTTAGAAGAGTAAAGCACTTCTGCCATGGAAAACGGCTTCGCGCCGCACACATAGCTGCGGTGACTTCCTGCTGCAGCTCAGCACCGGGGCCTGGGGGGAGCCAGGCAGGGGATCCGGTGACCGGCTGGGCTGTGGAGCACGGGTGCGTGTGTGGTGTGTATGAGTGTGAGCGTGTGCACACCCCAGGAGTGTGTGGCTGCTGTGTGTACACGCGTGTAGTGAGCGCCCTCGTGGGTGTAAATGCTGGGCACGGGCACCAGCAGGATGAAATGCTGTGGGGATTTAACTGGTGGGCTCTGCTCTTCCCCACTGGAGTTTTAGAGGCAGCAGAATGCTCCAGATTGGGTACTGATTGCTTCTGTTTGTTTCCGTTTCTCTCCGTCCAGGCCTGTACCTGCCTGGGAGGGAGAAGACCCCTTCTCCTAGGGCAGGCGCCCAGGCTGCACTCAGGTTTGCCACTTAACTGAAGACCTCAAGCCCCGCTGACTCTGCTGAAATTTGGGGCAGGGCTCACGCTTAAGCCTTCTGGACATTTGTTGCCTGACAAGGTCCACTTTGTCTGGGTGTCCCTGTTCCCTGGGCCAGGGCTGCAGGCCAGGCCAGGTCAGGAGAGGTGGCCGGGAGTCAAATGGCTCTGACCCGGATTGGGGTGCAGACCTGTCCTCCCCAGGGCCTCAAGTAAGCCCTCGGCCACCCTGAGCCTCTCCCATCCTGTCCTCTGAGACAGGGACAGCCCTGCCCCTCCCTCCCGACTGCTGTGATCATCAGGGGAGACTGAAGTCTGGTGTGGAAGGCTCGGCCCCCACAGGGCCCAGAATGGAGTGCCATCGGCCACCCCTGAAATGCTGAGAGTGACCCCAAGACCCTTGCCAGCCTCCCTCCCTGGGCTGGTGGCCTCCACCTGAGAGGCAGGTCTGCACCTGGCCAGGTGTGGTGTCGCCGTCCTCCTGAGGTGTCCCAGGGTCCCGGCGTCAGCATCAGGGGCAGTAAGCATTGGCTGCGGGTGGCTGTGGCTCCAGGCAGCCTTCTAGCCCCGGGGTGGGGATGGGAAGTGATGTCATAGGTCGTGCCTGACATGGCCCACAGGAGTGAGCTGGCCTCACTGCTGGGGTCAGGGCCTCTTCCAAGCCCGATGGCTGCTCTATGCTGAGCCTTGCACAGGGAACCGTGTCCCTGAGCCACTCTGGCTCTGACAGCGGTCACAAGCTGGAGGGTGGACCCAGATGTCAGTTCCCCCAGAGGGCAGTTTGTGACCCTTGTGCACAGTGCAGACAGGACCCTTACACCAGGTGGATGTGTCCACCTAGCTGTCTCCCCACAGTGACGGGAGACCTCCTGCCCCCGCTGTCGCGTTGCGTGCGGGTCCCACTGTGCCTGCTGGCGTGACATTTGGTGTCCCATGGTGGCTCCAGTGACTACATGGACAACTGCGTGGACAAACTGTCTCAGTAGGACATGGGCCTGAGGAGTGCAAGGCGAGGACAGGGGGCCCTGGGGGACCCTGCGGGCGGCATTGGCTCCGTGCGGGCCTGGCCATACCCTCTGTCCGAGAAGCTCTCCTAAAGCCGGGGCGCTGTTGTGGGGGACACAGCTGTGAGCGCTGGGCGGACAGCATGGGGAGGTGGCCGGCCACACTCTCATGACCCTCACCTCCTCCCTCAGGAGATGCAGGACTCTAGAAAACCAGTATGAGTTCCAGTGAGAGGCAGACCTGGGGTGACAGGAGCACCCCCGAACTCAGCGTTTTGATCGCTGTGATTTTCACTTCTGTGACCTTGGCAGTGATTTTATTAGAAGGGCAGGCAGGAGTGTCTGGCTGTGTTTCCGCCTGGCAGCCAAGAAAAATGAGGGGTCAGCAGGAAACAGTGCCGAGCCCTGGGCCTGTGTGCATGGGAGGAGGAAGTGCGGTGGGCCCAGTGGCACCGCGCGCCGGAGACAGCGGAACACGGAAGGTGACAGTGACCATCTGAGCGTGATCAACCCTTGTCCTCCCTGACGAAGACAGGAAATGCTGTGGCCAGGGTTCTGGGAACGCGTCATGCCCAGCTGTGCCATAGAAAATTTAAAGACTCGCAGGCATTTAAATGACCTGCATTTATCACCTGGCTCTGTATTTGCTTTGTGGTAGTCTTTGTTTAGAGCCAATTGGAAAGCATCTTTGTGAAAGGAGAGAACTGCTTCCAAGAGGGGAAACCGGGTCCAAGCTCAGTGAGGTGGTGAACTGGGCTCTGGCCTTGATAAAGTTCCAGTTTCCACAAGCACAGGGAATTCCTGTCTGTAGCCCTCCAGTCAGGACCCCGTGAGTATTCCGGCAGGAAGCCAGGCATGACCTTTGGCCTCTATTCGGTTGTCTGCCTAAGAACTTCCTGCCCTCCGTCCCCGCTTCCGTCCCCCCTGCCTCTACCCTCCTCCACCTCTCCCTCCCCTC
>NW_022900936.1:3683788-3701436 GCF_012274545.1 Fukomys damarensis
CCCCCCCCCCCTCTCCCCCTCTCCTGCCATTCCTCCCCCCCCACCCCCACATCTAACCGTCCCTCTCTAGAGGAGGGACTCAGGTCTGCTTCCCGGCTCCCCCAAGACTTCCCGTGACAGGTGCCTGCTGCAGGCGGCTCTGGAGGCTGTGGCCACGGCAGTGGCTTCCTTCCCTTGCGGAGAGCACTGTGGGAAGTTGGGTGAGGGGCAGAGGGCAGCACCCCAGCAGCCTTGTCAGCGGGCACATTTCCTGTGCTGGGAGCAGAAGTGAAGGTGGCGGTTTAAACCCACTTCCCCAGGGCCTGCCTCAGCCCCCTGGCCCCATACCTGTCCCCGCCACTCTACCAGGAAAGGTGCATCTGTCTTCACCCGGGTTCCATTGGCCTTGGCAGTGTCTGTCCCAGCAGAGGAGACCTGGGAGGGCCGTGTTCCCAGGTGGCCCCGGTGCTGCCAGATCCCGCTCTGAGGCCCTGGGCCTGGGGACCAGGGCTCCTGCTGGATTATTGTGCCTTGGTCTGTGGCAGCTGAGGCAGTGTTCAAAAGCTCAGGGCTATACTTGAACCATGCTGTTTGCAAGGAGAGAGAGAGGTGATGCCGCTCTGTCTGCAGGAGCCCCTGGTGTGTGGTCCTCACCTATGCCAGGGCCACTGCACCACCTCCAGGCCTGGAGGAGAGGCCTCCCGCCTAGCCCGGCCACCTGTGCAGCCAGTGGCTGGAGGGTGAAGGAAGCAAGGTCGAGACTCTTGGTGGGGCCTCAGGAGGACTCATTCTGTTTGTCCGAGACTGTGTTTGTGGTTGTGAACTCCCATGGAGTCCACAGTCACTGAGCGATCCCTGTGGCATCTGCTGTTGACACAGTCACAGCACAAGGCCCGTTCTCCCGCCGCCCACGTCCCCAGGATCCGCCCAGCTCAGCGTGGGAGACAGTGAGGCTCTGTGCCGCTGGGGACTGGCCCTGCGGCTGCTCCACCCTGTGTCCCTGCCTGGACCTTGTCAACTCCACAGGGAGCCGGGATTGGGGGCCTGAGGCTCCCAAGGGCCCCAGCCCACAGCCCCCGATCTCCCCCATGCCGGCTGCTCCCTTTGTTGCTGGGCGGCCGTGGTGGCAGCTGGCAGGAGGGGTCTCTGTCTTGAGCGGCTCCACACCAGCAGGGCTTGACCTCTTCCAAGAGGCGGAAGAACACTCTGGCCAGAGGTTGTCTGTCTGCAGTACTGGAACTGAACCCAGGGCCTTCACGCTGAGCTACTTGCAGTGTTCCTGCCTCAGCCTCCCAGAGTTCTGGGCTGACAAGTGCACCTCCACTCCAGGCTGAGCGTTCTTTTTCTTTAATCTAGAAAGTTTTATGGGGGGAAGGCCATAAAGAGAGGAATAATTATCTGGAAGGTGGATGTGCTTTCTGATGGACAAAGGGGTTTTTTGGCCTTGGCTTTCAAAACACTGGTGTTGGAAAGGCCCTGCCCACTCCCAGGGCCCACCTGGCCCTGGAGACTGGGGGATTTCTACTTTCTGGGGCAGGGAGTGGGGATTCTTCCCATCCTGTTCAGTGGTCCAGCGGTAGCAGACCAGGTGCACAGTCCCGGGTTAAGCTGTTGAGCTGCTATGGGTCAGCTGAGGTGGAGGAAATCATGCTGTGTGGCCTCAGGCCATCGTTCAGCCTCTCTGAGCCCTTGTGTGCTAACCCAGTACTTTCTCGGCATCCCCTGAACTCTCATTTCCCTCCCGTGGCCCTGTCCGTGGTAGGAAGCAGAAAGTTGGTGCCTCCACCAGTCCATGCCATCCTGAAATGTGGCCTGGAAACCAGCTCCTCCCAGAGCCGCTGCCTGGTGACAGCGGTCCTGGAGTCGGGGATGGCAGACAGGCTCGCAGGCTGGCGGGGAGCAGTTTCTGGTCCACAGAGCAAGGGCCTCGGTCTTTCCATGGTGGTGGGATGTGGTCCTGATGTCCAGGGAGGAGACTGTCCCTCCTGTCCTCCTCCTCTCCTCCACATGCAGGCGGTAGCCCTGGGCTTCTGCCCGGCTTCCTCCCAGCTACCCTGAGGGCTGGGGAGGCGCCAGGCTGGGCCAGGACGGGGACTCATCCGGCTGCACGGGCGCCATGCCTGGGTAACGTTTGCTTGACAAAGTCACTGCCCCGAAACCAGCTCGTTTTGATCGGCGCCGTTTGCAGTTGACTGGGGACAGGTGCCATCTACCGGGGACGGGTTCAGGTGCACACAGCGTGAGACCCGGGGACACCAGCGGCTCTGAAGGCACGGAGCCACCCCGTGTGGCTGGACCTCAGGCGATGCCAGAAGCTGCAGCTGCAGGGCTCCTGGGCCTTCCTGCTGTCTGGCGCACGCTGGCGGGCACCCCTGGGCATCCGCCCTGCTCGAGGGAGGAAAGAGAGCGATGCCCAGGACATGATGTCACCACGCTCCCTTGGGGAGAGAGGCACCCGCCGCCCATTCGCCCTCTGGACAGGTGCTTGGTCCCTCGCATGCCAGGGTTCCAGGCTCCCAGGACCTGTGGTGGCGGTCAGCCCTGGTCACGTCCAGGCCTCTGGGGGCCCTAGGAGAAGCTGTCTTGCCCGGACGCTGTCTCCTTTCTCGTGACCTGGACAGCTCTCGGGATGCCACCAGACCAGTCCAAAGGTGACGCCTCCTGAAGACATAACAGAGGCTTTTGTCCTCGCCGGTGCCAAGTGCGTTATACCGGCTGCCCCTACACGGTGGGGTGGGAACATCCGGTCAGCAGTGTGCTCTGTGCTCACCCCGCAGCGGGTACCGGGGAGAAGGGTGAGCTTCCTGCTTCCCAGAGAGGGGGACAGACGGAGGTAAGAACTGAGGTGGAGAGACAGAGAAGATGGAGGAAGAGAGGGAGCAGAAAGCAGAGGATCGAGGAGAAGGGAGAGAAAGAGGAGCCAGGGAGGCGGGGTGGGTGTCCCACTTCCTGTGTCCCAGGGACACTCCTAGGGTCCTGCCTGTAGCCTTGGGCGCCGCCTGGACATCCCGGATGCTTTTGTACCCCCGGAACAGGCGGAGTGATGAGTGGGTGCTGGGGCTGAGGGCTCATGGGTGACACACACGGCCCCCGGGGCTACTTCCCCAGCCCTGGCCTGGATGCTGCCTCTGAGCGCCTGGACGTTGGAGCCAGGCCTGTGTGCTGCTCCGAGCTGCCCCTCCACCCAGCCCTCAGGCCCTGGGCCCTTTTCCCGTGGAAGCGATGATCCCTGATCCCTGATCCCCGATCCCTGAGGCAGCCGTCACCCTGCTCTGCTCAGCGAACCAGCCACAGGCCCCTAGCTCCCTGACCTCCTCGTCTGTCTGCCTGGCTGCCTCAGGGCCGCAGGGACTCCCTGCCAGAGGTCAGTGGAGCTGGAGACCGACTGGGATGCTCGTGTCCCATCGGTGAGGGTCAGGGAGAAACCCTGGACTGCTGGCTTGGGTGCCCAGGCCGGGAGGGTCTGAAGCCAGAGATGGGCAAGTACCGCGCGTCCTTGTGTCAGGCCGCCATACCATGACGCACTCCGGCTCCCCGGTGGCTGGCCGACACTCCCGGGCTGGAGTTCAGGATCCCGTTGCTTCTGTCTGACCTTTCCTAGCACGTTTCTACCGTCCCTGGGAAATACGTGAGTGTGGCTTCGGACTGGAAGTGTCACACAAGAGACTTGGTGGAATCCCAAAGCCATCGGATGAGATTGGTGACTCCTTTCATTATTAATGAAGGAATTAATGATGTATTGATTATTTAATTATGAGCAGTTATTTATAAGTAAATTCTATATGAATAATTTACATGAGTGTATAAAGTATAAATAAATAATTGGCCAGTAAAGTGCCAGGGGTGTTCTAATTAATACAGGCCAGTGTGTGCTGCCCTGGGGACAGCGGGTCCAGGGTGGGACCTCATCCCACATGGAAGTATGTCTGCGGCTGCTGCTGTCACGCCCCCATCCAGCCGTGCTGCGGAGACCCGGACAGGGACACCAGGGGCAGCGGGTCCACCGTGGCACTGCCAGGGAGCAGCAGGGACACCAAGGACAGGTCCTGCGACAGCTCCCAAGTGGACATGTCTGCCTTTCGCAGGATACAAGACCCTCCTGAAAGGGATCTCAGGGAAGTTTAGCAGCGGGGAGCTGGTGGCCATCATGGGCCCCTCAGGAGCCGGGAAGTCCACGCTCATGAACATTCTGGCCGGATACAGGTGAGGACACAGCCCCGCGCGGGGACAGAGCCTGCTGGAGCCTCCAGGGATGCCAGGGAAGGCGGTGGTGCTGCAGGGCTGCAAGTGGGCAAGGCGGTGGCCCTGAGGAGCTCAGCGCTGGGCCGGCCCTGCTGGCACCAGAAGTAGGAAGGTGAAGTTTGGGAGAGGAAAGGTGGATAGTGCTGGGAAATAAGACAAGGCTTTTTTAGAAGGGACAGAGGGAGCGCTCATCTGGACTGGACTGTGGTTTCTTTAGTGGTGCAGAACCTTATAGCAGGCATGGTAGTACATGCACTCGGGGAGGCTGAGGCAGGAGGATCACCATGAGTTCAAGGCCAGCCTGGGATGCATAGTGACAAACAGAATAACAAACAACAGTGAGAAAAAAACCAAGCTAGTGATCATAGGCCGTCATGGGATTTGCTTGTGAATTGTTATGAATCTGAACCTTTAGAAGTGTGTAAAGAATGTTTTTCCCCCCTCAATACTGGGGATTGAACCCAGGGTCTTCATAATGAGCTGCATCCTCAGCCCTTTAAGAAAAAAAGTTTTGAGACAGCACTTGCTCAGTTGCCCAGGCTGGTCTCAACCTTCGAGCCTCCTGCCTCAGCTTCCCAGAGAGCTAGGATTACAGCCCAATTCCGCTGCTCCCAACTAAAGCCAGTTGTCAGTTCTTCTCACTTCTTGCTAACGGTAGCCTACAGTAGCCTTAAGAATGCCCCTCACCCACAGTTTTGCTCCCTGCAGTTTCACAGAACCAGTCAGCCAGAGCCCAACAATACTGCACGGAAAATTCCAGCATACATAGCTCCTGACTTTTTAGCTGCTCGTCTGTCTGAGCAGTGTGGTGAGCTCTCGTGCTGTCCTGCTGTGTCCCACTAAGGACGAGAGTTGTCCCTCATGCAGCCTGTCCACGCTGTCTACCAGGTCCTGGGTTCCCAGGTCCACCTCTGTGCTACGGAGTGGCTCTCATTTTACCTCATAATGGCCCAAAATGGGAGGCTGTAGACGCAGACAACTTTAGAGCAGCGCCTGTGTGGTTACTGCTGCTCTATTGTATCATCAGCTACGGTACTAACCTTTCCCCACTTAATTGATAAATTATCAAAAGCATCTATCTGCGAGCCAGGCGGGATGGTGCACACCTGTGATCCCAGCTCTCAGGGAGGCTGAGCCAGGGGGATTGCAGTTCCTTCCCAGCGCTGGTGACTTAGCAACCTAGACCCTGTCTCCCAATCGAAAATAGAAAAGGGCTGGGATGTAGCTCAGTGTGACGGGCTTGGGTTCAGTCTCCGGTAGTGCGCATGCACACACACACACACACACACACACACACACACACACACACACAAAGGAGGGAGAGGTAGCAGTTTCCAGCCTTACAGAGACCCCACCAGGCCAGGCAGCATCTGGCAGCTTCCCTGTGTCGGTGTTGAGCAGGTGAAGAAAGTACAGCCGCTTCCTGTCATGCAGCGCGGTCCTTTCCTGTCTGGGTCTCCTGTCCCTGGTGCCCACAGTCCCTGGAAGGCCACTTCTCAGGTCCTCTCTCCCAGCCGGGCGGCGAGGAGCAGGAGGGGCAGGGCTGACAGCCTTCCCTGTCCCCACCCCGCAGGGAGAGCGGCATGAAAGGCACGGTCCTCATCAACGGGCTGCCCCGGGACCTGCGCTGCTTCCGGAAGGTGTCCTGCTATATCATGCAGGACGATATGCTGCTACCCCACCTCACCGTGCAGGAGGCCATGATGGTGAGTCCCGCCGCCCTGCACTCCCTGCAGTGCAGGCAGCTACACAGACAAAAACCCCTGTGCTGTGCGCTGAATGCACCTTGTTTGTCAGTCACGGTCACGTTTCTGAGATCACTGATCCCTGACGGAGGTGATCATCTCCTTAGCAACCAGTCCTCCTCCCCCAGTGGAGGGACTTTCCATCCATCCGCTGTCAGGGAGCTCAAGTCCCAGCCTCCCTGGTGCCCCAGCCCTGAGATCTCATCCTCTGACTCACCTGCCTGCCAGGTGTGGGCATGCAGCCAGTGATGGCTGAGCCCCTTCCGGGTCCGCGTGTTGTGTGCGCAGAGCTCCATGCAGTCTCCAGCTGTGTGATCTCACAGAGCGGGCACGAGACGGAGCCTGCAGGAACCACGGCCCGAGCCCAAGGTCTTAGGCTGTGAATGGCAACGTACGGGAGGGAGCCAGGTGGTGCAGGGTGGGCCAGAACAGGGCATGGGATGTGCAGGAAGTGGAGGGGATCCCACACGCACAACGTGCACATGTCCTTGTGACAGCTCCGCCCTTTTTCCCACAGCTCATAAGTCTTCCTATAGAGTCTTCACTTGGGTCCTCCATGGGTAAATCTGGTATTGAAGGAGGTTACACCCTTAGCTTTGGGGCCGCAGAAGTGTCCAGGAGGCCGCTGACAGCGCATTTCCAGAGTGCCTGGCTACATTCTGAGCCGCCCAGGACCCCACTGCCTGGACAGGGGCTCCCAGGGCCCGACCCATGGCTGCTGAGCCCACACTGGTGCTGTACTGTGAGTAGTAGAAGCTGCCAGAATACCCGCTGCTCAGATCGGCCCCGCACTCTGGCTGCTTATCCAGGCTTACTTAGAGTGTGGCTCTCTGCTCTTCCTAGCAAGGTGATGTCTCTCCAGGCAGCACAGGGGATGAGGAGCCTGGGTTGCTCTCAGAGTAGCAGATGGGTGTGTGCAGTGATGTCCCCGCCCAGAGAGGCACTGCCCTGTGTTCCTGACTTGGGCTGGGTGAAGCCTCCTCCCCAAGATGTCAGAAAGCACCAGCCGGGAGCATTTCATGTGATTTCCGGGGAGTCCTGGCTCAGCAGAGAGAAGCAAGTTGTGATTTCAGATACATGATCGGCTCTCTCACCTGTGCTGTGCAGAGCAGAAAGAGAGGGCTCGTCCATCATCCCAGTACTGTGTGTTCTGTAGGTCAGAGCACACCGCTCCACCCAAACAGGGCATCATGGAGCCCCGAGAGCATTCTGGTGGCACAGGGAACTGGGAGGTGTGCACATACACCAGGACAAGTCTCCCGTGCCGGGACTTCCTCCTCCCCAGTGCTTGCTGCTCTGTGTGTTTAGTAAACACTGTCTTCATGCACCACGTGCTGGTCCCTGAATCACATCTGCATCCTGGGTGACCCAAGTTCACTCTCAGTGAGGCTGGGAGGGACCGGGTGGTCCCTGCTCACAGTTATCACTTTGACTTTCCAGCTCAGCCGCTGCTTTCCTTGGCAGACGCAGCTGGTGATGCCTCTGCCCTTGTCCAGTTTTGTCCCCAGGCGGTACTGTGAAATTTGTTTCCAGAATCAAATTCAACTAGATTCTGAGCTGGGGGACTCCACGATGCCCTTGAGAAATGCTTCTAACTTGAGCCTGTTACACCATTTCCCATAGAAGGTCCCGCCTCCCAGGTAGCGATGACACTGGCCACCGGCCACACGTCAGACACGGCCGTGCAGTTTAACGCACTGCTCCTGCCCTTCACAGCCACCAGGCAGACCGAAGTGACACTCAGCTTCACACGACAGACAGCTGCCCTGCACAGGTGCCAAGTCTGACCCGTCCCACTCTGGGGCCTGTGGCCTCTTCTCCCCTGCCCTGCCTCCCTGCCTCCCTTTGGACCCTCTCAGCTGTGTCTCTTGTCCATGAGGCAGGCAAGGAAGAAACTGAGGCACCCAGTGAGCCCCAGGCCGTGGGTGCTGGGAGAGCAGGACCCAGACAGGTGTGCAGAGTCCTGCTGAGTTTTACTGAGTGAGCTCTCCCAGGGCTGTCCCAATAAAGAGCATCTCAGCAAAGGAAGCAGAACAAGAGAACTTCTTGGGTGCCGCACGTCCCAGCTGTGGACAGTTACCAGCTGCAGTGTGCGGTTCCTAAATACACACTGCTGTCCCAGCTGGGTGCGTGCTCAAGGCCAGGCTGCCTGGGGTCCCTCTTCTTCGTGGCCCACCTCTGATTCTTGTGGTGCGGCATAGCATTCACCCAAGACACCAGCAGCAGGGTGGGACCCACACTGCTCTCTGCAGCCAACACTGCCTCCACTGAGCCACGGGAGTGAGGCCTGTGGGGTCTGGGAGCCGTCAGGTTCCTGGCCTTGTGAGGCTCATGCCTGACAGCTGTCCCGTCGTTGTACCTGTCCCCACAGGTGTCCGCGCACCTGAAGCTGCAGGAGAAGGATGAAGGAAGAAGGGAGATGGTGAGTGTGTTGCTCTGGGCCACAGGTGTCTGGGGGGAGCACGGTGGCTTTCAGGACTGGCCTTCATTTGCCAAACTGTTCTTGCCTCTCCTTTTGTGTGCGGAGCAGGGTTGTCTCTGTGAGTGCATGGGTTGCATAGTCCCAGGCTCTGACTCTCAGACCACAGCCTCCCTGCCCAGGTGGCCTGTGACGCCCACCTAGGGCAGGGACACGTGTACCGCCCCTTCAGTGCTTAGCGCAAGGTGCAACCAAAATACATGGTGAATGTTTAAATTTAAAAATGCATCACGGTAAAAGATGCATCGCCATGAATGCCCCTCAGAGTCCTCTCCCTTGCTTCCAGTACACTCATGCCTTCATTTTGCACTTTCTGCAGCAGCTCTGGGGTCCTCTTTCCTGAGGGTCTTTATGAGGGTGATAAAAAAGGCAGTGACTGCTGCCGAGCACCACCCAACAGAAAGGCAGCTCTTGAAGACACTGTGCTATGTCCTCGTCCACCGTAGTCACCAGATCTGGCCCTGTGTGGCTTCTGGCTCTTGCTCGAAGTCAAACTGACCAAGAATGGTAAATATTTCGAATCCATTCAGGACATCAAGGCAGCCAGGACAGCACAGCTATAAAGACAGGAAAGAGGGCTCCAGAGCTGCTGCAGAAGTGGCCAGGACGATGGGAGGAGGGTGTGCAGAGTGAGGGTGTGCAGTGAGGAGGGTGTGCACAGTGAGGAGGGTGTGCAGCGAGGAGGGTGTGCGCAGTGAGGATGTGCAGTAAGGAGGGTGCGCAGTGAAGAGGGTGCGCAGTGAAGAGGGTGCGCAGTGAGGAGGGTGTGCACAGTGAGGAGGGTGTGCACAGTGAGGAGGGTGCACAGTGAGGAGGGTGTGCGCAGTGAGGAGGGTGCGCGCAGTGAGGAGGGTGCGCGCAGTGAGGAGGGTGCGCAGTGAGGAGGGAGCGCAGTGAAGAGGGTGCGCAGTGAGGAGGGTGTGCACAGTGAGGAGGGTGTGCACAGTGAGGAGGGTGTGCACAGTGAGGAGGGTGTGCACAGTGAGGAGGGTGTGCACAGTGAGGAGGGTGTGCACAGTGAGGAGGGTGTGCACAGTGAGGAGGGTGTGCACAGTGAGGAGGGTGTGCACAGTGAGGAGGGTGTGCACAGTGAGGAGGGTGTGCACAGTGAGGAGGGTGTGCACAGTGAGGAGGGTGTGCACAGTGAGGAGGGTGTGCACAGTGAGGAGGGTGTGCACAGTGAGGAGGGTGTGCACAGTGAGGAGGGTGTGCACAGTGAGGAGGGTGTGCACAGTGAGGAGGGTGTGCACAGTGAGGAGGGTGTGCACAGTGAGGAGGGTGTGCACAGTGAGGAGGGTGTGCACAGTGAGGAGGGTGTGCACAGTGAGGAGGGTGTGCACAGTGAGGAGGGTGTGCACAGTGAGGAGGGTGTGCACAGTGAGGAGGGTGTGCACAGTGAGGAGGGTGTGCACAGTGAGGAGGGTGTGCACAGTGAGGAGGGTGTGCACAGTGAGGAGGGTGTGCACAGTGAGGAGGGTGTGCACAGTGAGGAGGGTGTGCACAGTGAGGAGGGTGTGCACAGTGAGGAGGGTGTGCACAGTGAGGAGGGTGTGCACAGTGAGGAGGGTGTGCACAGTGAGGAGGGTGTGCACAGTGAGGAGGGTGTGCACAGTGAGGAGGGTGTGCACAGTGAGGAGGGTGTGCACAGTGAGGAGGGTGTGCACAGTGAGGAGGGTGTGCACAGTGAGGAGGGTGTGCACAGTGAGGAGGGTGTGCACAGTGAGGAGGGTGTGCACAGTGAGGAGGGTGTGCACAGTGAGGAGGGTGTGCACAGTGAGGAGGGTGTGCACAGTGAGGAGGGTGTGCACAGTGAGGAGGGTGTGCACAGTGAGGAGGGTGTGCACAGTGAGGAGGGTGTGCACAGTGAGGAGGGTGTGCACAGTGAGGAGGGTGTGCACAGTGAGGAGGGTGTGCACAGTGAGGAGGGTGTGCACAGTGAGGAGGGTGCGCAGTGAGGAGGGTGTGCGCGGTGAGGAGGGTGTGCGCGGTGAGGAGGGTGCGCAGTGAGGAGGGTGTGCGCGGTGAGGAGGGTGCGCGCGGTGAGGAGGGTGTGCAGTGAGGAGGGTGTGCGCAGTGAGGAGGGTGCGCAGTGAGGAGGGTGCGCAGTGAGGAGGGAGCGCAGTGAGGAGGGTGCGCGCAGTGAGGAGGGTGTGCACAGTGAGGGGTATTCATGGCAATGTGTCTTTCACTGTAAGAATATTTTTAAAAATTTGAACCTTTGTCATACTTTTAGATCACACCATGCACACTTTAGATTCAATCATTTTTTTGCTACAACACTAACAATGAAGATGAGTAGTCATTGGTTTAAAAATAACCAGCCCCCACCCACACACGCTGGCAAGAAAAACTCTGGTTCTTGGGTGTTATTAACCAGCCTTTTAAAAAGAAAATAAACAGGTCTCCAGCGTGACGGAGATGTTCTCATTCCATTTATCACTTTTCCTGGTTCCTCAAGTTCCCAGGGAGCTGGGAGGGTGCAACAGCAGGCCCAGCAGGAGCCCCAGAAAGTCACAGTTGGGGTGACAAGTGCTTACACCTGGTCCCGGCCTCCTCTGCAGTCTCCTGCTGCACTGGTGGCGTTTTCACTATCAGATGAGTCCGTTGCAATTCTGCCTTGCCTTCGGATGTCCTCTCAGGGCCCTGGCCCAGCTGCCAAGGGGCAGGGCCCCTCCTGTGGTGGACAGGGCCTGGTGTCAGGTGCGGTATTCAGCAGGGCGCAGTGACACCCGTGGAGAACACATTCAGCTCTCTGCTCTTTGTGCCATTTTCCCTTCCCCGTCGCAAAGAAGAATTAATAGTAAGCAGATTTAAGCCACGTTTGTACGGAAGAGAACACTGGCATCGCTGGGGCTCCTTGCTGCTCCTTCCTCTCTGCGCCTGCGGCCTCTGGGGGGCTCAGCGGGGGACAGGGTTGCACAGACCGGTGCCAGAAACTCACTTCCAAGCTCTTGCTACTGCAGGAGAGGTTTCGCATGGAACTCTCTTGTTCTGAGACTGCGGGATTGCTCTCACCCGGAGCAGAGGAGGTGGAGTGTGGGTGCCACCTGTGTGTCTGTCCCCTGCCCAGGGCAGAGGGACCAGGCTGGGGACGACTGTGCAACTGAGCGTGCAGAGCCCTGTGCAGACCCTGCTCTCTCCTGAACCTGGACACAAAGGCTCACGCTGCCCCACATTGCCCGTCACCACGCCCGAGAGTGAGGACAGCGGGGCTATGGACTGAGACCCCCCTCAAAGATACAGGCAGCTTGGACTCCCCAGTCTGTGGAGCTGGGGCCCTTCCGGGGTGATTTGGGAGAAGTGCTGTGCTATGGTCAGTCCACCTCAACACGGCCGTTGTTGTCATGCGGAAGGGAGGTCAGGGCGTGCACACCGGGGGGAAGACCCCGTCCGCCAGCCTGGGAGAGGTGACAGGAAGGACCAGTCCTGAGCGCTTTGATCTCAGCCCCTCCCCAGTCCGGTCCGCGGTGTCAGGACCTCAGGGCTCTTTGTCTCAGCAGCCTGCGCTGACCAGTGCAGTGGACTCAAATGACGGCCTTGGCGCTGGGCACGAGGACGCAGTCTGCCCAGGAGCCCGCAGTGGCCTGACCATCGGGCCGGGCCTTGCTGGGGTGAGCGTGCCCTGCCTGGTCTTGCCTGGGGTCAGCTCCGCCTCTTCCACCCCCTGGGCGAGGAAGCCCTCATCGCAGGCCCTGGCCCCTCAAGGTGAAGCTCTTTCCTTTTGGAGAGCCGGAAGTGGCTGCTACCAGGCGGCCAGTGAGTTGTGGTGGCCCCAGGGACACCTCATATCTGGCTGCCCATCTCCAGCCTCTGTGGCATCAGGACAGTCCAGCTGCAGCCCCTACAACTGCTTTGGGGTGAAGTGGCTGGCACAGAGTCCACGGAAGCAGCGGAAACGGCCAGTGATCCCCGTGTGAGGAGGCCTGGCCCTCCTCACCCAAACTGTGGCCTCGTGTGTGAGAAGAGAGGATCGCCGGGAGGCAGAGCTGAGCACCCTGGCGAGCCCCTCCTGACCTGGCTCCCAGGGCCCCTGGATTCCCCTGCATCCTGAGCTGCTGCCTGTCACTCGGGACTTGAGGCCGATCACGTGGCATTTACGAGAGTGGGGCTCCACACGTGCCCTGTGAGCATGGGAGAAGTTGCAGAGCTGGGAAGCCCTGGGGACAGGGGTGCGCCACCCCGCACAGGACCCTGGGTGAGGATGACGCTCCCCCCCAGGACCTGCCTGCAAGGTGTCCCCAGGGTGCAGCAGTATCCTGTCCCCCCACCCCCGTGAGTACCCTGGGGCCCTTATCCCTCCTGGAAGCTTGAAGGAGAGGGCGCTGAGCAGTCCCGGGGAGGCGGTGCTGTTCCCCTGAAGAGGTGCCTGAGCCCCGGGAGCCCTCGCCTGGCAACGTCCCCAGGAGGGAAATCCTGCCAGGCCTGAACTGCAGGGGCCCAGGATGGCCCGAGTTAGGTGGCCCTGGAGCTGTTTCTTTAGGGAGATTTATGTAAACAAGCTCGGTGTTTATCCTTCCTGGGTCCAAGCAGGTCTTGCAGGTGTGGAGGAAGGGCGGACGGCTGCAGTTCAGGGATCCACAGTGGTCTCGTCTCTGGGGTCCTGCAGCAGGAGTGGGTGGGTCGGGTGCACTGTGTGTGCGAATGTGCTAAAGTGAGCTGGGACTGTAGAGTCCTAATGCCGCCTCGGCCAGGGGTCCAGGAAGACCCGAAGCATCAAGATGGGAAACCATGTACAGAGAGAAAGCGCCACAGAGAGAGCCCCGCCCGCCCAAAGCTACCCTGGAGTGCTTTCTGGGGTGGCCTCCCAGGAGGCAGGGTGTTTGAGGAGAAAGTGGTGGTGCTGGCTTGAAGGGGCTGCAGCAGGTTTCGAACCCAGGTCTCTGACCCCAAACTGCCCCCACCTTCGTCTTGTGCGGCTCCAGTGCTCTGGTTCTTTCTGTCCCCCAGGCTGTGCTTGGTACTGACCCTGCTCAAATAACGCACAAGTTCAGAGTGGAAATTTTCACACAGTGAGCCCCTCTTCCTTCCATGATCTCATCTACCCGGAGAAGTCGCTGGCCCGGGGTCCGCTGGCCGCAGCCCCCAGGGGCGGGGACAAGGCTGGTGGATTCTGGAGACAGCCTTGAGGGAGGCTCTGTCCGCAGGGAGGGCCCTGGTGGGGAAGCGAGGCCGACCCAGCCTCCACCTCCTCAGGCCCACTTCGGAGAAGTCAGGGACCCACCAGCCCCACACCAACTATGTCTCCACAACGTGCCATCCTGGCCGGCGGAGGGTCCACACGGTGGTACTGTCTGTATCAGTCCAAATCCTGATGGGGACCGGATGTGCAGGCATATGCTTGCCATGTCAGCACTCTGGGAGGCTGAGGCAGGAGGACTGCAAGTTCAAAGCTGGTCTGGACAACTTAGCAAGACCCTATGTCAAAGTAAAAAGGGCTGGGGCTTTGGTTCAGTGAAAAGACCCTGGGTTCAATCTCCAGTGCTGCAAAAGAAGAAAGAATGAAAGGAGGACACAGGAAGAGAAGAGTAATAAGAATCACGACTGTCTATCCGCTGCGTCCATTGGTCCGCCCAGGGGTCAGACTCTTGGGGGACGCCCATCTGTGAGGAGCACCTGGCCAGGCTCAAAAGTGTGGTCCAATGCCGAGGATTTAGCTCAGTGGTGCTGTGCCTGCCTCACAAGCACCAGGTCTCCAGTTCAATCCCCGGTACCAAAAAAAAGTGCAGAGGTCACTGGCCAGGGACAGGTCCAAGGCCCCCCTGCTTCTTGGCCACTGGGTGGTGTGTGAACACCAGTGGATGGCCTGGCCTGTGCTCGGACAGTGTGTGTGGGCACCAGCGGGCCCTGACAAGTGGCCCCGGGGCGGGCACGGTTGGGAGGACGGCCCCTGATGGACCCCCGTGCCGCTGTCCCAGGTCAAGGAGATCCTGACGGCCCTGGGCCTGCTGTCCTGTGCCAACACACGGACCGGGAGCCTGTCTGGCGGCCAGCGGAAGCGCCTGGCCATCGCGCTGGAGCTGGTCAACAACCCCCCAGTCATGTTCTTTGATGAGCCCACCAGGTAAGCGGGCCGAGGGCCGCCCGTGCAGGGAGGAGCCCGTCGGCTTCCGTCCTCCAGGCGGCCCTGCCCTCTGACACGGCCCAGAGGGGATGGTGCAGGAGCTGCTCCTCCCACTGCAGGGTCACAGGCAGAGGAGCCGAGGACACGTGTGTGCTCAGCCCCTGCCATGTGCTGGGTTTCTATTTTAGAGGGGAGGCAGTGCTAGGAATTGAACTCAGGGCCTTTGTACCAACCTTTGTCCCCAGCCCTTTTTAAATTTTTATTTATTTTTTTGAGACAGGGTCTTGCTCGGTCATTGCCAAGGCTGGGTTTGAACTTGGGATCCTCCTGCTTCAGCCTCCCAGAGTGCTGGGATGACAGGCGTGCACCACTTGAACATGGGAACCTGGACTGGGGAGACATCCAGTGTTCCCTCTATTGGGACGGCAGGGTCCCTATGGCACAGCTGCCCTATAGGCCAGTATCTCAGGACACACTGAGGAAGAGGCCATGGACCCCCACTCTGCACACCCTTTCTGTCCCCAGCGGCACCTGAGGCTGCAGTGTTTCCGAGCTCATTTTTGGTCTTGATCCTGACCACCCCAGAGTGTGCGCAGAATGTCCTTTCATTCCCGTTTCTGCATCGCTCTGGGACAGCGATGTCCAGGCACCCTGGTGTTCAGGGCACTCTGGTTTCGGGAGGACTGCCTCCACTTCTGAGAGCCCCACTCAGCCTCCACCTCCTGCAGCCAGTCTGTAAAATTAAGTAAACACTGTCTGCTGTGTGCCCCTGGGCCCAACACCCGTCCTGGGACACCAGCTACACTCAGGATCGCGGGCAGAGAGCCTGGCCGGCTTGCTCCCGACTGGCTCAAGTGGTGGGCCTGGCCCTGCTTGTTCCTCAGCCTCTTCAGGCTCTGCTGTCCTCTTCCTGCCCGACCGCTCACCTGTGCAACCCTCCTGCCTCAACCTCCCAGCCAGGCTCCAGCCAGGCTCACAGCGGGCTTTGGACCTCAGGGTCAGGGGCGCATCTGTTCTGTGGCCCTCACCCCACCCAGCACTTGGTGCATGGAAGCTTTGTAAAGACATTTTACGGGGGGACTGCACATAACCCTTACGAGTGCCTCTGGGTGGCTGGGTGTGGTGGTGCACACCTGTAATCTTAGGGCTCTGGGAAGCCGAGGCAGGAGGATTGCAAGTCTGAGTCCACTTTGAACAAGTTAGTAGCTTAGTAAGACATTATCTCAAAATAAAAACTAAAAAAGTCCTAGGGGTGTAGCTCGGTACAGAGGCTGCGAGTTCAGTCCCCAGTATGGCAAATAAAAAGACAGAGTCCTCCCTACCTCCCTCCTTCCTGTCCCCTCCCTGTTGAATGCTGCCTGCCCCTGGAGGAGCCCTGGCCCCCTCGTCCCCTGGTCCCCTGTGCCGGTGGCTGCGGAGTGGAGGAACAGATGCAGGGGCAGTGGGGGTGTACGGAAGGGAAGGGGCGGGAGGGACCCCAGGACCCACAGATCCTGCCGCATGCCTCGGGGCTCCACTGCCGTGCCCCAGCTGGGTGGGGTTGGGGTCCGCTCACTCTGGCTCAGACCACTCGGCAGACAGGGCCCTGCATCCCCCAGGTCCTCCGCATGTCATGCCGGGCTGCTCCGCTCTGGGCAGGGACCTCACCCTGCCATGGTCCCCACGAGTGGGCAGCTGGGGTCCCTGCCATGCCCACCTCACGACCCTTGCCTTGCAGCGGCCTGGACAGCGCGTCCTGCTTCCAGGTGGTGTCGCTGATGAAAGGGCTGGCGCAGGGTGGCCGCTCCATCGTCTGCACCATCCACCAGCCCAGTGCCAAGCTCTTCGAGCTCTTCGACCAGGTACTGGGCCCGCTGCCCCTGCAGACCCCCCAGACTTCCGCCTGCCCCTGCCCAGACGCCAGCCAGGCTGGGGCTGGGAAACTAGAGCTGGCGCTTGTACTTCCGTTGTCCCCGGTTTCTGCTGGGTGGGTGGGCTGAATCACTGCTCCACCGACAGACTGAGGGTCCCAGAGCGGGTGCTCCTCTCCCCCACAGCTGTACGTGTTGAGCCAGGGCCAGTGTGTGTACCGGGGGAAGGTCTCCAACCTCGTGCCCTACCTCAGAGACCTGGGCCTGAACTGCCCCACCTACCACAACCCCGCGGACTTCGGTGAGCCAGTCCCAGGGAGTCTCTCGGGGGCCCTGCCCGTGGGGCCTCAGAACCAGCTTTCCTTTCGCCCAGGGCCTCGTCCTCTGCCCCGCATCCTCTGTCCTGGTGGGGACGCCATCCCTGGGTGTGGGTACTGCCAGGAGAAGACCCTCGAAGACCCTTCCCGGGGTCAGGGCGCCCAGAAACTCACGTGGGGGTCCTCTGCCAGTCTCCTGCCACCAGCATTCCTCAGTCTGCTGTGATTCTGCAAAGCATCGGGGCTCACACTCTCGCAATTCCTTACTTTCTGCTATGTGACTTTCCAGATTGTGTTCCTGAGGTGTGTTTCTGGGAGACTGCTTTGTTTTGTTTTGGATTTTGGTTTTTCCTGGACTGAGGACTGAACCCAGAGCCTTTGCACTGAGCTGCATCTCCAGCCCGTTTAATTTTTAATTTTGAGAAGATTCTCACTCACTCTCTAAATTGCCCAGGCTGGGCTGGAACTTGGGATCCTCCTGCCTCAGCCCCCCACGTGCGATTTCTGGTGTGCGCCGCCACCCCTTGCTGGGAATGCTGCCCAGTCACAGGAAGCCGGCGGGAGGAGGAGGGCACGGTTAGAAGCTCTGGGACCTTGCTCCAGCAGCTCCGTTTGTTCCCCAGAGAGAAGGGCTGGGATGGGGCCTGGAGAGACTCTGAGGCTGCGGCAGGACGGGCAGATGCCCCCAACCTGCCAGCGGCTTTGCAGCTAGGCGGAAGCTGGGCTGACGCCGCCTCTGTCCCCGCAGTCATGGAAGTGGCCTCCGGCGAGTACGGCGATCAGAACAGCCGCCTGGTGCGGGCCGTGCGGGAAGGCATGTGTGACGCTGACTACAAGCGAGAGCTGGGGGGCGAGGCCGAGGGGAACCCCTTCCTCTGGCACCGGCCCTCTGAAGAGGTAAAGCAGGCTAAAGCATTGAAGGGGTTCCGAAAGGTAACGCAGACCCAGGGCCCGGGCGGCTGTGCGCTGGGCCGG
>NW_022900936.1:3701825-3707856 GCF_012274545.1 Fukomys damarensis
TATGCGCCAGTGCCCCGCCCTCCCCGCTCATCTGCGGTGAACGGTGGCGGTGGCTGTGGTTGACCAGCGGCAGAGCGTGCCGTGTGCGCGGGGTGCTGTGCGGGACGGGACTCAAGGCCCGTCGTCCCCAGGTCCTCACACACCTGCGCGTCACCTCGCACATCGGCATCGGCCTCCTCATCGGCCTGCTCTACCTGGGCATCGGGAACGAGGCCAAGAAGGTGCTGAGCAACTCCGGCTTCCTGTTCTTCTCCATGCTGTTCCTGATGTTCGCCGCCCTCATGCCCACCGTGCTGACTTGTGAGTGGCTGCGCGCCCGGCCGGGCCGGCTCCCCCGTGAGGGTGGGTTTCCCGCACACGGCGTCTCACCTTCTCCCAGTCCCATCCCGGGTGCCGACGAAGCCGGTGTTGCTGCATTCGGTGGGAAATACAATGCTCGGCCGAAGGCGGGAGCCTCTGACGAAGACGTCCCGAGGCGGGCAGGCGGGGGGACAGCTCCAAAGGCTTTCCAGCAGCAGCCCCTCGATTCTGCTGCTTACACCTGGTGGCCTGGGGACACCTGAGCCCCACCATTCCATCTCCCAGCGGGCTGTCTCTGGTCGGATTTTTATCTTTTGGTGGGGGTTGTTCTGTTTTGTTTTTATTTTTTTAGTACTGAGCATTGAACCCAGCATCTTCATCTTCGAACTGAGCTCCATCCCCAGTCCTTTATTTATTTCTTAAACGTTGAGACAAGTTCTCACTAAGTCACTCAACTGCCTGGGCTGGGCTGGAAGTTTGTGATCCTGCCTCAGCCTCCCAGAGGGCTGGTGTTACAGGCTCAGCTTCCCAGACGCTTATCAGAAGAGAAAATGCATCCTCTTTTCCTTCAAACTCTGGGCCCTCCGAGACCTTGGTGCGGGTGGTGCTGGAGGTGTGCCTGACCCGTCCTCTCTCTCACCCCAGTCCCCCTGGAGATGGGCGTCTTCCTCAGAGAGCACCTGAACTACTGGTACAGCCTGAAGGCCTACTACCTGGCCAAGACCATGGCCGACGTCCCCTTCCAGGTGCGTGGGCCTGCTCCGGGAGGGCGGGACTGGGGTGTCCGCAGAGGGGCGGCAGGTGACGCCTCTGTGTCCCCAGATCCTGTTCCCCGTGGCCTACTGCAGCATCGTGTACTGGATGACGTCACAGCCATCCGACGCCGTCCGCTTCGTCCTCTTCGCGGCACTGGGCACCATGACTTCACTGGTGGCGCAGTCCCTGGGGCTACTGATCGGTGCCGCCTCCACCTCCCTGCAGGTGCGTGGCGCCGTGGCCGGGTGGCCGCCTGAGTGGGGCTCGGCGCCCTCCCCTCAGGCCCTGCCTCCTTCCTTGGCCCCAGGACTTCGCGGGGGTGCTGGGAGCTGGGTTTGGGACGCCCTGCGCCGGCCCGGGGTGGGTGTTTTGCTGGTGCTGGGGTGGAGCCCGGCCCTGTGCCTCCCAGCTTCGCGCCACCCTGCTTGGACTGGTCTTCCAGCAGCTCCCCTGTGTGGGCAGCACTGGTCTTTCGGAATCCGAGCTGGGGGAGCCCCCAGCCTGAGCACAGCCTCTTCACATGTGGGGAGATGAGGCCCAGACGCGCGGCAGTCTGTTGGGGTCACACAGCTCCCCATGTCTCCATGCACGGGGTCCACCCTGACACCTCCCATTGCGTGTGCCTGCTCCCCTTGGGTCCCCAAACCTGTCCTGGTCCCCTCCATCCCCATGGCCTCCAGTAGCCCAGCCCCACCCCACCACAGCCTGCCAAACCGAGTCCTTGCATTCCTCCACCCCTGGGGCTTCGGGTCAATTCAGTCCTTAGAAACCAAGCGGGTCACCAGGCGAGGCTGTGCACACCTGTAAACCCAGCACTCTGGGAGGCTGAGGCAGGAGGATCACAAGTTCAAGACCAGCCTGGGCAACTTACCATGTTAAATCCTGTCTCCAAACAAAACAAAACAAAACAAAAAATTAAAAAGGACTGGGGATGTAGCTTAGTGAGAAGGCCCTGGATTCAATCTGAAGTAGGAGAAAAAGAGAAAAGTACCCAGACTGGAGCTTGTGGGTGGGTTGTGCACACCGAAGACCCCTGAGAGCCTGTGCTGGGACCTCGCACTTCAGCTCATGGCGGACGTCCACCTGGAGCCGGCAGTGTGGCCTGCAGCCTCGGTGTCCTTGTCTGGGTGGGAAGAGCCCTGTCTGTGCCTCTGTCCCCTCCAGACTCCCACCTGTGCACTGCCTGGTGCTGCGTGGTCCGTGAGCCCCTCCAGGAGGGGTCTGGTGGCCCGTGGTGAGGTCAGACACTGCGGGAGGTGGGCTGCTCACTTGTGCCCCCTGCTGGTCTCCCCAGGCTCTGTGGCCTCATCCCCCTGCTGTCCTCTTCCCAGCTGGCTGCCCAGCCCTGTGCTGGCCCTATTCATCCTTGCCACTCACAGACCGCTGCTGCCCCTGCTTAAGTGGGCACCACCTGCCACGCCTCTCAGGCACAGCGCCACCCTGGGACGGTGCCTCAGTCCTGCTCAGACCCTTAGCAGCTGCAGCCCGAGACAGCCTCACCTGTGCAGACAGGGCTCCTGCTGCCGCTGTCCAGGGGCCAAGCACCCTCCACGTGGGTGTGCACATCCGTGTACCACGGCCACGCGCACAACGCTGCACCTGGATACTGCAAACAGCACAAACCATGTGTGTCACACACCGTACACACCCTACAGACCCACATGCAGGGCACTGTAATGAGGAACAGTGGCTGTGGCCGTCCCCACGGGCCACTTGGGAGGCCGTTGGCCCTGCCTGCTGTGTGCCATGTGCCGCCCCTCTGTCCGGGCAGTACAGGCCCAGGGAGGACGCACTGTCAGGGCTGCAGAGCCCCGGCCACTCTGGGACGCCAGCGCCACAGCAGGTTGGGTGGAGCCACCACCCCATGGCCACCCCGGGGCGGTCCCCAAAGGCTGGCGGCCACTGCTCTTGGTCAGCCTTGAGAGCTCTGACCCTCTGGGTCCCGTCTGTCCCCGGGGCCATGAGCAGAGGGCGTGTGGATGCCCCAACACGGTCCTCCCCTCTCAGGTGGCGACGTTCGTGGGTCCCGTGACAGCCATCCCGGTCCTGCTCTTCTCCGGGTTCTTCGTCAGCTTTGACACCATCCCCACGTACCTGCAGTGGATGTCCTACATCTCCTACGTCAGGTGGGGCCACAGCTGAGGGACCAGGTGTGCACCAGCCACCGCCTGGCGGCCGGACAGAGTGGACCCCGGGCCAGAGCTGTCACCGCCTTTCATTTTCTCCCCAATTTTGTGCACCCCACCGTCACCGGGAGCGGAGTCCCAGTCCGCCCTTCATGGCAGTTTGCATATTTCCCGAGAGATAGGCTGTAAGGAGGTCCCGATTCTCCTCAACTCGAGTAAGAAATTGGTGGGGACAAGCAGCTCTTAAACATCCCAGTGTCCTCGAATTCCCAGGACACAATCCTAGCGCCTAGGCCCTGGGGCTCGTGGCTGAGAGTCTCTCACTGCCCCTCCCTGCCCCTGAGACACACGCTCTAGGAAAGCACTGCTTCTCTGGGCGTCACTTGAGACCCAGGTGGATTGTGTAGGCCAACAAGGGGGTCACAGAGCCCCTGCTGCTGGGCTGTAATGGTCCATGCACTCACCAGCACTGAGAAGCCAGGCCAGTGTCTTCCTGCTGAAAATCGGTGTTTTGGCTGTGCCGCGGCAAGGCAGGAACAGCGGGGTGGACGTGCGTGGTGCTTTATTTAAATGCTCCGTGTGCCGCCAGGCACCTGCCCACTACTCCATCCAGCTGTTAGGAGCGTGCAGCTATGGAAGGAATCCAAGTGTTCCTCAGTTCGCTTCTCCGCTGAATAAGTTACCTGCTGTTGGTTCCATTTTGGGTTTTTACTTGGGGCCCTACAAGAAACAAGATTGGAAAAAACACTGAAGTGGAACGTCGCGTGTGCTTGTCCGAGGACAGTGGTGGCGAACCTTTGAGAGGCCAAGCGCCCGACGTGCAGCCCAGACCCCACTTATTCATCGCATAGTGCCAGCACTGCAGTTAAACCTGAACGCTGAACTGGGGTTTTAGTTAAGAAAAAACAACCATCATCCGCTGCTCCGCTGCTGCGGTGACTTGGCTCATGTGCTGACAGAGGGCTCTTCGTGCCCACTGTGTCATGCCTGCCACAGGCTCGCCACCACTGTCTTAGAAAGATGTCAAGGGGTAAGGAAGTGTCCAGGAAAGAAAGCTCTGGCACCGCCTTGGCCCCTTCTCTTGTCACTGGGACACCATGCCTGACTCCACACAACCTAAAGGAGAGTTTATTTGGGTTCATGGATTCAGGCATTTCAGTCCGTGGCCAGCTGGCTCCAAGACAGAGGGGCCTGGCAGAGGAGAGCTGCTCACAGCAATGAGCCTCACAATCCAGTCACCTCCCAAACGCTGCTTCTGGAGCGCAGGAGGGTGGGGGCGTCTGGATCTAGACACAGCGGGCAGGAAGAGGCAGGAAGTGGTGGCAGCAGCCTGGCCTCCCGCAGACGGTCCTCTCACGCGCAGCGCTGTCCCCCTAGGTATGGCTTCGAGGGCGTCATCCTCTCCATCTACGGCCTGGACCGAGAAGACCTGCACTGCGACATCGACGACACGTGCCACTTCCAGAAGTCGGAGGCCATCCTGCGGGAGCTGGACGTGGAGAATGCCATGCTCTCCCTGGACTTCGTCGTGCTGGGGATTTTCTTCATTACCCTGCGCCTCATTGCCTATTTTGTCCTGAAGTACAAAATCTGGGCAGAGAGGTAAAACTTCTGCTGCCGGGAAGGTGGACCATTAAGACGTGGTGGCCGAGGGCGCCCCCAAGTGGCGGCCGCGCACCTGTGCACGGTGACGGGACTCCCGACCCCACCTGGGAGCGCGCCGGTGGGTGGGGTCGGGCGTTCGGCTTCTCCGCCTGCCGGGGTTGAATGTTCTCTCACTACCTTTTCTAGCTTTAACTAGGAAGATGTAGAACGGTTTGTTTTGTTTCTACTTGCAGACTTTAAAACACCGAAAACGGGCAGAATTTAAAACGGCAACAAGCTGGTGACAAGAGGCCTCCTGGGTAAATTTTGTCCTACTGTGGATGGGAGCCAGGACAGCTTCTCCATGGTCACCTGGGGAGCCCCGGCCGTGGGGGGCAGAGAGCCCGGCGAGGAGGGGTCCGTTTTATGACTTCCTTCTCCTGGTTTTCTAAGATTTGTCTCTTTTCTGATGAAGTCACTTTCAGAGCCAAAAGTCGATAAATCTCAATCATTTTAAGAAAGCGTACCTTTTCGGCGCTTGTGAAGGATAAGTTAAGGCTAAATAACTGGCTGTGTTCAGAGACACCCAGCCATCTGGTTTCCGGGTGGAGCCTGTGACCACTGCGGGCCCGGGCGGCCTCACCGTGGGGATCCGAGTCACACAGTCAGCTCTCGTGAAGCTGCTTGACTCTCCTGTGGCGTTTGCTTTCTCACCTGCTTCTTATTTTAAGCAAAACAGATGATTTCTTCCTAAATTTCGGACCACCTTCGTTTTGCCTAAAAAACAAAACAAAACAAAAAGATCGTGCAGATCAGCCCGAATGGTTTTGAAAGAATATTTTCTTTCCTCATCTGCCGTATCAGCTACCTCCACTGTACCTGGGAAGCTGAGCTGGGGACATTTGTGGGGGACCCTGGAGCCTGCAGGCAGCTGGAGCTGGGGGGACCTTGGCCGGCTGGACAGGTGGCCCACGAGGCCCCATTAGAAGGACAAGGCCGCCGCCTTTGTCCAGGGTGCCGGGACCCCTGTGTCACTTGGCCCCGAAAGGCTGCCCCTTGCAGCAGGTGGGCTGGCCTCCCTTGAGCCAGTCGCCTCGTCTGTAAATACTGTGCTAGACCACACTCAAGGTCCTGTTCGGCTCCGAAAGGCTGCGCGACTCCCGAAACCACCACATCCTACTCATGTAGGGAATGCACAGGGTCCAAAGTTGCCTATCTCTGTGGATCTGGCTTAAAAATGCTTAGAGATTTCTTTTTTTTTTTTT
>NW_022900936.1:3708172-3716194 GCF_012274545.1 Fukomys damarensis
GTTGCCTATCTGTGGATCTGGCTTAAAAATGCTTAGAGATTTCTTTTTTTTTTTTTTCATGCCTAGATCTTTCTTTTTAGCAAACAGATGAGATCTATATTAAGATATACCATTAAGCTTGCTTGTTCTGTACAAATAGAGGGTTGCCTTAGATTCAGTTTTTAACCAGGGTCCCACTTAGCCTTTATAAATAAAGTCTTGATTTAATTTCAAGCGTGATCACGGATGCATGTGGAAGGCCTGCGTAGCAGTGGCTAGAGAAATGCACAGAGAGAGCAAAGACAAGTCCCTGATTAAGGTGGCTACTGGGAGAAGCCTGTCCCCCAGCCTTTCCTGTGCGGTTTGCTGTTGTGGGGCCGTGGTCTGTGACCCCAAGAAGGACATGGCCCCCTGGGTGCTGTGCCCTGTGCAGCCACAGTGCCACCCCAAAGACAGCGTCCCCTCACATCCATGTCAGAAACAGCGCAGTCCCCCCACGCACGCATCTGGTCTCCATGGGTACCTCGGCCTGCGAGGAAACCTTGCCCTAGGACTCCACGCTCCACTGAGAGCCCTGATTCTTACCCTGTGGGAAGAAGGATCTGGCCAGGCTTCCCCAAAAGGCCTGTTGTGGAGCGGGGCGACATGGGGTCGGTTTCTACAGGAGTGCAAAGGCCCAGCTGTTCCTTTCTCCTCCACTGTAAGGAAGCAGGAAAGCTGTGTGGCCATACGCCCCCCAGTGTCAGTAGAGGGGACTGCAGTCCAGGGAGTGCACTTCAAGGAAACCTGTTGAGGGAGAAAAGGAGAAAGCGGGTGCACGGGCTCCTGTCCGGAAGGGAGCCTCCTCTTCGCTCCCATGCCAGGCGTTACCCTGCCTCATCGCTCCTACTGTGCCCAATGCCACGGAGAGACTTAAGCTCCAGGAGGTTTCTGGGGTGAGGAGCCGGGCCCCGAATCCGATTCCTTCACCTTGGGGGGCCCCTTCAGGACCAGGAAATGGAACTCGGAGCTTCTAGGCCAGAGCTCATCCAGAAGCCCCCCCAAAGGGTGCCCCCCCAGCCCGGGCGTGGAGCAGAAGCAGGCTCCCTGCACCACTCCACCTCCGACCTGGCACAGGTGGGGGCTCCAGGCACCCCCAGTACCCGGCTGCTCGGCTGTCCTCCCCTGGCAGGTGCAGGGCACTGAGGCAAGGAGCCACGCAGCAGTCAGGACGGAGGGCGCGGAAGTCTTGAGTTCCCAGTTCAGTCACCAGCAGGTGCAGGTGGAGCTAGGAGGGAGGGTGTGGGTTCCACGCAGGAAAGGTCCACTGGGGCGGTCACCCCCTGCCCTGCCACAGAGAGGCCGTCCTGCCCCTGCCTGGTCTCCTGCCCCTGCCTGCTCTCTGCTTCCCAGCACAGCAACACGGCCAGCTTTGGCTGTGCATGTGTGTGTGTGCTTTTGCACACACGTGCACAGGTGCCTTTCAGTGTGTGCAGGCCCGCACTGGGGTGTTGCTGGGTGGGGTCCCTCTGCCACAGTGGCGTGCCGGCCTCGGTCTCACCGCCCTCCTCTCTGAGGAGAGAGCGCCTCCTCTCATTTCCTGTCTGTGCTGCCCATGGAACCGGGGTGGATGAAACCCACGGGGCCTCTCGTCACAGCCGGCTCAGTGGGAATGGGACAGAAAGTAAAGCAGAGCCCAGGGGGCCAGCAGGAGGTGCAGAATGGATGAGTAGGGGCTTAGGTACGCTTCAGAAGTGAACACTGCTAATAAAATGTTTTGTATCAGACTCAGTGTCCAGTGCTTCCAGGACCGGCTCAGCTCTCAGGTCAGCTGGCGTTTACGCAGCGCACGGTCTGGCGCTGGCTGGAGACAGCGGCCTCTCCCTCTCTGGGACACCCAGGCTTCACGGGGAGCCGTCTCGAGGTTGAGTTTCCCCTACCTACATTCCCTGCACACCCGGCTGTGTGTGAGGGCCCGGGCTGGGCCTCGCTCCTTGTCCCTGTGCCCTCTCCACCGAGGCACGGCTTTCTGTCCTCAGCTCCGGCAGGAGGCACCCTCTCCATAGTGCCAGTCCCCGAGACGTGCAGTTCTCAGCCCCAGCTTGTGGCCCTAAGCCACCGTGAGCAGGACCCAGTTAGTTCCTGGCTCCCACACCTTGGCCAGGCGACCTCCCGGGTGTGGTCACATTCAAAGGGCGGCAGCAGCTCAGGCGGGACCTGCAGCTGGACACAGAGCGGGCTGAGTGAGGTCCCAGAAGCTGCACGCCCCTAGTCCCACAGCCCTCCCAGGGAGGCAGGCAGAGGTGGGCACGCTGATCAGGGCCCGGATGGGCTTGCTTTGTTCCCCGGGGTTCCTTGCTTTTCCCTCTGTCCCCTCCCTCTCCAGGCTGCCCACCTCCAGAGCCTCATACAAGGTGCAATCCACAGGCGTGGTGAATGCGTACGTTTTTAAAAATTTGTTACAGCAAAACACACAATGCCATGAATCCCCTCAAAATTCTCTCTGCTCCCAACACCCTCCTCCCATTCCCGGCCCCTTCCCGCAGCAGCTCTGGAGCCCTCCTTGCTGAGTGTCTTTAGTTGTGCTGTTACACCTGTCTGGGGGTCCCGAGTGGATTCAGAACGTTTCCTTCGTGGTCATTGTGACTCGAGAAGAGCCGGGAGCCACACGGTGCCCGATCTGGTGAATGCGGTGGCTGAGGACCCAGAGTTGTGTTTAACATTTGACAGAAATGGCCGCAGCCAGTTGTTCAGTGCTCGGTGATCAAAAATGTTCGGAATGTTTAAATTTTAAAAATGTATTACAGGGCTGGGTTTTAGCTCAGTGGTTCCACCGCCTACCTCGCAAACGCAAGGACCTGAGTTCCATCCTTGCTACCCACCCAAAAAAGAAAAAAGGTATTTCACTAAGACCTATTGCGTCAGACCCCCAGATACTCGGACGGCTGCTCTTCTCTCAGACCACACCTTCTCCCGTGTTCTTAAATCCCTCCCACCTTTTCTTTGGTACCAGGGATCCAACTTGGGGCCTTGCGCTTGCCAGGCAGGTGCGGCTCCGCTGAGCTACACCCCCGGCCCTACCATCATTCTTGGCACTGTGGCTTTTACTAGCAGAAGATTTCTTTGTTTAAACATTCGCCATCTTTTTGGGTCACCCTTGCATGTAGCAGTCCTGGCCCCCAGTGTCCGGCAGGGTCCCTGGGGCTGCGTCCCCCTGCTTGGGGCAGAGCCAGGCCGCACTGTGCTTTGCTCTTCTGGCTCTTGCGGCTCTGGGGCAGAGCGCACCCAAGCTGCTCCCCTTTCTGGGGGGCCACCAACGGTCCATGGCCTTTCTGGCCTGGGTCAGGAACATGGTGCAGGGGTGCAGGGGTGACTCACGGGGGTTCCCGATCGGCAGCCAGCTGCTGGGAGGTTCGATGTGCGGGCTCAGGGAGCTTTGCTCCCGGAGGGTGCTCGGCCTGGGAACAGCGGCCCATCCATTTCCTGGGAGTTGCCTGCTGGGGCCCTCCACACAGCCTCTCCCTTGGGTGACACACACCAGGCCCTGAAGGGCAGGGAGGCACAGGGCACATGGAAAACCCGTATTCCTCCTGGAAATGTCAGGGTGCCTCTTGATCCAAATGGTACCGCAGTTTGGTTTTTCTGAAAATACTCTAGGAACTACGATAGCTATTTGACTTGTATGCAATGTTTATGTTCCATGACCTTTGGGATACGGACTTTCTGAGGTTAATCATAAATATTGTAAGTGTAAAATAGGAGTAAAACATCTGCCAGGTATGGCAACACACATCTGTATCTCCAGCAACTGGGAGGCTGAGTCAGGGGGATCACCATGAGTTTGAGGCCAGCCTGGGCTACATAGCAAGACCTGTCTCAATAAAAATAAAATAAAATAGGAGTAAGGCGTTTTATCACCCAGATTTCTAACGGGATAGGTCCTAGTTCCAGTCCTACCCTCCCTGCTGGGAGGAGGTGGAGATCAGCGTTAGAATGGGGTATTGCGCAGCCTCCTTCCCACCTTTCCCATGCATTTCATGCTTTGGAGACCTGTTGGGGTGACACCTGATCATGGGCAGCTGGAGCATGGCTCCCTTTTATCTGATGAGGAATTGTTCAACCATTACTCCTTCCTAAGCAACAATCAATGCAAGTAACTTTGTAATCAGCGTGTAAGCGCGAACCTATCTAAAGTGCAATCGTGTGTCTGTCTGTGGAACGCCTTGTGGGTCCCTTGGGAAGCAAGCTGACCATACTCATGTGCAGAGCAACAGCGCTGTCGGTGGGGGACCCCTCAGCCCCCCACGGCCCCCCAGACTCACAGATCCTCAGATGAGAGCTTCAGACTCTGCCCTCCACGCCTCGCGTGTCCAGTTAAGTCCCGGCCTCCGTAGATCCGTACCTGCATTTTTTGCAAACTTGAACCTGGTTTCTGAAATTAGATGCCATTTATGAAGAACGTGATATACATAAATAAAGCATTGTTATTTTCAGACATCTGTTCCTCCCTCCTTTTGGCTTCCAGCCACCCCGCCGGCTCTCAGCCCTGCTGGGAGGAAGAGGCATGGAGGTCTCCCTCCTCCTGATGCTTAGGGTTCCCTTTCGGTATTGAGATGCGTTTGGGGAGTTGGGGAGGAGGCGTGTGCAGGAGGGGGTGCCCCAAGCCCCTGTCCAGTACTGCCTGAGAGGCCGCCACAGCCCCGCCTGGCGGGTGAGGAATCTGAGGCTCGGAGAGATCACGTGTCCCCTCGGACGCCGACCCCCGGCTCCCACCCTCCTCAGTGCCCAGTTTCTTCCTCTCGCAGATCCCAGCCTCCCTTCCCCAGGCATTTTCAGGGAACGCTAGCATCACACATGTTTGGTGCAGCAGAATGCAAAGCTCCTGCCATCCTCCGCCCCTGCCTGGGGTCAGCGGAGTTGGACACAGAACACACTGGTCACACCCCTGCCCCACATGGGAAAGCCCACTACCCACAGCCGGGCTGGGAGCTGCAGGCCGGGGTCCGCCTTCTGGCGCTGACAGCTGCCTGGCCCCCTCTCCGGAATATTCCCGGCCTCCAAGCTGCCCTTTCCTTCTGGTGGACACTTCTGTGGTTGTTTCCTCATCACACTGTGCTTTCATAAATCTGAACCTTTGCCAAATGTCCTTCTGGCCTTATAGCCTGGCTCCACACGGCAGAAGCCTTTCTGGGACAGGGCTTAGCAAACCCACCATCTGCCAATGCTGGGAGAACACGACTCCTCTGGGTTGGCCAGGGCGGGGGTGGGGCAGGTGTCCAGGGCAACCTCTAGTGGGCGCCAGGGCTGCACACCAGGGCCAGAGTGCCAGAGGCAACAGTTCTGTCTGGGAGAAGCCTGTGGCGTCCAGGCCAATGGGAGAAGCGGCCAGTGAGTCCTGTGGCCACAGCAGCAGGGGGACAAGCCCGTTCTGGAAGTGTGTGCCGTTTCCACGTCAGCGAAGGGAGTATTTGATAGGAAAATGACCCTGAGACCTGGTGGGTCACAACTCGTCTGAGCCACCCCAACTCCTAGTGAGTGTAAGTTTTAGAGGTGCCCATGGTAGGAGGTGGGAAGGGGCTCAAGGGGCACTGGGCCTGGACAGTCGCTCGACTGGTTCCCCCTGCCGAGGTCACCCATGGGTCCTGTCCTTGCAGCCCAGGGGGAGAGGTGAGGCGTGCCAGGCTTAGAGTGCAGTGAAGCTGGGTTTCCGGCAGACCCCGCGGGCAGCGTCTCTCGGGGTGGCTGCAGGAGGTGGGTCCTCGGGGAAGACTGGGGAGATGGGAAAGCAATGACCAGGCCGTGCTCTAAGACCCTGCGCCTTGGGGCAGGTGAGCACCAGTGTCTCCTGGGACGCAATGAAGCCCTCACCCCAAGGGCAGGAGAGGAAGGAGCGCTGGCACCGGGGGTCCCTGGTGGCTGGGCCTGGGATTTCTACCCCAACAGTGCTGGGGGAGCCCAGAGAAGCAGCCTGGTGACGGGGCGGCAGGGCCAGGGTCTAGGCCCATCCTGTCTGACCCTCCTTGTCCTGGGCTGGACACAGGGGCTTTTACACAGACAGACAGAGAACGCCCGAGTCAACATCTGGGATTTTTCTTTTTCAGTTCAAGACACGATCCAGGTTTGAATAGGAAAGAAAGGGAAAGATGCCTATGGAAGCGGGTGGGTGCCTCCTTCCAGGACTGTCTGCAGTGGCTGGGCAGGGACCACAGGTCCTCCCAGGAAGGGCCCATCCCAGCAGCAACCCCTCCCTTCTTTGTACCAAATGTTTCCCAAGACCGTGTTTGCAACCTGGAAATGAAACTGACTTCTTACAGACAGACTTCTGAAAAGATATGCACGGTGCCCTGCAAAGATAAGAGACATGAAGCCTGGGCATGGTGGTGCACACCTACAACCCCAGCACTCAGAAGGCTGCAACAGGAGGAGCTCCAGAAATTCAAGGTCGGCCTGGACTAGTGAGTTCGATGCCAGCCTGGACTGCAAAGCAAGACCCTGTCTCAAGAAACAGAGATGTAAAAGGAAAACAATACCTGTGTCATCCCATGCATGTCAGCTTGCATGTGCCGCACAGGGCCGGGAGGAGCCCTGGGCCACGAATGGGCCAGCTGGGAAGGCTCCCGGCTCCTACAGGTCTGGCGCCACTGTGAGCCTCTGGTGGGACACTGTCACGAGCCACGACGTCAGGATCCTGCCAGCAGGTCCTAAACCTGAAAGGATGAGGAGAGACGGGAGGCACCTTTCTTCTTATGTTGCTTGCTTGCTTTATTACAGAACCTTTCCTTTTTATACTCTCCAGCTGCATGGAAGCGAGCGCTGCACGGGAGCGAGGGAGTGAGGGTACCGCCCACACATTCCAGAGGGAAACAACCACCATTATGGGTTACATCTGCTACTAGCTGAACTCGCCCATGGCTATGGGCGAAAGCACATCCGTGCCAGCGATGTGACTCAAAGTTCAATCATGGCTAGGCCTGTGTCAAGGCTCACCATAATGGCTCGCCATAATTCCCCCATCTCTCTTTGATAGCATGAAGAATGCTATCAACTCATCACGCATCAGCCAAGGAACCTCTGTTTTAGGCGGCAGAAGTCTTCTATCTCCTTACCCGTCATCAGTCGCAGGGCTCATGTCCCAATACGACCTGGCTTAGGTTGGTAGACAGAAGCTTCCGTCCTTACCCGTCACTGAGTATCCCAAGGCGGGGGATCTAAGCACACCAAGCCTAAGCCAAGTAAATGGCTATGCACATTGTATCATCATCCAAAGAAGCCTGTACAGCCATGGCTAAACGCTCCTATTTAAACTGGGAACGCTTCCAGCATCGATATGAGCAGTAACCCAAAATACACAAGCCAATCATAACAGCAATAACAATAAGCCATATAACAATCCAAAAAGGTGAAAACATCTTTTTCAAATTTTCCCAAACTTCTGTAGCAAAATCTAAATCAAGCCGGATAGAATTGGCATGAACACCAGACAAGACCTCAATGTCCAATGACAACTGATTAGTTGCAGTTAGAAATGTCCGATTCCAAGACCCTCGCAACAATGAAGAAAGTCGTCTAACTTCCTCAGAATGGTTTTTGACAGGAAAGGGAGTAAGGCAGAGTTGTTGAAATCTGGGATCACAGTCCAATCGAGTATGCAACCACAATCCTTCAACTTCTTTGTTTAGTAAGTCCATTTGTTGCTGAAATATAGCCAAACCAGTTCCAATGAATCCTTGTTCTGGATAATAAAGTCTCCGTTTGTGCACCAAGACACATCCTGGAGTTCTCTCTGCTGCTCCAGTGCTGGGGTCCCAATCCAGTCTCCAGATTCAAGCTATTCAGGGATAATAGCAGATCTATAAATATACCTGTAACCATAAGTAGGTGGAGCAGAAGAGAAGGGAGAATACCTGGACTAAAAGGTTATTCTCATAAACAATATGCTGGAAAACCTGCATGGTCAAACAATAGGAGTACATTTTGTATGCCAAAAAAGTAGCAATTATTATTATAATTATATGAATTCTTATATCCTGTAATGTGGCTTTGTATCAACAGGATCTTCCCTTT
>NW_022900936.1:3718187-3720140 GCF_012274545.1 Fukomys damarensis
TTTTTTTATTTTTTATTTTATTTTATTTTTACTTTCTTTTTACCTTCCTCCGGAGCACCGTCGCTACCTTCGACCTGGGTCCGGAGTTCATGAAGTGAACGGTAGACTTACTGCGTGGATCAGGCGCAGCGGTCAGTCCTCCGGAGCACCGTCGCTACCTTCGACCTGGGTCCGGGATTGCATATCCTCATTCTTTCAGGTCCCTGTTCGGGCGCCACTTGTCGCGAGCCGCGACGTCAGGATCCTGCCAGCAGGTCCTAAACCTGAAAGGATGAGGACAGAGAGACAGGAGACACCTTTCTTCTTATGTTGCTTGCTTGCTTTATTACAGAACCTTTCCTTTTTATACTCTCCAGCTGCATGGAAGCGAGGGCTGCACGGGAGCGAGGGAGCGAGGGAGCGAGGGTACCGCCCACACATTCCAGAGGGAAACAACCACCATTATGGGTTACATCTGCTACTAGCTGAACTCGCCCATGGCTATGGGCGAGAGCACATCCGTGCCAGCGAGGTGACTCAAAGTTCAATCATGGCTAGGCCTGTGTCAAGGCTCACCATAATGGCTCGCCATAGGACACGGGAGACGCAGCAAGCTCAGGCCAGCGGTGCCCCCATTTAGGTGACTCTGGGAACCTGCATGGGTCTCCAAACGTGTGATGGTGCCCTCCCGCGGGGACCAGGGCTAGGGGCCTGACCACCACCACCACCCAAGGGGGCCCGGGACCAGGCAGCCAGAACAGGTTTGGAGATGGCCTGTGTGGACAGCCGATGTCCCCACTGGGGATCCCGGAAAGGAGCAGGCATAGCTGGGAGGGGCTGCAGAGAAGCTCAGCCCTTCCTAGATCCTGGAGGCGCTAGGAAGGACCTGTGTGTGGCAGACTTGGATTTGCCTGGTGACTTGGGGAGCTCCGGAAATGGTTCGCTGGGCACTAGAGGCTTGCGGAAGTGAGGTCATCAGCATGGGCTTTCATTTCTCCCGGAAGATGAGAGGCCCCTCCCTTCAGGCGCCAGAGGGTCCCAGCAGCCGCGGCCACTCACAGAAGCCAGCAGGGGGCGCTGCGTGTCATTCTGCGTGGGCTGCATCTTGGTCAGGTGTCTGCTCACCCCCTCCCCTCCCTGGGTGTCCTGGGAGACCTTAGGACAATATGACAGCCGCCTTGGGGTGCAGTCGGGGCTGCTGCTCTTCTCCTAACACACACCCCTGCTGGGGTCCTGAGCTCCACCACCCTGCTTGGGGCCCAGAGGGAGGCAGGAAGCCTGCTGAAAGGAGGTAGAGGCAGGCAGGGCACCTAGGGACACCCCAGGCCCCAGGAAGAGCAGGGACACCCCATTCCCCCATCTCCAAGACGACAGAGGGAAGAGGCCCCATAATGCACTGTTCGCCCCCGAGGGACAGCAGAGCCTGCAGGGCTGAACCCTGGAAGTGAGCAGATATGGTTTGCTTCCCAGAGGAAGAAAGATGGGGGAAAGACCTCCAGTTATGATAAAAATAAACTTTATTAGGGCTGCGGGTTTAGCTAGTGGTTCCACCGCCTGCCTCGAAAGCAGAAGGCCCTGAGTTACATCCCTGGTACCCCCAAAAAACCTTTATTTGTGCACACAGGCGAGCCTGGTGTCACGCAATGCACTTGCAACCCCAGAGCTCTGGTGGCTGTGGCAGGAGGATTTCAAGTTTGAATGAACCCATCCGGGGCCATTTAGCAGCGTAAGGAGCCCCCCGCAGGTCCACTTAGCAGCAGCACCTCCCTGTCCTGGCGTCAACCGGGACTGCCTGTCCCCCACCAAGGCAGGAGTCAGCACAGGGGTCTGTAGCCCCTGGATGGACTCCACAGCGCCCTAGCTCACTTGGGTGCCCGGTGTGCGGATGGAGTCAGAGACGGGAGGGTGGGCTGGAGACTGCGGAGGGGTCGGGGTGGGGCTGCAGGGGTTGGGAGAGGGTGTGGGGGTGTGGGA
>NW_022900936.1:3720505-3783941 GCF_012274545.1 Fukomys damarensis
CGGGGCGGGGCTTGCTCTCCGGCCTGGGCCCTGGGCATCTGGGAGCCACACAACTGCCTGTCAGTTTTCTAGTTCAGCCGAATATATGACGCTGAGTGCTTACAACAAACCGATTCTTCAGTTCCTGGTGCTGGGCCCTAGGGCAGGGTGGTTGGCATCACAGGGGCAGGGCAGGGGCATCACGGGATCAGGTGGTGGGAAGGAAGCGGGGACGCGGGGCAACTCTTCTCCAACAGCCTGTGTCTTGACTTGCTTCGGCACTGACCCTGCGAGTGTGCGGCCCCCGAGACCCACGCACAGGTCCCCAGGTCTCGACATCACCCCCGGACCCAGCTCCCGAGTTCAAAACCCTGGGAAGCCCCAGCGCCTGGGTGGTCTCAGCCTCTGGAACAGCCTCGGCTGGGCAGCCTCTCACACGGGCTCCTCCTGACGGGGGCCAGCTCTGCCTGTGCAGGAGGGCGAGAAGAGCACTTGTCCCTCTACACTGGGGACTGGGCCTGGGGTGGACGGTGTCCAGTGTGCCTACTCCAGGGGACAGAGAGGGGGCACAGCGTGGGCATTTAGAGTCCAGGGGAGAGAGTAGGGCTTGGGGACAGCAGTGCAGCACGGAAGCCTCAGGAGCCCAGCAGCAGTGGCCATGATGACCAGGACGTGGGAGCGAGCTGCACTCAGCTGTCCACCCAGGCCCAAGGCGGACGCTGCCATAGTAGCCTGTGGCCAGGGACACTTAATCCCCCAGACACTCAGTGCTGCACAGGCTGAGCGTAGTCACCCTGAGAGGGTGGCAGACCCCAGAGGACAGGAGGGCATCAGGGTCCTCCAGGAGGAAGCCAGCCCAGCACAGCCCCAAAAGGACCCCCAGGCCTGCAGGTGGCACTGCTGGGCCCTGGAGGGGCCCTGGGGTTTTAGATTTCCGAACTTGGTCCCTAGTCCCCCAGGGGCGTTGTCCCCTTAGCTGCCAGACCAGGGTGGCAAAGCTCAGGCTCAAGGCCGGGGCTGGCACTAAGGGAGCAGGGCTCTTTCCAGGGAGGAAGCCGGGGAACCCCATCTCCGGGAGCCACGGGCAGGTCAAGGGGCAGAGTGTGGGCTGTGACTTAGGAGCCCTGTGGGGCCGTGTCAGCAGCCTGGTGGTCAGCTGGGCAGCACCCGCACCTGGGTATGGATGGGGTGGACACGTAGGGGACTGTGTGGGGCTCTGCAGGACCCTAGGCCGCCTGTTCTGGTGACACTGGGTTACGTCCTTAGCTCCTTTTTTGAGTTAAGGTCTGGCTCAGTTGCATAGACTGTGCTCAAACATTTGACTCTCCTGCCTCAGCCTCCCAGTGTGCTGGGTCCCTGGTGTGCACCGCCACTCCCAGCCAGTCGTGATTTTTAAAGCTTAGAAGTGAGATGTTTCTTCTCGGCTCCCAGAGGAGGGGTCACCTGGCAGGTTTCAGGCCTTCCCCGCTACGTGAGCCACTGTGTCTTGCACCTGCTGGGGTGCCCTGGGGTCTGTCTGACACCCGTCCCCCCACACACACGTGAGAATGTGCAGCAGAATGAAAGTCACAGCAGAGCGTCCGAGCATGAGGACATGTCCTATGCTGACACGGGGCTTTATTCTTCAGGACACAAGGCCTTGACTTTAACCCGACTCAGGAGTGCACCTCCAGCCGCTGGGAGCCGGGCTCTCTGTCCAGGGTGGTCTTGGGCGGGCTTCAAAATGTGCATTCTGGGGACCAAACAGAGGCTCTGATGAGCTGTGTCCCCTCTACCCATGGCAGCCAGGCCTCTGCAGGTCATTGTGGGCTCAGAACAGCCTGGGACCCTGCTTAGGGGCAGGGCAGGTGGACCTGGGCGGTCCTGACAGATGCTGGGGAGAGGCTCCTGGGACAGAGGTGCTGGGCACTGCCCTCTGCAGTCCTGACCCTCGCCAACCTCTTCCTGCTCTGCCCCTGAAAGAGGAGGCCCTGAGTGGAGGGCTGGGCCTCCGTCTTTGGTTGGGAACCAAGCAGCTGGGACCTGGCTTCCTTCCTGCTACCCCAGGACCAAGGACACAGCTGCCCCCTTCGGTGCCACTTCCAGGAAGGTGCCTGGCCCAGGGATTTCCTTCCCAGATGGTGCGCTGGACTTGGGCATGCCAGGTGGCTGATGGCAGACAGCCACACCCAAGATGGGGCGCACCGGGCGAGGAGGAGCCAGGGTGGCACACTAGCTGCTGTCTGCACGAAGCTCCGCCCAGGGAGGGTCCCGGGGTCACCTTGCACCACACCCCAGCTGCTGTCTGCTGTAAGCACAGACACAAGGGATCCTGGGTGGTCGACTCGCTGATTGGCTTCAGAGTCAGCCCAGCTTCCAAACCTAGCAGCTTCCCCTTCCTCCCTAGACAGTTGTTAAACTCGCTCCTGCTACACAGCGCCTTCACTGTGGACACTTCCTTGAGAGCATTACTCTGCCATTGTATAGAAAGGGGCAGTCCTTGGCCACCAGCAGCCCTGGCACGGGAGATGGGGAGGTGCTGGGTGTCTTGCCGAGGCTTGGGCTTGTGGACTCCCGGGTCCCTGATGTGTGTCCCTCTGGCTGTCCCAAGCCCCGCGCACCTCCGCCCCAGCCTCACCTGTCTCCTGCAGGGGCTTGAAGCACCAGGGCACCTGCGGGACGCTGGAGTCGAAGCAGCAGCCCCGGTTCTGGCACTGCTCCTGGGTGACCTTAGGGTAGCCGCAGTCCACCCTCTCCTTGGGTGGGACCACGCACTGGTTGGGCGCTGCGTAAACACATCCGGGTCAGCTGCTGGTGTCCTTTGGGGTGCGGGCTGTATGCTTCACCTGACACATCTGCTCCCCTCCCGGCCGCATCCCTGCCTGGGTGGGGGCTTCCCGGGGGGATTTCACAGAGAAGCCACCTGCACAGGTGCCCCTCACACCTGGCCTGCCTGGACCTGGGCACCCTCATCTGGTCGGGGTCCCCCGAACCCAGTAACAGAGTTCTCTTCCTGTCCAGTGGACAAAAACTTGCCCCCTTCTTAGCCTGAAAGTGCAGCAGGAGCTGGAGATCTCAGAGACGCCCGAGGTGTGCGCGGCTGTAGCCAACCGCTGTCTCCGCCTGCCTGTGCCCGCGTTCCCACAGGGTCAGGCTGTCACACCGGCAGCGCACATCCTTGGGGTGTGTGTGTGTGTGAGGGAGTGAGTGTGGGCGAGTGCTGGGACCACCCGTTCCCCCTCTGCCTTCCTCTGTCCCGAGTCTGTGGAGTGAGGTGGCAAAGACCCACCCCTCAGAAACCTCTGTCGAGGAAGCCTAGGGCATCAAGCAGCCGGCAAGGGCTCAAGCCCCGTCCACCCGGCCTGAGCGCAGGCCTCCGGTGCAATAACTCCCTCCATGCCTGCGCCTGGGACAGGAAGGCCCAGCTACGTGGGATTCTCAGCCTCCCCCGTCCCTCTGGCTGGCCTCAGTGTTCCCTGTCCCTGGGGTCTGTCCCTGCCCAGGCCCAGGGCAGTCGGAGCTGTACTCACACAGGCCCACGTACTGGTTGGCCCAGCCTGAAGACCCCAGGGCCATGACCAGCAGCAGCAGGCAGAACGCTCTGGTCTCCATGACAATGTATGCGCTTCGAGGCAGCTGGCACGGATGCAGTCGGGCGGGGAGGTCCATTTATACCCGCGTCCACCCGGCCTGGCCTCCTGTTTGTCTGGGGAGGGGGCCCCTCCCGGCTCCAGCTCCGGCTCCGCCCGAGTCTGCCTGTGAAGCTCCCCAGGGCGGAGTTCATCTCCCCGAGCCCAGCCTGAGGCAGAGACTGGAGCGGCGCCACCTGGACCCCACGGGGCAGTGCAGGCGGCTCCGAGAAGACCAATCCCAAGTCAGTCCGTCTGGCTGTGCACCTCCGGAGGGAGAAATCATTTCTCTGCTTCTTACCAGCAAAACCATTTCTTATTAACACATTTTAATAAGTGCACAAATGCACTTATTCAATGCATTTAAATAAAAAAAGGACACACACCTCCTTGGCTTTGAAAATCACCTGCTAGGGGCCCCTTCTGAGTTTTCATTTTCCTTTTTCTCCCCTCACACAATCGGGAAGCAGCTGCACAGTTTTCCAGGTTAGGTTTTTCCTTTTCTTTCTTTTCTTTCCTTCAATAAACACTATGTCTCTTACTAAAATAAGAGCTGGCTTTTCTATTAGTTTGCTCTATCTTTGTTTTTATTGGTCGGTGTTGTCACTCCTTGAGTGGAGCTGGTTTATGTGCATAACACAGCTTCTTCTTATGTTTCCGTCCCCTCCCCTCCCTCTTTTGGTCCTCTTCTCTTTTGCAAAAAGACCTCCCTGCTTCTACTGTCGGTCCTTCATTTTTCTCTTTATTTGTACTTTGGATTTTTCTTATAAGAGAAACCATGTGATGTGATTTACTTCACTTAGCATCATCGTGTCAAGGGCACCCGTTTTCCTACACATGCCTCCAGCCAATCCTTCTTTACAGCAGAGTAGTGGCTCCACCGTGTGGAAACCCCGCGTTTTCTCTACACACTGATCCGTACAGGGACACTGAGGCTGCTTCCGGATTCAGCTGCTGAGTCGTGCTGCTTTAACAGGGCTGTGCCCTCTGCACGGAACTCTTACATCGGCACATATAGGTCTGGACGAGACAGGAAAGTTTAACCTGACTTCAGGGAGAAGAAACTGAGGCTTGCACTAAAGGCTCTGCGGGGGCCCTAGGTCTCAGCCCCCCACCCCAGCGCAGCGCTGGGGCCTGGAACGGATTTTGTCTCCGGGTCCTTCCTGGGCACTTGAAGGCCCTGGCTGCCTGGGGTGGACCCCGGCAGGCCACGTGGGGAGTGTGCAAGACACCCGACAGCCCACAGGGATCCTCGGAGCTGTCCCTCTGGTGGGACCTGCCACGTCCTGCCTGCGACACCTAGGCCACGTCAGCCCTCCACAGTGGACCAGGCCACGGCACCCTGGGCTGCTGTTCCTTCTGTGGCTGGGAGGAGGCAGAGCCGGCCGTGCTGTCCCGAGCCCTGCTTTCCTGGGAGGGTCTGTGTGGTACCAGGGTCTGTGTGGTACCAGAAAGCTCACTCTGGGACCCCCACCTGCCTGCTCCCCTCACACTAGACGCCTCGTGGGTTGTGGATCTGGGCCGGCCCCAGGAGAACCCGGTGTGGAAGGGTCAGGTCCCCAAGCCCCTTGAGCTCCATGGTCTGAGCCCACACTGCCACCCTGAGGGCACGGTCCCGAGGCCTCTGACCTGGGCACTGTCTCTACTTTGTGGGGCACTGAACCCCCTAGTGCCGCCCAGGGACCATGGGGCAGCACAGTGACACATCCATGTCATAGCTACAGGCTGAAGTCAGGAGTGGTCCCACCTGCCTCCCTGTCCGGGTGTGCACACCTGGCGCCAGAACTGTGGGCCTCACCCTGGCAGGTGGCAGCCAGGGACACTGAGCCTGGATGAGCAAGTGCCTCCAGGGCCCAGGCCCTCCGCCCTCCTCTCCGCCCAGCCTCACACAGTGCAGAGTCCCAGGAGCCCTGGCCCCTGCCCTGACCTGTGTGCTGGGCCTCCTGGTCAGACTCGAGAAGTGAGTGATCTGGCCCCAGATCCTGGGACCTCCAGACATCAGACAGTTCCCTGACCCCAGAGCCCACAGCCAAGTGGGGACGGACAAGACTTAAAACATGAATGATGGGGTGGTACGATTGATTCAAGTTGGGAGGACGGGGTGAAATTTAACTAGGTCTTGAAGGGTGGGTAGGAGTTCACCAGATGAGTGAGGGTCAGAAGGGCATTCCAGACAAGGAAGAGCCTGCCTGACACTCCTCACTGCCTGCCTCCTGCTGCCACTGTCAGCTCCTGCATAGGAAGAAGGTGCGAGGCAGATGGCGGGGCCCACTCTGCAGCTGCCTGGGCACGGCCCCCCCCTGCAACTCTCCCTGTGCCCCCCAGTCAGGGGCTTCAGGCCTAATTGGGTCAGATCCTAACGTGGCCACTCCCAAATACGGTGGCCACCAGGACCCTCCGTCTGGGACAGACAGGCAGGTGCCCAGCAGACCTGGCGGTCCCCACAGGAAGGGCCCGGCTGGCCCGGAAGTGGCTCCCACCAGGACCCTGTGTGGGGAGGGGCCTCCCCATTCCAGGGGTCACCGAGGTGACGGCTTTGGCCGCTCTGGGGGCCCCTGAGATGTCCTTGAGCTCCTGGCCTGGGTTGGGATGGTTGTGTCAGCCAGGATTCCAGGAACGCCCGGCATGGAGCGAGGTGGGGATGTCTCCTCACCCGGGACAGCTGCACAGCGGAGGCCCAGCCCCGCCCGAGCCAGACACCTGCAGGCCGGCTCCTCCCTCACCTGCTGCTCACTGTGACCTGGAGGGCAGCAGAAGGACGTGCGGCCCTGGACATCCCGAGGAGCTGGGTGGGCAGCAGAGCTGGGTGTTGGGGGCCAGGCTGAGCCAGACTTCTCACCTTGAGCTGAGCTGGCACTGAGGGGATCCCGAGCATTGGGGGCCCCCAAATGTGGCTGCACTTAGAACCAGGACCCTTGTGGAAGTGTTTCATCAAATTAAAAGGTTCGCTCAGGTCCATCAGACGCTCTTCCTTGTAGGAAGAGGGGGTGAGGGACAAAGGGGGACAGGTGCCCCCCGCGCAGGGGAGGCTGCAGGGCCTGGAGTGCCGCGAGTGCTGTGGGGGTCCCAGAAATTAGGGTCAGGAAGGGACCCCCAGACTGCATAGGGCAGGGCCTGGGCTCGGCCCCCAGACTGGGGACATGGGCACTGTGTTTGAGCCGCCCGTCTTCCACCTCTGCATGCTGCTCTGTGCTGGGACACCGAGGGCCCAACCGCTCTTCCCCACCACCTACCTCTGGTGGCCTCTCCTGTCCGGCTCTGGCCCTGCTACCCAGGCAGCTGGGCAGATTCTGCCGCACTGTAGCCGCTGTCCCCCTCCAGGACTGTGGGGCCCTGCCCCGGCCACCACACGTTTCTCCTGTCTGGCCACCTCCTGTCCCTGACTCTTGGCGGCTGTGAAGCCTGGTCAGAGTCCATCACGGCCTCGCCATGTCCCTGGCCTCAGCCCTGCAGTCACCAGCATAACCCCAATTCCCTTCCCCAGCTGGCCAAAGCCTGCAGCCGAGGTAGTGCTGGGCTCTCACTTGCTGATGGGCTGGACAGGGCAGGGTGGCTGGACACCTTCCAGACTCAGTCAGCAGGGCTGTGGGCAGTTCGCACAGCAGGCCTGGGCAGGGCCTGGACCCCAGCCTCCCAGATCACAGCCATTTCCGTGACACTTTCGAGCCACACGTGACACAGACGGGGAAGGGCCCAGCTGCCTGCCCAGCTCCAAAAGCACAGACACAAGCCAAGAGCCCCGGGTGGGAGAGGGCCACACTCTGCCTGCTTGACACGCGTGGCTGGGCCCTGACAGAAACAGGCATGGGAGGCAGCGAGGCACAGGAGAGCCATGTGTGGTCCGTGACAGACTGGTGAATGCCAGCCGGCTGGGCTCCTATGTGCCCTGGGTGCTGGCACAGTGACAGAGCACCCGGGACTCACAGGAAGTGCTGTGGGCTTCTCCGGTGCATGAGACACCACCCAGACACTGCCCGGGGTGTCGGTGACACCGTCTCCCAGGGAAACATCTGTTCTAGGTCCTGTTCCTCCACAGCCGTGTCCATGACTGCTGACGTCAGCACAGCCTGTGCCAGTGACGTGGTGTTTTCGTGTCGGTTTATTTTGTAATTCCCCAGATTTTAGTGAGGTCGAACCTCTTTCCCTACCTTTACTGGCTACTTAGGTTTCTTTTTAAATGTTTTGGTACCAGGGATCAGTCTCAGGTCCTGGTGCTTGCGAGGCAGGCAGTGGAACCACTGAGCTAAATCCGCAGCCCTACTTAGGCTTCCTTGCGGTGAATTTCCTGTTCACATCTGCTAAACGTCCTGTTGCTCACCTCTTTCTCATCACAGTCATTCTGGGTGCGTCCGCCTCAGCATTCCTTGCAATACGGGCGTTTCATGCGCTTTCTCCCAGGTGGCGGCTGGATGCCTTTGGTCACCTGTTAGGCCAGGAGGGACAGATAGCCTTAACTTCGGCTGAGTGAGATTCATCTACTGTGCCTTAGAGAAGGGTGCCGTCTAAGAAACTCCTACGAAATCTTCGAGGCAACAGTTACGGGAAACAAAGTAAGATACAAAGAGTGTATCTTCCCCACCCGTTCGGTTCTTCAGCTCATCGGGGGGGAGTTGCACGACTTGTGTCTATAGCTACCGTAGTTGTCTGGTGTGCTCCAAAGTCCCCGCAGGGAGAATCGACATTATTTGCTTTGTTCTTTCTCACAGACCCTGTTGTGCAACCTCCCCATGGCAGGGCCTCAAGAAACAAGCTTAGCCCATCCAGCTTGGGGTTGTATAGCTAAATGTAGAGCGCTGTGAGTATACACAGTTTTGGCTACTCTGCCCTCACCTACTCTTAGCCTAGCAGGAATCGGGGAGCTCTGGCTGGGACAGCAGCAGGTGCCCATCTCAAGGTGAGACTACGGCCCTGAAACATGAAAGACAATTAGTTTCTACGGCAAGGAAGTGGGAATCACAGGCCTTGCTGTCTAGCAATAGGTAATTGAATTCGGTGGGATTTTTTTTTTTTTTTGATACCAGGGATGGAATTTGGGTCCTTGCCCTTGTGAGGCAGGCGACAGAACCACTGAGCTACATCCCCAGCCCTCCGTGGGATGTTGTTATACATATGCTAAAGAGAGTCATATCTGTTTTTACTGATATGAATACATTTCAAAAGTTAAATGCAAAATGCAGGTTTAAAATGCTACATGGCCTTTCTGATTATATTTAGAAGCTATGTGTCGCTTCTGCGTATGCGTGGGGGTTATCGGCACCTACTTCAGAGCAGTGGTTCAATCTGAGGACTGAGGAGAGGGAGGGGTGAAGGAGGTAATTTTACAGTTTTATTTCTTTACGAAATAAGAGGCATCAAGGCAAATAGAAAAGGAGCTCCACATCCGGCCAATCCGCTTCACACACGTAGAGACGCCTGTGATACTGGACACTGTTGAAGGAAAAGCGTCTGAAACATGGCTGTTTATAAAGTTTTTATTTTAAAAGCAGGGTAGTATTCGACAGTGTGGGAGCCAGGAAGCAAAGCAGCCGAGGCCGGCAGGGCTGTGAGGAGCCCCCTGGGCACTGGGCACTGGGAGGCCACTTGGGCCTGCGCCTGCAAGCCCGATCGGCACCGTGGAGGTCTGTCCAGCTGGAGGAGGACTGGGCTCCCTCCTCAAGCCCAGCGGCGTCTAGCGTAACGGCATGGAAGTCTTGCCTCATGTCGTTTTCTGTTGTGGGCTCCGGGCCCCGAGCTTCCCCAGCACCCCCGACTTCCTCTCTCAGCCCTGCATTGTGCATGTGACACAACCACGAGGCCAGCGCAGGACAAACGCGGCCGTGGAACACGGATGCACCTCGACACCATGGTGCTAAAGGAAATAAAACAGATGCTCGAACTTAAATCCTGCGTGGTTTCTCTTCCAAGGGATGACGTAAGTAATCTAAAAATAAAAGACAGTGGGACATGAGGAAGCGGAAACAGATCTTTTGCAAATTGGAAGGAGATCCAGAGATGGAGGGTGTGGGGAGGCAGAGGAGGGGAAGGGAATAGAAAGAATCGGTGTGCGTTAAGTACAGGTTCCCACCCCTGAGATGAATGTAAACGTTCCGCACTGCAAACGGGCACTGATATAAACATTTCTAACAGCACAGAAAAATTCCAACCGCCCAGGGACACTGTAGCTGTGTAAGGGGATGGTGCAACCCACAACCCACGCGTGTGCGGCGATGCTGGTGTGAACACATCAGCCCCGCCGTTTGTGTAAACAAGCAGCACATGAGCGAAGTTCAGGGCTCGTCCCTGCAGTAAGGAGGGAGCGTGTTCCTTGATTAGGTATTCATCATGCTATGCTTTTATCGTTGTCTCAGAGCGCACTCGTGCTTGCTAAAAAGAAAAGTAAACAGGAGGCCTGGCCCCACTGCAGCAGTGGACGGAGCCCGGCCACCTCCTCAGAGTGCACAGGGCACCCCGTGCGGTCCCCACGGGGACAGGCGACCGACACTCCCGTCCCGCCTGTGAGTGCCCAAGGGCCGCAGGAGTTGAGCTGCTGAAGCCACCCGAGGAGGCAGAGCTGGCTGGGCACCGAGGGAGGCCCAGGGTGTGAGCAGCCAGAGGACAGGAGGGACCCGGCCACAGCCACTGTCCATGTGCCCCTTGTGCCTCTCAGGGCAGGTCAGAGGAGAGCACGGGCGAAGTCATTCTGGATTCTTGGGAGGCCACTGGCTGTCCAACGAGCAGCCAGCGGGGTTGTGGTAAAGGTGCAGCGTGGACAGCGGCCGGGTTGGAAGCCAGCCGACAGTGATCTCCCCTTTCCACATCGGGGCCTCCAAGGGTGCACCCCTCCCCAGGCAGGCGCGCCTCACTCGGTACTCAGTGCACAGACCCTGCCAGCAGAGGGGTCCCTGAGCAGCAGCCCTCGGTCCTCAGTCCCAAGGCCTCCCCGGGCCCCTCATGAAGGTGCCCGGGTGTCCCCACAGCCACCGCGGCTCTGTGTTGCATATCCACCTGCAAGGAGATAAATGCCCAGGCTCCTGAACAGATGATTCACTCCCAGGACAGCCCTCCACTTATCTTGTTTTTAAAGGTCTTAAGGAGATTTACCGAGGAGTTAATGTTTGTGGATCTCCGGCAGGGAGACCTAGAACTGAACCAAAAGCAAACAGTCAATATTTATTAAACAGCACTGTGTGCACAACAGTCAGCCCAGCCCCAGGGAGGCGACAGCACCAGGGATGGATGTGGTCACTGCTGATAAACCTCTAATCCCCAGAGATCGGAAACCCCAGCCCGAGCTGCCTTCGCGGCCACGTGGCCGTGGCCCCCTGGTGGCAACGTGGTAACGGGCTGGAGCTAACACAGAGGTGCTTCAGGGTCACAGTGGACCTGTGGGTCCGTCTTGGGGCTGTTGGTCCTGCCCACGGGAGCAAGGGATGCCATTTTCTCATGCCCTCTCTGACTCCTTTTCCAGAGAACTGTAGTTTCCGTTATCAAAGTCTTTCACCTCCTTGGTTAGTTAAATCAACAGAGTGGTAAAGAGAACGTGACATTTAGGCGTCGGTGTCCACCATTGTGCTGTACGGAAGGACAAACCGGAGCCATCGGTAGGAAAATGATGCACAGCAACGTAAGCCAGACAGACGCACAAGCTTCTCTTACGGGAGAAACCCAAATTATAGATAAAGAGCAAAATAAAAGGCAGCAGGAAGTGGGGAGAGACCTCTCGAAGGGAAACGGTGGAGCAATGGGGGGAGGGGACGGGGGCAGGAGAGGGGGTGCGGTGTGCGGACCCAGCCCCTCCCTGCTGGGAAGGCCCAACTGCAGCCCTGCACCGCGGACCCCAGAGTCGTTTGCACTCAGGAGCCTCGGGTCCGCATGTGTGGGGGACGGAGGACACGCGTGGGGTGTGGCAGAGGAGGTCCTGGGGGGAAGAGACCGAGCTGGGCTCTGCTGACGCAAAGGCTACACTTGCGTCCAGATGAGTTTCCCGAGATTCGAGAAGGAGCCTGTCTGCCGGGCTCCAGGACAGTCGGTGCGGGTGGGGAGACCCTGGCAGGCTCCGGAAGGCGGCTGCTCAGGGACCAAGGTGCTGCTTCGCTGTCACAGGGGAGGCAAAAATACGCTTCCTCTCCCCAGTTACGTCCTGTGACAGCTCTGAGATTTACCCGACACGGGGGAAGATTAACAAGGGAGAGGCAGACGGGTTTTACTTGACCTTAACGGTTTAACTTTTATGCGCATGGAGGCCTTCACGGAAAAGAAATGGAGACGCAGAGAAGTGGTCGGGTGTGGGGCCGTGTGCCGAGTTAACAAAAGCAGTGCCCAGCGGGGAAGGCTGGGGCGCAGGGGAGCGGAGCTGGGACTTCTCGGGGGTGGAGTGCGGAGGCAAAAGCCCGGTTCAGGGCCAAGCAGCACCCATGCTGCCCGCTGCTACTTTATCTCTGCCAAGGTGCAGGAGGGCAGGTTCAAGCTCCTTGGGTGCCGGTCAAGTCCCCCATATCCCCAGGGCTGTCCCTGTCCGCCCTCCGAGGCAGGTGCGAAGCCCAGGAGTGGTAGCCGTGCGGCCTGAAGCAACAGCACTGACCCCGGGCTGGCCATGCTGTGGTTGCTATGGTTGCAGAAGGTCTGTGGGCTGCTGTGCTTCCTGCTGCCCTGGCCACCCTTGCACCCAGGGGACCTCCCGTAGTCAAGGAACCAGCAGACCAGGCCCTGGCCGTCGCCCTGTGTGGGTAGCAGGAGCCCTGGCCAGCGAGGTGTGGCAAGGGCAGGCACAGAGCCAGGGCATCAGGGTGCAGAGCCCTCCCAAGGCCTGGCATGAGGTGCTGGGTGGCTGGTTGGTTCTGGGCAGGGATCGGAGAGGCCTTAGCGAGGAAGGCCAGGCCCGGTCTGTCACCCACCAGTTGACCCCAGGGAGAATGAACTGAGCTGGCTGGAGGGCAGGCCCTGTGGTGATGAGGGCCATGGAACCCTAATCTGGTGCAGTCCCTGTGCCAAGGTACACCCCGCCCAGGGCCTTGCGCCAGAGCGATCCGCAGCTAATAAATAACCACAGGGCCATCAGAGCCTTCTGCACAATAACAGCCAGCATATCCGCCCCTGGACATCCACACCCATCCTGCAGGCAACTAAGCAAAGACCCCAAACCCTCGTAATGGTCCGGGGAGCGTACAGTGAATGGATATAAATTTATTTGAGGTCAGTGTCTCAAAGAAAATATAATCTATAGAAGAGTTGCATTTTTCTTTTTTAACATTGCTTTGGAGACCTTGGACGCACCCTGTGGGATCGTAGAGCGTCAGGTGGTGAACCTGCCGGAGAGCTCACGGTGGGTCTGCAGGGTTGCTCTCCTCTCCTCCTGCTCCTCCTCCTCTTCCTCAGTAGAGGCTCCTATCTCTGGATCAGTATTCCTTTGGCTTTTTGTTTTTAATCCATAGTCCTTCAGAGCAAAAATTAATCAATCTATCCCTTAAAATATAGAGTTTTAAACCGTCGAGTGAGGAGAAGTGATTTTCCTACCAGACGTCCCAGCCAGGAGCAGGACCGCGACCCCTAACGGAGATGAAAGAGACCTGGACGAGGGGACACTTCATAAGCCGTGGTCCCCAGCGAGGAAGTGGCAAGAACCTTTAAACCCTGAGGAGGGAGGAAGGGTGTATTTCCTTGATCCCCTAGAAACCGTGAGACGTAAGAAGAAACAGAGGAAAACCACAACTGCGAATGGAAACATCATTCTAGGCAGAGACAAGTTGGGTAAACAAAACACAAAGTCGAAAAATAAAGATTTAAACAATGTGATTAATAATGCAGAGCTTACCAAATAAACCCACACGCAGGGGTCCACTTTACTTCCTGTGTTTCACAGGGCTAGAGATGGAACCCAGGACCTGTGCGCACCACTCATGTGCTCCTGCCTCTAAGCTCCGCCCTCACCTCTCTTTCAAGCCTGAAATAAATCTGATGGTAATGCAGCTTCTGCATAAGTGTACATGAAATGTTACAAAATCAGACGATATATTTGTTCACAAAGAAAGCAACAGGTTCCACCTGTCTAAATATTACAATTACTCTCTGAACAAATGTAACAAGCCTGGAAAATATTGACAATTATTTTATTTATTTATTTTTGGTATTGGGGATCAAGCTCAGGACCTTGCACTTGCGAGGCAGGTACAGCACCACTGATCTAAATCCCCAGCTCCTTGAAAACAATTTTAAAAGGCTCTTGCACAGACATTTAACTATTTTCCGTTTTTAAAACTTGCAGTTAAAAGATACACTACAAATCAGAATTATAGAGTTTCTTAAAAAAACATAGTAATAAGAACACATTTCTGAATCTATGAAGAATATTTCAGGTAGTAATGAGAGGAATATGCATAGTTCCAGACACATATCAATATCAATGAATTAATCCTGAATCAGTGAATTAAATCATGAATCAGTGAATTAAATGCCCAATTCAGGGAGCCAGATGAGATAGTGTGCAGGTGTAATCCCAGCGCTCAGGAAGCTGAGGCAGGAGAATCACCATAAGTTCAAGGCCAGCCTGAGCCACATAGCAAGATCCTGCCTTATAAACAACAAACAAACAAACAAATAAAAAAAATTCCCAATTCAGAAATCTAAGAAAGCAATAGTAACACAAGCTAGAATGGAAAAAAGGGAAAGAAATTAATGCCATAGAGAAAAATGGAATTAAGTAAAAAAATAAAAAATTAAATAACAAAAAGTTAAAATATTTACATCATTGGCTAACCTAATCAAGATGGGAAAAGAGAAAAAAATCCAAATGTGAGAAACAAGAATTGACAAAGGAGAAAAAAATAAAAAAGAATTGACAAAGGAGGAAATAACTACTGAAGGACTAGAGACTAAAAATTATAACAGACTCCTCTGAATTACTTTATATAGCTAATTATTAAAACCTAGATAAAATGAGTAAACTTTTAGGAAGCTTACTGGGAACCCTTGAAATGTTTCTGGAAACTTCTGCAGTAAGCTCCAGTCTCCTGCTCAGTGTACAATGCAGGCCTAAGGGACAAAAACTAAAAGACAGAACTGAGAGAGAGAAAGTGGGGGCCAGCACGATCAATGCTGGTGCAACCAATAAAGGTGCTGGACAGTCCAAGCCACTGATTCCTATTGGTCTTCAATTGGGGTAAAGGAGAGCTATGTGCAAGGGTAGAGCTACATGTGAGGATGGGACTACATGTGGTTTCTATGTAAATTAATGTAAGCAAGGCTCATAAAGGGCAAAATAAAGCATTCTCCAATTAGGAGCAGAACAGACAGAATGTATGGTTGTAATTAGAACATTGTCCTTCTAGTTAAGAAGATTTTAGCTGTGGGAATGGAATTTCAGTGCAAATTACTCAGACCTTGGCACATAAGCTTCAGCCAGACTTGCTTCTATAAACAAGCCAATTGTGGGATTAACTCTTTACAGCCTGTACTGCTTTGAGCATAATCAATATTGCAGTCTCCTGAAGAAAACAGCAGTTTAGGGCTGGGGATGTAGCTCAGGGGTACTGTGCCTGCTTGGCAAGTGCAAGGTCTTGAATTCAATCCCTGGTACTAGAAAAAAAAAAACAAACAAACATAGCAGTTTAAGAAAATGGGTTCAGTAAAGATATAAAACAGAAATAAAAGACAGAAGCAGTGGAAAATTTTTCTCAAGAGCAAATTAAAAATCTCCATCCTCAGCCTCATAGGGAAATCCTAACAAGGCTTCAAATACGGCATGGTCCCTGGGGTCAGCGATTCTTCCAGAGGACAGACAGTGAGGATGCAGACAGCTCCATGCCGAGCCATTCACCTCAGAGCGTGTCATAGGCCCAACATATAAGAGCTAAAATCATGGAACGTCTAGAAAAAAATAGGATGGAGAATCCTGTGGCCTTGGATGAGGCAGAGGTTTGTCAGCTAGGAAACGTGGCATGCAGATCATAAAGGAAGATTACATTTTATCAAAACCAAAGCATATCTGCTCTTTGGAAGACGCTGCTGAAAAGTATGAAGACTGTCACAGACTGGAAAGAAGCATTTGCACAGCACATCCCTGAGCAAGGCTGTACAGGGACAAAAATGAGAGACCAGTCCGACATTCACTGGACAGCAACTAAAATGCAGAAGGCTACTAACAACAAGCGCTGGTGTGGATGCCGAGCAGCTGGCGTCTTAATCTATTGTTGACAAAAAGGAAAAATGGCACCTCACTTTGGGAGAACAACCCTTACAATCCTTACAAAGCACATCACACCACTCACCACACCACCCAGCAACCCCGAGAGTCATCCACCCCCAGAGCAAAGGTGCCTACCCCGCTGTGTGCTAAGTGCATTCAGACACTTGTGCAGTGTGCCTGACAGCTTGACTTACACCACAGTGGCCTGAAAACAACACAGAGACCCACCCACTGGGGAATGGACGACAGTGTGGAAGACGCCACACCTTGAATACTATGCAGAAAAGGATGCAGTACGATCACACACAGCGGCCTGGTGAGGTGACCGGCCTTGGGCACCCTGGCCCCTCAGTGGATTCATCCACTGGTATCCATGCCTGCATGCGCTGCAGGGAGGTGGTCGCTGGGGGCCCTGGGGGCAGCCTTGCAGATGTGTCTCTGGGGACTCCTGTGACCCCCCCCCCATAAGTGAGCAGCTTGCTCCGCCCCTTTCCGCCAAGACACTTCTGCCCGAGAGCCGGCCAGATGGAAACCCTGAACCGCAGGCCAACCGAACACACCGGTCCTTTGAATAGTAGGAGAAAGGCCAACGTAGAAGACAGCTCCAGCACAGCGCACTATCGGTCCCAGCAAGCCGCCCCTCGGGGCAGGAGTCGGGCAGAGCACTGACTGTGGTGTGTGGGTGGATTCAGGGTGATCTGGATGGTGGCCTTGTCCGCACAGCTGTGCGCCTCCACCAACTCACTGAATGGAGCCACTCACAATGGGTGGGTTTTACCGTGCCCGCATTAAACCCCAGTAAAGGTGATTCTTAGATGTCAAGGCATAACTTATCCCTGGTTTGTATTGCTAGTGGGAAGGCAGCGGAGGGACCACAGGAGAGGGACTAGCTGTGCAGGCCTTGACGCCTCACAGGCCTGGTGGGGCGGCTGTGCCCGAGGGGGCCAGCAGGGGGCGCAGGAGGATGGGGCAGGGGCACATGGAGGGTCTTTGCTGAGCCCCGCCTGGGGGACGCAGGGAAGGGCCTCTCCCGACAGTGCTGCGTGAAGAGATCAATGATTAGCCCCGGTCACACGCATGATGGCTGCAACACATGACCGATGTACATTACGCCTCAGCACGCGTGGGTTTCTGGCCGGCAGTTCCCGCCCACCTGGGCGGGGCAGGGCGAAGCTCTGCCTTCGGTTTCAGGCCGAGTGTTCACAAGCACCCTTGGCCCGAGAAGCACCCAACTTTGTGTTTTGTCCTTTTCCAGGTGATTTTGCTGTTGAAGGGCGGCTGGACGCAAAGATATAGTGCTGGGGACACTTGGCCCAAGCAGAGTGACCCTGCCGCTGCCGAGACGTGGATGTTGGTGCGTGGAGTAAAGGTGAGTGTGGCCTGTGAGTGAACACACCCACGACCTGAGCGCCAACCCGCTTCCTGGGTGCTACTTCCCCAAAGGAGGGGTACATGGTGGCGTGGGGACAGGTGTGCAGCCTTCGGAGCTTACCCACACCTGCCTGTCCGCAGTGGCCCGGGCCAGCCTGTGTGACACCTCTGTCCCTCCCTGCACCCGAAGCTTCTAGGATTACCTCAGACCCCCCATGCCTCCTGCGAGGTCATCCACACTCCCTCAACCACAAGCTGGGAGCCAAGACTGGGAATCACAGGCCCTGTGTGGTGAGCCGCCCAGGACATCGGCCAGGCACAGCAGACCCGCTCCTACAGACCCTGTGCCATCAAGGAGCCAGTTCCCCCCTGGATCGCTTTCCAAGGTAGCTTTGTCACCCGAGGAAGCCCACAGTGCCAGGGGACAGGCGGGGCAGAAGACCCGAGGGCTGCCTGCCCTTCACCCGCCCCCGAGGAGGTCCACGGCCAAGGACCACACTGACCTGGCCGCCTCTGTGTCCCTGAGGGAGATGGGGGGCAGGGACAGGAACAGGGACAGAAGCTCCCCAGAGAGCCCCGGAGAGAACATGGGTCCCAGAGCAGGTGCAGGCCAGGTCTGGCCCTCGGGGAGACACATTTGAAGGTTACCGTCCTCCAGGACAGATGCTTGGCGTCTCCGATGGGCCTTGGAGCCACGCCCATTATCTTGAGCAGAGGCTTTGTGGGGAAGGGGGTGGAGCTACAGAAAGCCCAGTCTGTGTCACAGCTCAGCACTCCTGGCTGACACTGCCGCCCCACTGCGAAGACACACAGAGTCCCCTGCAGGACGGCCTCGGCCATGAGGCCAGCTCCGCCTTCCACACCTCCACACGTGCCTGTGAGGGAAGGGTGTTCAAACTGCACACACACGTGTCCTCACCCACCCGGGCACACACGCACGCACCCCTGCACGTGTGCCCACACACCATCACCGCCATCCCTGCATCCAAGAGCACAAAGTGACATGCGGCAGATGCCAAGGGCTTTCTTTATTTGAAGAAGCTGTGAGGCGAGCTCAGAGAAGGGGCAGGAAGGTGCAGAGACCCAGGGACCAGAGGAGCCTGAAGCGGGTACCGGCAGACTCTGACCTTTCCTCTGGTCTCGCAGTGGGAAGCTGGTCCGGCCCACAGAAACTCTGTGCTTCTCAGTAATAACAGTCTGCAGAGGGGAAATGGGCAGGGGTGGGGCGGGACTTCCTCCCCAACGGCCCCACTCCCAGCCGGGTGCTCTCCATGGGGCCAGCAGGACGGAAACTTTCCTGGAGGGCCTTTGGGGCCCCCAGAGATCACCCAGAAAGCTCTGAGAGCAGGAGACCCTAAGAGCAGGAAAAACCAAAAGCGGTTTCTGCACCAGCAAGCTCTCACCCTGACTTTGAGCAGGGTGCTCTGTTTCTAAAGGGAGGGGAGCACATGCAACTGGGGGACCCCAGACTCTCTGGGTGAGACGGGGTGGGAAAACGGATGAAGAGGTGTGGCAGGAGAGGAGGGCACAGGCCTGGCTTCCGGCTGACTCTCAGGCCACGTGGTGCAGGCACACGGCCGCATCTAAGCCCAGATGGGTGGAGTAGAGGCCGTGGAGGCCGCGCGGTGTCCAGACCCAGGTGGGGCTGGGCACTCTGAGGAGGGCAGCTTGGGGCCCCCAAAGCAGCCCAGCTGGCTGGTGCCACGGCCTCAGACAGCCCCCCACCTGCCCTGCTGCCCCAAGGACCCAGCCTCATACCTCTCACAGGCTTGGGGAAGAAACACCAGGGCACCTGGGGGACCGCGTTGGAGAAGCAGCAGTTGCGGGAGGCGCAGTCCTTGGGGGTGATGCCGGGAAAGCCGCAGTTCTTGCGGTCTGAGACCTCCATGACGCACTGCTCAGAATCTGGCCCCGGAAGGCACGGCTCAGACGCTAGCTCGGGGGGACGGAGAGGGTATCCGTGAGGCTGGCGGCCTGGGAGGCCCTCGGTTGGCAGGCTCTGTGTGTCCGCAGGAAGTGTCCCAGGCACTGCGGTGCCCCGCAGCCTGCCCAGTTCCCACCGAGAATGAGCCAGAGTGGGTGGTCAGGGTGCATCTGGGCCGTGGGCATTCGCCTGCCTGTGCTGGACTCTGGTTCTGCTCTGAGGAATGGCGCCCCTCACCGAACCATGACCAGCAAAGGGGTTGGCAGTGAATTTCAGCGGGGGCAATGTTGGCCCACAATGGAACCCACCGCCGCTGCCCTGAGGGACGGCCCATTGTCACCACGGCTGCAGGCCCTCCTGCCAAGCTTGGCGAGGCATTGGGGCCCTTCCCCTGCATGGGGTCGAGCACACCAGGCCAGGGCCATGCACACGGCGGGCTGGTGTGCGGCTTCTCCATGTGCAGGACGACTATAAGGGTGGGCTCGGACTTGGACTGCCCGGGGCTATGGGAATCTCAGCCCCGCACCAGACACTGAGTCTGCTGGGGGTACAGCTGCCGCTCTAGCAAGGGCCTCCTTCTCCTCCTGGACTCTTCTTTGGAAGTCACGGGTGTGAAGTTAGAAGGATCATAAATAATTTTGTGGCCCCCAAATAAAGTGAAACTGATGGGTTTGTACTCAGACTGCTCAAAGCGAGGCGTCTTCATCTCTGGGTTAGTTGGCCAGACTAACCAGCCTGCGCCACCTGAGATGGACTGGCCTGACAGCCCTGGGGCTGTGATGGCGAACCTCTTAGAGCCTCCAGTGATAACAAACAGCCCACTAGGCACACGTGCCATAAGTTTGCCACCACTGCCCTAGACCAGCCGGCACGGGGTTAACCAGCCCGGTCAGCCCTACACCAGTCAGCTGGACCAGCCTGACTCACCAGGCCGGGCTGCTTGCAGACTCAGCAGCCAGGCTAACTGGGCCAGGCCTAGCCCGACCACCTGGACCATGGGGCCTGGGCTGGCTCCGGGCCAATGGCCTGCACTGCTCTGGACTCTGCCCAGGACCCACGTCCTGTACTGCCCATCGCCCCGGGGAGGCCTGGCTCTGTTTACCTTGAAGGGGCAGCGGGTAGAAACACCAGGGAACCCCAGGAATGCTGGAGTTGAAGCAGCAGCCTTTCTCGAAGCACTGGTCTCTGGAGATGTGTAGGTAGCCACAGTTCTTCCTGTTGCTGACTTTCAGCCGGGAACACTGGCAGGGGGCTGTGGAGAGGTCGGCGGTCACCCCCTCCGATCAGGGTTTGAAGACCCTCCGTGTCCCAGGAGCTAGAAGACAGGGTCTCATCCTGCCTGCGTTTGAACGCTGGTTTCCTCCAAGGAACTGATGGCCTTTGCCAAAGTTGCCCTATTCGTTACAAGAACAGCAGCAGCAGTGATCCTGCTGCAGAGACATCTGGGCTCGGCAAGGTTGAGGCGGAAGGCCAGCAGGTAGCCGGGGGCCATCCTGACCCCTTGGTGGCCCACACCATGGTCTCGGCCTTTCTTGGAGATTGGAATGAGGGTGCCCTGGGGCCTCCCGAGCCAGCATCGGATCCCAGCAGGCTTCACAGCCTCCGCCCCCAAGCTGACTCAGGAGCGGGGCCGGCAGGGTGAGGGGCTGACCCGCCACCCCTGGAGCTCGTAGGCCCCTGGCCCCCTGGCCCAGCACACGAGGCTCTCACTTACAAGGCTTCTCACCCCCAACCAGGGCACACAGCCCCAGGGTGAGGACCACGGCGACGAACATGGCATCTCGAGGACGCATGTCCACTCTGCTACACCTGGGGCGGCCAGCAGAATGGACAGCTGCTGCCGGCCGGGGAGATTTAACATCTCCTGTCTGTTTGCTCAGCGAGCCCTAGAAACCTCCCCAGCCGTGGCCTTTTGTTAGGAGAAGGAGCTGAGATAGCCCGGCCACCGGGAGGAAGCCGGACCCTGCGAAGGCGAGGCTGCTGGCCCCCGCCTGGCTCTGGCCAGGAAGTTGGCTCGTGCCAGGCTGCTGACGTGGGACCTGAGCCATGCACATGGCTGGGGCTGGACGCCGGGGTCACACCCAGGAAGGGATTAGTTGGGCATTGCTCCTGATAAAGTACCCGGCCACCACAGGAATTTTTGACATATTGGGAACAGGGTGACTGGGGAAATGGAAATGATGGAGGCGCGCTGGGTGGAGAAGGCCCCAGCGAGGGACGGGGGAGCCCTGCAGTGGCCGTGCAGCTGAGCGCCCCGCAAACCTCCACACCAGCCCCAGTCCCGAGCCTTCTCCGTGTGCAGAGCCGGACTCCGAGCCGCTCGAGCTGCTTCCTGGTTAAGGAGTTCGGCTCTTCTCTGTGCCCGCACCATGCCACGAGCGAGAACCGCTGGCAGCGCAGCGTTCCCTGTGTCTTTCAACTTCACACTTGTGCGGGTTTTAATCCCCTCTAGGATTCTGTGTTCCCACTCCACTTCCCCTCCTCCGACCACACTCAGAATGTGAGCTCCACAGAGACGGACTCAGAAACCCTCTCTGCTCTGATCCCTGCGCTTCTAGCCTTTCCTTTGTGGCTGCCACTGCACCTGCCCTCTAAACCCTAACCCTCAATCGCTTATGGCTCTGCCTTCCCCCGTGAGTGAGGACCCCGTGAGTCCTGGGTCACTCACCTCTTCCCCACTGTGACTGCATGGCCAGGGCATCTCATTGCCTCTGCCCCAGAGTTTGTCAGCTGCCCGTTCCAGATGATGCCTGTCCCTGCTGCTACACTGTCCCTGCAGGACCACAGACCTCCTGGGGACCCTGTGGCCATGCAGGTCCTTAAGAAATCGATGTGATGCTGGGGATTTAGCTCAGTGGTTCCACTGCCTGCCTTGAAAGTGCAAAAGGGGAAGCAGAAGGAACAGACAGGAGGGCTTTGGCAGCTGGCTTTGGCTTCTGGGAACCCCACCAGCGACCCCAGCACATGGGCTGAGAACCACACGTGTGGCGCAGCCAGAAGGCTGACAGGACAGTGGGTCGGGCTGGGGAATGGGGAGGCATCATCCTCATTTCCTCTGGAGCCTGGGCTCTCAGTGCCCAGGGCAGAAGTCCCTGGGGCTCTTGTCAAATGTCGAGTTGTCAGTGCCCCAGGCAGGGGAAGAGCTCCTGGGGTGAGAGCCGGGCTGGGACCTTTGGGAGCCAGTAGCCCGGGGGAGCAACTGGCTGAACACCCACAGCTTGGTGGAGATCAGGGGTGCCTCAGACCCAAGGTAGCCTGACTGTGTCGTGAGGTCTGGGAACAGCCACTTTAGTCTGCAGTGAGGTGCGAAAAGCCTGCAGCCCGGGGCTTCCACGCGGGAGATTGTTGCCTCAGGGTCCCCAGACCAGAAGTCCAAGATGGAGGCCTGGCTGGGTGTCCCTCCCGAGGCCTCTCCGGGGCCCGCAGACGTCTTCTCTTCCCAGAGCATCTGGTGATCTTTCTGGGTTTCCTTCTTAGAGGCACTGGTCACCTCAGCTACGAACCCACCCCAGCAGCCTCGTTTTGACTCAGTTTCCTCTTTCTAGACTCCGTTGGAAAATGCAGTGAGATCTCAACACCGAATTTAGGAGACAGCTGAATCCAGACGTACACACAGCAGCCTGTGCAGGGTGAACTGAAGAGCAGGCATTGTCCACAGCCCCGGAGCGGCACGAAACCGGTCCAATAGCTGAAGGAAAACAAAAGTACAGTGAAAGAACGGCAACAACAAAGGAATCTGAACAGAGAAATGAGGACTAAAATGAATCACATGGAAGTTTTAGAATCGAAAAGTACACGGCCGGGGATGAAGCTCAGCGGTATAGCGCCTGCCTGGCAAGCGTGAGGCTCTGAGTTCGATTCCTGATATATCAAAAAACGAAAAAGAAGAAAAAAACCATTGAAAACTAGAACATCAGGAATGAAATCATTATTGTTTGGGCTTTAAATTAGATATTGACTAGAAGACACCGCTGAAGAGACACTCACTGTGCTCAGAACCAGTGCCAGAGGGAACTCCCAGCCGGAGCACAGAGAGAAGGGGCTGGAAGACGTGAGCAGAGTTGCAGGGCTTCTGGGTCAGTACCACGCAGTCTCACCCACCTGGGGCGGGTGGAGCAAGAGGAGAGGAAGGAATTGAAGAAGTGTGCGCTAGGCAGGAAAGAGGATCTGGAGAAAGAACGGCCGGATGCTGTGTAAACGCCACGAGATGCAGAAACTCAAAACGGCTTTAGGGAGAGAAATACAAAGCAAAGCACATCGGGACACGGTGTGCTCAAGGCGCCAGAAACCAGTGGTTAAGAAGACTGGCAGAGCAGGTGAGAAAAGGGGAACTTCAAACGGGAGCGCGCGGGGCCACGAGCTGGTGTCTGAGGACACGGACGGGAGGCAGAGGACAGGCCAAGCGTCATCAGAGCCGGGAGCGAAGTCTCCCCGCCCTCAAACCCTCCCTCACGTCCAGCGTCCTCCTCCCTCGTCCCGGCCCCTCCTGCAGCGGCTCTGGAGCCCTCTTTCCTTGGTGTCTTGAGCTGCGCTGTCCCGGCCGCCTCGATGTCGAGGTCCCGAATGGGTTCGAAAGGCTTCCCCGTCATGGCCGTTCCGACTGTGGGAGGAGCCAGGCGTCACGCGGTGCCAGATCCGCGGACGCAGGAGGACGAGGTCTCAGCGTCGTGTTTTTATGAGCTGCCTTGCTGTTGGGTGGCTCTGGGCGGCAGCATTTACCCCATTTTTGTCACACCCCATAAAGACTCTCAGGAAAGAGGACTCCAGAGCTGCTTCGGACAGGGGCAAGGACGGTGGGAGGACGTCGAGGGGCATTCATGGCGGTGTTTTTATTGTCATTCACCCTGTATTTGGGTCACAGCTCGTGTTCAGGCTGAAAGAGAAAGTCAGAAGTCTACACCCTGTGAAAACGCCCGAGAGACGGGGTCCCAAAGCTCAGAGACCCACCTGGCCAGCCTGTCCCCTTGAAACTTCTTCACCTCAGGGGCTGAAGCAAGGACCACCCTTTGCACAGCGAGAGCTCCGCAGGCTGCAGCTGCCCTGCACACCTGGCTGCCTCCAGGTGGGGAGCTCTGTCCAAGTCTGCTCATCTCTCAAACCCAGCGTGGCCCACCTGGCTGAGCCCAGCCTTCAGGGTCTTTGTAAGTGCCGGCTCGGTGGCTTCCTGTCACCTTCTGCCTGCTCACGGCCTTTGGGGCCAGACTCCCGGGAGCTTCAGCCCTTCCTTTGAGGGCATCCTCTGTTCCCTCGGGAGAAGCCGGGGGTGGGGGCTGCCCCTCCCCCATGGGGCCCTCGGTCCTCCTGAATCCTAGCACTCAGCCATACCACACTGAGGGCAGATTTGTATTGTTCTGGTTCCCGTACTGATTTCACTGAAGACTCAGCTGTCCTTACTTCCCAACTCTGACAACAGCCTAAGGATTTTCCATGCTAGCTCATTCCAGCCAGGCACAGTGGCATGTGCCCATAATCTCAGCGCTCAGAAGGCTGAGGCAGGAGGGTTTCTGTGAGTTCATCGCTGCCAGTTCAAGGCCAGACTGAACTACACAGTGAGACCCTGTCTCAAGTAAAATCCCGAACAAAGAAGTAAATATACCTCCTTTCACCCTTGCTGTGACCCAGAGGAGGGTTGTCATCGCTCTTCCCACTCCATACTCCAGATGCGTTGAGACCTTGCCCGAGTGACACAGCGAGCACATGTGGGATAGGAGCCACGCCAGTCCTGAGCCCCGCACACCGTGGATGCTAGCACCCAGCCTCGGGTCCGGCCACAGCAGGCCATGCACTGAGGTGCAAGGCGGAGAAGGGACCCCGACCTCTGGGGCTTTGGAGAAAGGGGTTCGCGCTCTCGTGCCTCACCCTCATAACCAGGCTGGAGCTGGGGCAGCCTGGCTGCTGCCCTGAGTGGGGCCCCTGCCTCTGACAGGAGGGGAGGACCTGCTGGACACTGCCTGCCCCTAAGAGCTGAGTCTGATATGGTCTCACTTCACTCTGTCACTGAGGAGGGGATTTTCATGACCCAGACTGGCATAGGCAGTGTCCCTGGCCAGAGAGGGAGGCCGGACACAGGGCCCCAGTACCTTTCCTGGCATCCGGGTTTGGCCGGTTGTAAACAGAAGCTGTCCCATCCGTGCTGTGGAGTGGGGTCTCACTCCACTTCCCTCGAGAGAGGTTTAGGCCCAGATTTAAATGGCCCTGAGAGGTGGTCTCTGGCAGCAGACGCTCTGTGCTTTTGGCTGCTGTTGGTTTGCACCATGCTGAGACAAGCCACACTCTGGCCAATTTTTAAACTAAAGATTATTTACACCATTTGTACTGCAGGTCCAGGTAAAAGGCTGTATTGCATAAGAATTGGCACAGGCCAACTACACTTGTTTTTTTGTTTTGTTTTCTATTTTTGAGACAGGGTTTTACTATGTAGTCCAGGCCGGTCTTGAACTCACTCACTACGTAGCCCAGGCTGGAGTCGAACTTGTAGCAATCCTCCTTCCTCAGCCTCCGGGGTGCAGGATTACAGGGTAGCACCACTATGCCTGGCTCACTGCCTCTTTTACACATCAAGCTTTATTGACACGCAGCCATGCTCTCCCTGTTAGACGGTCTTTTGCTGGCTTCCTGGCTACAGAGGCAGAGCTGATTATGGTGAGGAAGACCAAATATGTGGACTGTCTAGCCCCTTTGAAAAAGACTACTCCTGTAGTCTTAAAATGGCCTAAAATGAATTTTAAAAATCAGGAAGAGGGAAATATTTACATTTTATTTATAAATGAAATGTTACAGAAGTAAGTCTTAGTTCTTTTACTTCCCCTGTAATCTGGTCTTGAAAACCATGCACTCTGTGTACTGGTAGTTGGGAGATGTCTCTCAGTGACCCGGATTTCTTTGCTCTCATGGATGAAGACTGAGCCATCCTAGGTGCGAGACCTAAAGATAAGCCTCCCACTCAGAGCTGCCAGGAGTCCCGGTGGCATGGAGGGGCCCGTGAGCCCCCTGCAGTCCCAGGGCTAAGATCCCCCGGGGCCTGGTTCCTGTGTATCCCAGAGCAGCGATCCGCTGCCTGCCAGCTGTAGCCCTGTTGAAACAAGCTGACCCACCCCTGCAGGAACCGCAGGCCGCCACACCCCACTGATACCCACAGCCCAGACTCTCCCTGGGCCCCCAGCCCCTGCCTCGAGCCCTCTGCAAGGCTGTGAGCCCTCTGCCCGTGTGGGGTGCTCAGCCAGCCACGGGCCCCCAAGCAGTGGCCGGACAGGAGGAGGACGAAGCAGGATCAAGGGAGCTCGTGGGGGAGTCTCGGGAAATACGGAGGTGCCTCTCTCTGGAGTGAGGGGCAGCAGCCACCTTGGGTCCTGAGGGTCCAGCTGCTCTCCGGTACCCAGTGCCATCCCGCGCGTCCCTTGTCTGAACCAGGAATCTCGTGCTGGCTGGTCCGGCTGTGGCAGGCCACCGGTCAGCTTGCAGGGTCCCTGTGCTCACATCCTTTCCCCCGTTGCTAGTACCAAACCAGCTAAGGCCAAGTTCAGAAACCTCCCACGATCCGCCTCTCCGTGGGCTCCACTAAGCCCAGGGCCCCGTCCCGCACCTGCCAGCCGGTGGGTGTGTGTGGCTCTGCCCTGTGTCCCCTCCAAAGAGTGCGACTCCGCACAGAGACGCCCTCCGTGGTCCCGCTCTGAAATCTCCTCGGACCTCAGCTGCCGTCCTTTCTTCCCAGGGGCTCTCAGCACCGCCCAGCAAGCCCACGCTCCCCCCGGAGCCTTCCTCCTCAGCTGACATTTCCGGACAGCCTCACCAACTAAACATTTCAACGCCCCCTCCTCGCCCCTTCCTCTTCCTCTTTGCCTCTCCTCTGCCCACAAAGAAAGATGAGGAAGTTTTCTCAAGCCCATGCTATCGCTCTGTGATACTGTTAATAACCCTACAAATATGGTCTCAAGCCAAACTTGGCTTGGAGAATCATTAGTTCCTGGTTTGACCTTTAGTTCAGCAGTCTGTGAACAAAACCCCGTTGTCTGAAAAGTTACCTGGGAGCCACAGAGCCTCCAAGTTCATGCTCGGCTGTGGAGGAGAAGGCACAGGGACGGCCTCCAGGCCTGCAGCCCCACAGTGTTTCAACTTGGCCCATGGTGAGGGTGCAGGGAGGGGACAGGGACACCTCGGGCGTGGGCGATGGGACAGGGTCCCCTGTGGTAGCAGGGGCCAGTGGGGAGGTGTCGGTCAAAGCCCTGAGATGGACAGTGCCTGGGGACAGTATGTCCTCTCCATGGGCCTGACCCTTCCCCTGCATGCTGGAGCTGATGGGGTCACCTGTGTGTTGGGGGGTGACAGCTGTGGCCTCTGGCACATGACTGATAATCAGGCCCTGGTCTTCCCATCCTTCCTGTCAGTTGATGCGTCTTCTGGGTCACCAACTCCCACAGTATCCACAAGTGACCATCACTGGAGTGGCACCTACCACAGCACAAGCTTCCTGGTTGTCCACAGTCTGCCCTCAATGCCTCCTGAGTTTCAGGAGATTGCGATTTTCCTTATCACCTTTAGCAGAGTTAGACACCTGGACCCCCAGACGCAGGCTGATGGCAGCAAGGGGGGACCATTTGCCAGGTGCCTCAGAGGACAACAGAGGGCTGGCACCAGTGTCAGTGCTGGGCATGGTTTTACTGTATTTAGAAAATAAAGACAAGAAAAAATGGTACATATTTAGTACCGAGACATTTTTTTCTTTCTATTAGTTTTGATGTGAAGTCGGTTGGATCTTGCGGCTATGGGAAACCAGGACCCTCTCAACCTCTCTGTTCCTCAGCCTTGTGACAAACCTGACTCCCTTGTGGCTCCCTGACCCACATCCTGACGTGGTGTCAGGGTTAGGGGATACAATGCACAAGCCATTGTTCATCTACCCCTGAGATTTCCCCAAAGTGAATCTCTTCCCTGTTAAGAGGCTCCCTGGACTTTTGTCTGAAGAACTTCAGACATTCTAGAAGAGTCTAGAAGGTTCTCTAGAAGGCTCCTTTAGAAACTTGTAGAAGATTCCCTGAATCAGTGGGAGAAGTATAGTGTACAGGATGCTGCAGTCAGCAGGACAGTACCTGGCACTGTCTGGTCAGTTAGGATCACTGTGAGCTGGTACAAAGCTCGGCTGATTGGTTCTGTGGCCAAAGGAGACATGGACAGACATGTGAGGCTGTTCGCTGCCAACAGCTCACTTAAGAGTCCTGGTGTGGCCTCCATGCCCCAACAGAACCCCACAGCTTTGGGCCACCAGGAGCACTTGTTCTGCACGTCTGCCCTTACTCCACCCTCAGTCATTGCTCCCCGGGGTCCAGGAGGGAGTCAACCCTACAAGAACCTAGGGTGGGCTGGTGCGTGGCCAAAGCATTAGGCACCTCAGCAGGGCTGTTCTCTCTCCTGGTGGCCTTTGTCCTCACAGTTTGCCTGGTTCCCACACCGTCAAGGGCTCTGTGTGCCCTGGAGAATGCCAGGGACCGGGTCCTGCCTCACTCCTGGCCTCTTTGCCCGGGGATTCACGGCCATGGAGGACAGGGGACATGCTGCCCTGTCGCAGCTTTCAGGAAGCCCAAAGGCTCAAAAGCACTGTCCCCAGGGGTCAGCTGGGTGGGCAGATGTGGGGACAGGGTGGAGGTGGCTTTGGGGATTCAGGATTCAGGCTCTCGTGGAGCCTGTGCTGGGCTCGGCCTGTGCAGGCAAGGGCTGAGCTGGCTGCTCACCTCGTCTGTCCCTTCTCTAGGTCCCTACGCCCACGCCCCATGCACATACGCACACTTGCGTGCACACACACTTGCTCACCATGGTCTAAAAATATGGTGAGTGTTCCATTTGGAGGGAAATATTTATTACCGTGAAAGACACATTTCTATGAATCCCTTCCCTTCAAACACACTCCTGTTGTCCTTGCTGCTCTGGTGCCTTCTATCCTGCGTGTCTCTAGTTCCTCTGTCCTGGCTGCCTCGATGTCCTGAATTGATTCAAAACTTTTCCCTTTCATGGCCATTTTGACCTTGGGGAAGAGCCGGAAGTTGCACAGATCCAATTAATCAGGTGAATAAGGACATAGCGTCAGGTTTTTATTTGACAGAATTTGCAGTAAACGGTTGATCAACATGGTGTGCTCATGAAATACAGTGAATGTTTCAATTTTTTTGCCAATTGTGAAATGTTTATTCTGATACTTCTAATTATTTGCACAATAATTTGTGACAAATCACCAGACTGATTTTACCATGTTTCTTGAGGACTGGGATATTCTGGGGGACCTTCAAATCTAAAGTTACTTTTCTCATTTTACATTGTTTCTTGAAGACTGGGGCTTTTTAATTGCTTCAAATTTGAGATCTTCAAATCTGGTTACTATATCATGCACTGGCTTAAGCTTGCAAAGCTTTCTCCCCAGCCCATGCAAATGTCCAGTGCCAGGATGGACAGGTCCTCCAGATGCCCCCCACAGTCCAACTCCAATCCTGTCCAGGACGGTTTGTTGCTATACGGGCCCAGCAGTGACATTCATGTTACCCAGTGAGGACAGCTGAGGGACCTGGAAGAATCACTGCTCCTGAGCATCTTTAGCTCTGCTGTCCTGGCTGGATTCAAAACATTTCCCTGTTGTGGCCATTTTGACTCTGGGGAGGAGCCAGAACTGGTGACTCAGGTAGATGAGGACACAGCGAAATGCTTTTCGGATCCTGCTTCTCCATTGGGTGGTGCTCAGTGGTGCATTCATTGTATTTTCTTTCTTTCTTCCTTCCTTCCTTCCTTCCTTCCTTCCTTCCTTCCTTCCTTCCTTCCTTCAAAACATTTCCCTGTTGTGGCCATTTTGACTCTGGGGAGGAGCCAGAACTGGTGACTCAGGTAGATGAGGACACAGCGAAATGCTTTTCGGATCCTGCTTCTCCATTGGGTGGTGCTCAGTGGTGCATTCATTGTATTTTCTTTCTTTCTTCCTTCCTTCCTTCCTTCCTTCCTTCCTTCCTTCCTTCCTTCCTTCCTTTCTTTCTTTCTTTCTTTCTTTCTTTCTTTCTTTCTTTCTTTCTTTCTTTCTTTCTTTCTTTCTTTTTGTACCAGGGATCTTACTCAGGACCTAGAGCTGGCCAGGCAGGTGTGTGCCACTGAGCTACATCCCAGCCCTGCATTCACTGTATTTTTGATCATACCTGCTAAAGACGCTCATGAAAGAGGACTCCAGAATGGCTTCGGGAAGTGGCCAGAAGGGTGGGGTGTGTGTGGACAGATGGGGAGAGTTGGGGAGGAGTCTGCTACCGCAGACATTTTCCTTCACAGCTTCACCCCAAATTTCCATCACCGCTAGCTCCAGACTACAGTGAGACGACCACGACCATGGGTGAGAGACAAATTACATCTAAGTGATACATATTGATGCTGGCTGTGTGGAGGGCCGTGTTCCATTAAATAACAGCATCGGCCTCTTGAATGAGTACCCAAGCCGTCAAAATTATCAGGGCTGTTATTGGAGCTGGGTGCGGCTGACGAATCTGCACAAGGTAATCTTTCCTCTTCCAGTCTGTGACCCCTTCTCCTTCCAAGTTCCTTACTTTTCCACGTGGAACTGTTCAGTTTTATACTAGCTCAAAGCGCATAGTGGCTGCCAAGATCACACCTTCCCGATCAAAGCCTTAGCCACTTGAATATTTAAATTTGTATAGATTTGTTACAGTAAAAGACACATTGCCATGAGTTCCATTTAAAATGCCCCCCTGGCTTCACACATGCTAATCTCATGGTTCTTGGCAATGAGCCCTTTACTGAAATAAGTTTTCATTTTTTAGCTTTAACATTCGCCTTGTCTCTCCACAAGCACTTCTTTCCCAGCAGCTTTTGGAAGCTGATCAGACCCCCAATCACCTGACCAAGGATAACAAAGACAAGACAAGGTCTTCACTTGTCTAAGGGGGGCCCAGGATGGTCAGAGCTCTTGTCAGGGGAGAGGCCGTCTCCTGAGCTCGCCTCTGTTTACTGAACACACAGCCCCTAGAGGGGGTGGGGGCGGTGCAGGGACAGTGCCGTGGGGGGCGCTGACTCGAGCAGGGTCCCAGCAGCAAGGGCACGAGACGTTCTGGCAGGAACGAACCACTCATTAACAGGAACCTGTTTCTTCCCAAGGGTTGATTTCTGCCTCTAGAGGAGCTTTCTGTATGAGTCACGCTGCCCTTAGCTGCACCACCGTCCTGCCCTCCAAGACGTCACGGCGTCGCGGCTCACTGAGACCTCCTCTGTGACCCGTGGGAGTTCTGTTCCCACACCCCGACGGCCGGCTCTTCAGGCGAGCCTTCGCGGGTCCATAGGCAGGCTCAGACTTTTAACATGAAAAGCTGATTTATGAATGTGTAGCTTGCTCAGGGTGGTCTCCACCATGTAGCCTCTCCTGCTGCCTCTTTTTCAGGAGGCCCCTCTTATCATCCACTGTTGGAACTCTCTTGCCTCGTGTTACTTTCTTGGTGCAGAGACCCTCAGGCCATGCCCCTGCCTAATGCCCTCAAGCTGCCCTCTATGCTGCATGGGGCAGAGGGCCAAGGGAGCCTAGGCACCCTTCCTGTCCTGGTGCCTGGGAGCCCTGGGTCCTGATGGTGGAGCTGATGTCACACCTGGGAGTGGGTAGCCAGAGGTGCAGGATGGTGGAGTAGCCTCGAGTCACTGGAGAGCCCAGAGAAGAGCAGCAGTGAGGCAGCTCTCCTGGATGCATCTGCTCCCCTTCCTGCGGGGCCTCAGGGCAACCAAAGGGTGGCAGTGTTTCCTTGTCACCTGGCCTGGCACCTGCCCAAGGGGTGGCTCTTCCTTTGCCTGGCTCCCTGGAAATTATCACTTCAAACTGCACGGCTCTGGGTGACCCAAGGGGGCAAGTCCCTGTGAACCCCAGTCTCCACCAGGCTCAGGGTTGCCTGAGTGCTTGATGCTGGTAGCACCCTTCAGTTCCAGGAAAGTGAAGCCAAGTTGCAGGAAACCCAGCAGGCAGCAGGTTACCCCAGGAACACTTGGTTACTCAGCACAGTGTCTGGAAACAGGGGAGTGGAATCACTTACTCCAGGATGCCCAGCCTCCAGCTCTGGGCTTCTCAGTGTCACAGAATGGCTGCTGAAGCACCAGAGGGCACTTATCTACCATGACACTCAAAGCCTGACTACAGGGCCTGGCCAGGGGGTCTTCTTTTACTCAGGAAGAAAAAAGTCTTTTCCAAAAGTTTGATTCTTCTGTCTCACAGCCATAGCCCATGGCCACCGATGGCTAGCAGAGGTTGGAAAGGGAGTTCTACCCATGTCCTTTACAGATCAGAAGCTGGGTGGGAAGGAGGGTAGGGCGGGTGACTAGGGCCCAGGACACGAGCCAGCTGTGAGACATGAGCCTCCCTGGTTCTGAGAGCAGTAGGTGAAGGCACCGGGCATCAGCTGGACCCCAGAGGACACCCGGCCATGCCCCAAGCGTGAGCATGACTCACACCTCCAGGCCACCCCTGCACCCTGCCCTGGGAGCAGCCAGAGAGGGCAGGGTATGGAAGGCGGTGCCCTCTGCACCCTGGGGACCACGGCCAGCAGAAGCTGCGTCCACGGTCACCACAGGCGGGGCTCTCAGGGTGGCAGAGTTCTGCGGCTGTGTCGGGCAGAGTCTGTCAGATGAGGCTTCTCCGGACAGATGGAGGGGGCGGGCTCTGCACCCTAGAGGGTGACCCTCCCTGCGGGTGTGCCACAGCGCACACAGAGCCAGCCATGCTCACAAGTGCAACCAACCAGGATCAAAGACGCTTGGAAACTTTGTACCTAACTGAAGAGGGACAGGCGGTGTGCTTTGCTTTGCTTTGCTTTTCCTTGCTGGGGATGAAGCCCAGGGCCTTCATACTGAGCTCACGGGCCCTTATTATTCTTTCTTTCTTTCTTTTTTTTTGGGGGGGGTTACCAGGGATTGAACTCGGGTCCTTGCTCTTGCAAGGCAGGCCACCGAACCGCTGAGCTAAATCCCTGGCCCTATTCATTATTTATTATTATTTATTGCTTTATTTTTATTTTGAGACAAGGTCTTACTAAGTCACTAAGTAGCCTAGGCTGGGAAGGAAATTATCATCCTTCTGCCTCAGCCTCCCGTGGGGCTGGGATTGCAGGCACATGCTACCTACCCTAGCTTTGTGTGTGTGTGTGTGTGTGTGTGTGTGTGGTGCTGGGGCTCAAAAACAGGCTTTCTGCATGATAGAAGAACTCTTTAGCACTGAGCCTTCTGCCTCAGCCTCCCGAGTGCTGAGATTGCAGGTATGGGCCGCCACACCTGGCCTATGGGTGCCGTTTTCTCTTGTCCTTAGTCCCTAAAAGGTTACTGGATGACGACTGTCTGTGCTCACTCACACTGGGTCAGGCAGTGTATTATGCAACACTCTGCTGCCTCACATCCAGGACTGGCGGGGTCCTGGACCAGCCCAGGGAGGCGGAGGGCTGAGCACTTGCCGTCCTGGGCAGGGGGCATCTCCCTCCACTTCCTGGTTCCTGTGTCTGTGGAGAGGCTCCCGGGGCTCTGGGAGGCTTAGGTTTTGGGGAGGGTGCAGGGAGGGCTGAGGAAGGCTCCTCCCACCAGTCAGTGCCTCCCATGCCCTCAGGGCTGTAGGGCAAGGGGTGAGGGAGAACCCAGCACCCCCAGGGTTCCAGCCCAGGGGGTGCAGCCAGCCGGAGACACCTGGGGTGGAGCTGGGAACCAGGACCCTCGGCCTGCTTGTCTTTGGCTAAGCTCCCAGGAGCCATGCACGGCTGGGCTTAGCCAACAGCTGCTCTTGGTTCCTCCCCATCCCAGCGTATGTCCTGTGCAGCATAAGGCCACTGACCAGGTGGCGTTGGCTCCCTTGTCCCCCATTTTCCTGACTGCCCTATGTTCAGATCAGGGACGAGGAAGGGTTCCCGAGGTGCCAGCCCCTGCTGTCCCCTGCATGCTCCCTGCTGGCCCTCCAGACGCGTGCCCGGGTCCCTGAACCGGCTCCCTTGGGGAGCAAAGGAATCGAAGACCAGAGGGGCTTGGGCACCCGGGGGTCGGGGGCGGACGGCTGTGGGGTTCGTGATCTGCGGTCGGGTGAGTGGCCGGCACACAGCACGGGCAGACCCCACACCCCGCCCGCAGGGACACAGAAACCCAAGGCACAAATGTCACACGTCGCTTTGAACAGGACAAGAGGCACGAGTACCATTCGTCTCCTTTCATTTTAAGCCAGTTTTGACTCCGAAGTCGGAGCGGCTGATCCACACAGTGACCTGGCCGGGCCGCAGCGGGGAAGGGTTTGTCTCCTGGGACGCGGCGCAGCTCCACCGTCCCCAGGTGCAGGAGGAGGCGAGCGGTCCGTGGGAGCAGCTGCTAGAAGGTACACTGTTCTGGGGGTGAGAGGAGGAGGCACCGCTGAGTCCTTCCCACTGGAAACCGCTGCGGTGCTGCGGTTCTGACTCGGTCCATCTCCGCGCGGCCGCCGCGCCCCGTCCACCCCACCCTGAGGTGAGCCTTCCAGAGCTGCAGCGACACCCGGTCCCCGAGGGCCCCTCAGACCCCCCGGGCTGCGTGGCCTCACCTTCCTCCACGACCTGCTGCTTGTGGAAGCACCACGGGACGCCGCGGAACTTGTCGCTGAAGCAGCAGCCTCTGTCCTCGCACTGCCCCCGCGTGATGCCGCTGAAGCCACAGTTCTGCCGCTGGCGAGGGGCCACGTCGCAGGCCTCTGTCGGCGCAGGCGGGAAGTGGAGAAAGTGCGGGCACGCGCCGCGGTGCCCACGACGGGGCTGCCCACCCTGGGGCCTTAGCCCTGCCCACCAGTGTCTGCTGAGCTGCATTCACCCGCTACATTGGGGCTACTTGGAGCAGTTGTCGGATGCCGAACGGGGGCCCTGGCAGGCGAGGGGACCCAGACGCCCAAACAGAGCTGCTGTCACTCGGGGGCTGAGTCCAATGGGGCAAAGGTACGAGGCTGCACGGTGCGAGCTCCAAGTGGGCAGGGAAACAAGGGGACAGCGGGGCCCCCCGCAGGACCAGGGCCAGGGCGGGATGGGAGGACCAAGCCAGAGGGCCTCCTGCGGGGGGAACGAGCGAGTGCTCCTAGAGGGTGCAGGCCAAGAGGGACGGGGGTGGGTCAGGGGCCTGGGCTGGAGGGGCTGGGGTCAGGCCACACGGGGTCCTGGGCACAAGCGCCTGGGGCCGCAGCCTAGGGGAGCTGCTAGGACCCCGCTGGGGCACTAAGGGAAGAGGCAGAGCCCCGCCGTCCCGGGTTCTAGAGCTGCTGGAGGACTCTGGGTGGCCGGGCTGCGTGGGGCTGGGCCTGAGAGTGAGGACATCAGTCATCCATCTTGCTGGCCCCAGGCTGCACACAGGACCCACACGTGAACTCCTGCACGTGTGTAATCATGGAACGCTGGGCATCTCTGTAACAGGATCACAGACCCCAGGAACCCCAAACAAGCTTCCGGCCTGGGCGGGGGGTGGAGGCTGCCACACCAAACAGGGGCTCTGCTGGGCTGGGCCAGCCTGGGGACCCTCTGTGCCGTCACCGCCACTCGCTCTGTCTCCCAGGTGTGAGCTGTCTGCTCTCCCTGGCCCCGCAACCCTGGGGACACCTAGGAGACCCCGGGTGAGCCGGCTCCTCAGCTCCTCCCATGCCCTCTGTGGGCACCCTCAACTCAGGTCACTGGCAAGCCCTTCCTGCTGTCCCTTCCCCTGAAAACTCTGTCTGGAACTTTATAGCTTGGGAAGTGCTTTTCTAGGACCTTGCCAGACTTCCTTTCCTTTTCTTTGTTTCATTCCAAGAGATATAATAAAAGTGTACAAGAATATCCAGGTCAGAAATGCTTTGCCTTCAACTCACTGCACTCATTGCCCAGGCTGGCCTCCTACATACAAGGATCCTCCTGCCTCAGCCTCCCAAGGGCTGGTATTACAGGTGTGTGGCACCACGTCTGACAGGAAATGCTGTCTCTGTACCCCGCACCAAACTCTCCTACCACAGTGTGGCACTAACAGCAGCACGGCATGAAGGGTCTGCGCCAGAAGATGGTGACGGGCCAGGGAAGCCCTCCCAGCACCGGTCCCCGTGGGAGGCTGCCTTACCTGTCTGGTCCTCAGCCAGGGTGCCAAGGACCAGCACGAGGACCACGGCCAGGACACAAGTCACCTTGAGCTCCATGGCGGCCTCTGGACTGCGGAGGAGACAGGAGTCGGTCTGTCTTTATAGAACAGCCCTGTTTGCCCAGCGCTGAGGCAGCATTTGCTGAAGGAGTCACTGCTGACTGTGATTGGGGCTGGGCGGGGCAGCTGGGCAGGACCCTGAGACTCAGAAGTTGCCGCTCCACCAGATCCAAGGGTCCCAGCCAGCTCCTCTGAGTTCAGCAGGGTGGATTCGGGGTGTGAGGTGGCCCAATTGTGTCCCTTTCAGAGCACTGGGGGCACTGGGACGAAGGAGACAGTGGGCCGGGCCACCTGATCTTGTCCTTTCCCAGTGGGCACTTGGGCCATTAGAGCTATTTTATTTTTTTGATGGCACTGGAGATTTGCACTGAGCTACATCCCAACAACCTTTTTTATTTTTAATTTTGAGATAGGGCCTTTGTAAGTCTCTAAATTACTCAAACTCGGCTCAAACTTGAGATCCTCCTGATTTATCCTCTTAGAATGCAGGAATTACATCCAGAAACACCCACCTCTGACTTCTCTTTTTTCTAGTAAGTCCACAGCCCTTAGGAGAGAGCATGGGCTAGACCTGGGGTGGCTAAACTTTTTCCTCCTTGCCTGGGGCTGGACTCAAACCTTCAGTCCTCCTGCCTCAGCCTCCTGGATGCTGGGAGGATTGATGGTTGTGCAAATTATGCCTGGCTCTCACTATTCCCTTGAAGCCCAGTTCCTCGCCCTTGAGGAAAAGCTTCAAGAAGAACCACAGAGGACCTGGCTTTGTCCTTGCGCCTTGGGGAAGGAGGGGTGGGAGGCCCCACCCCGGGGAATAGGGAGTGGCCTGATGGGGCATCACCTGGGAGGTGATTTAGGGAAGGAGTGTGAGCCGGTGACAGAGACCAGAGAGGGAGCTGGCGCTCGGGCTGGTAATGCTGCTGCGGCCCTCACAGCTGCCCCGAGCTCTGGCCTCTGCTCCCCCGACCCACTGTGGCATTTCCCCGGCCCTCGGGACCAGAAGGGCTGTAGGGTGAGGCAGCTCCCTGCTGCCAGGCCTTTGAGAAAGTGATAGAGTCGGGTCGGGCATCATGGTGCACACCTGTGGAGGCTGAGGCAGGAGGATGGCCATGAATTCAAGGTGACTACATAGTGAGACACTGTCTCAAAAAAAGAAAAAAAGGGAACTAAGTCGACGTGAGGAAGCAACCCTGGCACTCCTGAGGCCTTGCAGGACTAGGCAGGAGCCAAGAAAGGGGAGCAGCCCTGTGTCCACGCAGCGAGGCTGGGTAAAGAACAGGTGGTGTCCGTACACGCACCGTGGAATACTATGCAGCCCCAACAGAGAAGGAGCCTCGGCTTGGCAGCGACTGGGTGACAGCGGAGGAGGCTACACGCGCAGACGCGTGGACGCAAACAGATTGCCCTCCGGAGACGGAAACGGGAACGGGGGTCCCCAGAGCCCCGAAGAGATGGGGACGGGGGTGGGCAGGGGGCGGATAAAATCGGGTGCAGTTAGAGAGGGTGGGGCTCTATGCCTGGCGATGGCTTGGGGATTGCCACGCAGCTACTGGTGAGGTTTGGCAGAAACGGGAAGGGGAAGAAGCGGGCTCGGAGCCATCTCTAGGGTCCGTCTGTGTGGGCCTCGGGGGGGCCTTGTCCTTGTCCCCCAAGGTCTGCGGCCCGGCAGCTGCTCCGCACCCCACCTGCCTGCTGGACAGGGGCAGGCGACGCTGCTCTCTTGGCCGTCCTGGCGCTGACTGCGCTCTGTGACCTAACGTCGCGGTGGCCTTCATGGCACGTCACAGGCGTGGGCATCTGGGTGCCCCGAGGGCTCTCAGCACCGGAGAATGCTGACCACAGTGGTGGCACGCACGAGGAATGGCTTGGTGCAGCTGCCCGCCTGGGCACACAGACTGGGAGACAGACGATGCCCAGGGCCGGGCGAGAGACACAGTGCAAGTCCAAAGAATAAAATTTTATTTACAGAAAACAGCACATGGCCAAGACGGATGGGTCAGGGACAGGTGTGTTTGAGCTTGGGGAGGATTTAGACAGGGGTCCGTGGCAACGGGTCCTTGTCCTGTAGCACGTCTTTAAATGTGAGCACTCACCATCTTCCGTGACGTCCTGTGTTGGTCAGCCACCTATGGCACTGTCTGTCCGATGAAAACACAGCGCTGTGTCTTCAACGCTCTTCCCCGGGTCTGGCACCGTGTGACGTCCGGCTCCACCTCAGAGACAAAGTGGCCGGACGGTCAGTGTGAGGATCCACTCAGGACATCGAGGCAGCCACCGCAGAGCTCCTGCAGATGCTCAGGAAGGAGGGCTGAGCAGGGATGGAGAAACGCCCTGTGAGCGCGGGGCAGTGTGCGGAGCGAGGTTCCCGACGGTGTGTCTTTCATTATGATACATTTTTAAAATTTAAAAACCCATTGTATTTTTTTGATTGTGCCTCACACCTATAATTTTTGCCCACCAAATTCATTCCTAAAGATTTGAAAAGAGACAGCCACACCTTGGTGAGGAGCCCGCTGCGGCCCCAGCGTGATGTGAGGAGGGCGGTTCAGGTCCCTCAGGGACAAGCTTTGGAGCAAGGCCTCAGGAGCTCACAGCAATTCTCCTCCCAGGCCCTCCCCAGAGTGACCTGGGCCACTCGCCAGGGCCCGGCTCAGTGTCCCCTCAGGAGCCCAGCCCCAGAGCCCTATTTGGGAATGAGGTCAGTTAATATAGAGTCACTGGGGTGGGCACCGATGCTCACAGGGGACAGTGCCACAGAGACGCAGGGAGACAAAGGGGGACCCTCAGGCTACCCAAGTTGGCGGAGGGCGGGCACAGGCCTCCCCCCAGGGAGATCACCCTGCTAACAGCCCCACCTGCGGGACAGTGTGCCTTGCTGTGGAAGCCACAGAAGTCGTGGTTTATGACGGCAGCGCTTTTCAGAAAACAGAGACAGCCAGCGAGACCTCGGCACAGGGGCAGGAAATGCAGCTCAGGCCTGCGGGTCAGGGAACAGCAGCCCTGACCTCACTCGGCTCCTCCAGGACACAAACACTTGCTGTGGCCCACCAAGGAGAGCTGGGTCCCTCAGGTGACAGGCAGGTGTCTCAGTGCAGCCCACGAGGCCTCACGCACACCTGCTGGGCTTCACTGGAGAACCCCATGGATTTGCAAGAGCCTGGTAAACTGTCACTGCAGTGTTAAATCAAAAAGAACCAGACAGTGGGCTCAACGGCCATCCAGAGTACCGCGTCCAACAACAGCAGAACACTCGTTCTTCTCAACAGCACACGGAACTTTTTCCGAAATAGACCAGACTTTAGGCCATAAAGCAAGATGAAACAAATACAAAAGAACTGAAATTATCCCCTGCATGCCATCTTATCACAGCAGGAGGAAGTTAGAAACCAACAGCAAGAGAAGCCACGGAAACTGCTCAAACATGGGGAGATTAATTAATACATAATTGAATAGTGGGTGGATCACAGAAGGAATCAGGGCAGAAATAAAAAAAAGTTTCTGGAATCAAATGACAGTGGAAAGCCCAAGATACCAAAACCCATGGGCTACAAAGAGGCTGGGGTGGGGGTGGAGGCACATGTGCTCGCCGAAAACAACAACAGCAAAACCAGCAGGATCCCAAATAAACAAATAATCTCAAAGTACTAGAAAGACAGGAACAATCCAACCTGGAACTGATAGAAAGAAAGAAAAGATAAAGATTGGAGCAGCGAGCTGGGGATCTAGCTCAGTGGCACTGCGCCTGCCCGGCAAGCCCAAGGTCCCGAGTTCGATCTCTGACACTAAAACAAAACAGAACAGAACGGATTAGAGCCGAAATTAATGAAATCAAAACTAAAAATAAAGCAGAGTGGTGGCAAATCAAAGCGTTGGATCTTTGAAAGGGTGGAAGGGGAGGCGTGAGGGAGCAGAAGGGAAGAGGAAGTAAAAAGACCCCACTCTCAATGTGTATGTGGACCCATTCCCACGGCGACTGTATCGACTCAGTGTGATTTAAAAATTGAGAAAAAAAAGAAAGGAAAAAAAAAAGCACAAAAGACAAAAAGAAGTGGACATGAAAGCTTAAGGATGACTCAGCAGGAAAGAGAAACCAGAATCCAAGCCAGGAGAGTTGGGGGACAAAGCGGGTTGAATGTCTTCCCTGGGCTCTGTTTCTATTTCCTGACTTACTCCTAAAACGCACATAATTAACATTTATCATTAAAAATACTCTATTTTTAAAAATACAAAGTAATGGGTTTGATTTTCCCTAAAATAGAAGTCCAGGCATGGCCCCCCTCCTGCGGCCCACCTGTCAAACCCACAGGGAGGCTGGTATTTGACTTTGGGGGATTTCCTGGCCATGCCCCACTGGCTTGCTGGCTTCCGGCCTTTCCAACACACCTTCCCTGAAGTCAAACACGGCCGAGGTCAGGCTGAGGTGGCCCCTAATCTCTTAGATTCCAGGTGCCTGGGTGTGGGGCCACCCACCCCTGCCTGTTTTTAAAGGGTCCTTGCCCCTCCCGACCAAAACCCCAACCCCGTGCACACACAGGTACAGGGTACCTGTGGTGGGGACAGCATACTCTGAACCACCGCGGTGGGGCAGGGCCCTCTCCACCCGCTCCTCTGGGACCACCCTCCTGCCCACCAGTCCACATCTGGCCACGCCCACAGGGATGTAAAACCGGGGTCCTGGGCCTCAGGGCCAACCCATCCCAGCTGTGAGCTTGGGGGCGGGGGGAGGTGCAGAGCCCCGAGCCCCTGTGTCCCCTGGCCATCGGCCTGCCGACATCAGCTCCAGCCCATGCAGTATGCCTCGGTCGGGTTCCAGCCTCCTCTCCCCGAGGCGTCCGTGTGTGGGCGTGTTTTTATTGCGGGGCTGAGATTTTGTCCCTGGCCTGGACAGATGGCCAACAGTCCTGCCCCAACGGAGCAAAGGATGAGTTAAGAGCAAGTTCCCTGCTGGCAGAGCTTCCCACACTGGGCCTTCCAGGTCCCGATTCTGCACCCATCCTCTCCCTCTGTGACCTTCAGAAGGGCCTGAGATGAAGACAGCATCCACGGCTTAAAGAGGGGCCAAGGTGAGATCAGGGAAAGACATCAGTAGCCTGGCATCTGTAGTGGTGCACAGTCGAATCCCCAACACTCTGGGAGGCTGAGGCAGGAGGTTTGCAAGTTCAAGCATGAACAACCTAGTTACTTAGTGAGACCCTGTCTCAAAATAAAAAATAAAAATCAAGGGCCTGGGGATGTAGCTCCATGAGAAGGCCCTGGGTTCAATCCCTGGTACCACAAAAAAGGCCCCGCTAGGCATTTTAACCAGGTCTTCTCCTTTGAGTTATGTCCCTAAGGCACGGTGCTCTGGAGCTGGGTAGCTCTGGGTACTTTCTGGCTGGGGCTCTGACCTAGGGTGATGCCCTGGGCCACTTCCTGTCTTTCCGTGTCGGTGTCCTGTGCTGTCCCGGGTCAGAGGCTCTAACAGCAGGCGACCTGGTCAGGGACTGCTTTATGGCCGTCTGCCTGGCTGGTTAACGGTGCTTTAGCCAAGGTGGAGACCGCAGGCAACAAACGGAAATCGTGTTCACCTCTTCTCTCGCAGGCTGGCTCCAGGAAGTGAAGCAGAAACAAACAACCAAACAGTTCCCAGACAAGGATGCTGTTCTCATCCTTCACAACCCTCAAAGTTCACCGAGGCCTGTGAGTTACAGGGAGCGCTCCCGGGCAGGGCATATGGTTAAGAAAAGTGCCTGTAATCCCAGTACTCTGGAAGCCTGAGACAGAAGGATCTCAAGTTCAAGCCCAGCCTGGGCAGCTCTCAAAATTAAAAAAAAAAAAAAAAAAAATTGAGACTGTGGGTTGCACCTGTGGGTTGGGTCCTAAAACACACACACACACACACACACACACACACACACACGTAAGGTGCCTGAGTGTTACTCAGCAGGGGTGAGGCATGGACTGCAGGGTTCCTAGTCCCCTCTGTGCCCACGAGGTCACTGCCCCACTGCCCAGCCACCTCACCGCCTGGAAAGTCCTGGGGCGTCTCACAGAGCTGCACCCCGCTGTTAAAGGGGCTAGTCGCTTGCCTGATACGTAACACAGTCAGTGCCACTCGGCCGTCCTCTGCAGAGAGAATGCGTGCTTTGTTTGAGAAAATAAATCAAGAGAGTGCCTAGGTTCTTCCTGTCGCATTGGCTCGGTTCAGGCGGAAATCGTGAATCAGCAAAGTGCAGCTCTGCCAGGAGTCCCCATGTCACCAGGTGACACCAGATAATGCTGGGTGACAGCAGCTGGCACAGCTGTGGGTCCCTGCCTCTGCCGGCTGGCACCATCTGAGGTAGCTTTGGGCTGAGAGCTTGCTGTGCGTGCTGGGTATGCAAATGAGGGGCCCAGAGCCTCCCTTCCTCAGCTGAGCCACTCCGGGGAAGGTGCCCCTTCCCTTCTCCTAGGGGCAGTGGCTGCCTCTGATGTGGCAGGGGTGTGGGAGGGGCCCCACGCTGCCTGGCTGCCCTGCTGGCGTGGAGAGGGGGGTCTGATGGCCACAGAGGACACTGAAGCCGACTGTCCCAGTGCACTAGAGTGCACGGGGAAGGGTAGTGAGGGGGCAGAGCAGGCGGCCACTGGCCAGGCCACGCCCTCCGGGCAGGGGAAGATGAGACCCGAGCTTCCCGCTGTCTCACCAGGGGAAGGGGTGGCCTTCCCTGAGCTGGGTCAACCTATCATCTAGGGAAAAAGGATCATACTGACTGGCGTGGAGAAAAGGCCACACAATCTGGAGCAGTGGTGGCAGAACCAGGGCACGCGGGCTGCAGCAGGCTGTTTGTATCACTGCAAGTTCTGATCTAGAACTGATCTAGAACACCAATCTAGAACATCTTCACCTTATTTCTTCCTAGAAGAAAAAAGGAGTTTGAGTACAGCCTGGACCATGTAGCAAGAGCGTGTTTTTAAAAGATGAAGAAATGTCTCAAATCAAGACCTTGAGTTCCTTCCTCAAAAATCAAGAAAAAAGAGCCAAATGAACCCAAAGTGAAGAGAGAGAGAAGAAAATAAGAATCTGTGAGATGGGAAGTCAGAAAGCAAACAGGAAGAAAATCAATGAGACAAAAACTAGTCCCAGAAAAATCAGTAACACTGACACAACTACAGCAGAATTAACAAAAATTATGAGAAAAGACACAAATAACTAATATCAGAAATGAAACAGGAAACATCACCACAGACCCTGGAGACCTCACAGCTCATGAGGAAAATTACCAAGACCTTTATTCCCATGCATTTGACTAATTGGAAGAAATAAGCCAATTCCTCATAACCCCAAAACTACCAGAACTCAGCTAAGACGAAAAGACAATCTGAATAATCCGATAGCCACCGAAGACATTGAATTTATAATTTTTAAATCCCCCACATTTCTGACCAACTTTACAAATGTCTTCCAGAGCTATTATGGTTTATATCTGAAATGTTCCCCGAAAGTCTGCTGTGTTTAAAGGTGGGGCTGGATTGGAAGAAGTGGTCACTAAGGGCGGCCTGGAGGGGTGCATTCTTGTCCCCAGCTCCTCCCTTCTCTCTCTGCTTCTTGGTTGCCATAGGCTTGACAGCTGTGCTCTGTCTCCATGCCCGTTCTGCTTTGGAGTGAGCTTACTATGGACTGAACCCCCAGAAGTGTGAGCTGAATTAAGATCTCCCCTGTAAGTTGTGGATCTCAGGTACTGTGCCCCCAAAGTGAATAAGAGAATGCAGAAAAGAGGTCACCATTTACCAGCTTCTGTTTTGAGGCCAGTATTATGCTACTACTAAAATCAGACAAATCTGACATCTAAAAAAGAAAACAACAGATCACTACCTCTCATGATGAAAAATTCCTCAATACGATATTAGCAAACCTAATTCAACACATTACAAAAAGAATTACACACATTGCCAACTGGGGTTTATTCCAATTCTGCAAGGCTAGTTCAACATCGGAAAACGATTCATATGAACCATCATACCAACGAGCTAAAGAAAAACTGACACCATCTAGTACTTATTCATGTTTTTAAAAATATTAGCAAGTTAATGCTCGTTGGAAATGACTTCCACTTGGAACAGACCATCTACAACTAAGGTCATGCTCAATGGTGACACTGAGTGCTTTTCCCTAGGACTGCAAAGAAGCAAGGATTCTCTCTTCTTATTCTACAGCGCTCTACAGGTTCTAGGTGGTGAAACAAGGAAAGGAGGAGGAGGAGGCAGGGGAGGAGGGGGAGGAGAGAGAGGGGAAGAGAAAGAAGAGGAGGAAAAGGGGACCGAAAAGTACACATCTATGAGAAGGGAAAATGGCACAATCTCTCCCTCCCTCTCTGCCTTTCCCTACTATCCCAAGGAAGACTGGGCTGTACCTCAGTAGAACAGACTATGTCTAGCGTGCGTGAAGACATGAGTTCAATCCCCAGCGCCTAAAGTAAGATAACAAGATAAAATAACCTCAATGAATCTACAGGAAAAATAACTCCCAGAACTACGAGAGTTCAGTAAGGCCATGGGATACAAGAACAGCTCCAAGAACCGACGGTGTGTCTGCGTGCTGTGAACATGTGGATACTAACATAAAATCACTGGGGTCACCGTGTGAGGTCGTCCCAACAACATGAAACATCGGAACACAGCATGCACACAACCCAGCGTCGGGAAAAGGCAACGTTCTGAAGAAAGAAGGCCAAATGTCCTAATAGACAAACGGACCCTGTTTTATAGATCAGAAGGCAAAGACGGTTTGTAGGCTCTGTGTAACTCCTGTCAAAACCCCAGCAGGGTTTGTTTTATTTATTTATTGTTATTATTATTATTATTATTTTTTGGTACCGGGATTGGACTCGGGTCCTTGCACTTGCAAGGCAGGCCACCGAACCGAACCGCTGAGCTAAATCCCCGGCCCCAGGTTTATTTATTTTAGAACTGATGTAGAGAGAGACAAAGGCTCTGGAATGGCTAACACGATCCTGTAAGAGAAGAAGAGAGCACAAGAACCCTGTCCTCCCTACTTAGGTTTCCCGTCGCGGGCACCAAAATGAGGGCCACGTGGTGGTAGCGGAAAGACAGACACACAGATCCATAAAGCAAAGCGGGAGACTCGGAAGTAGGTTGCTATAAACGTTTATTTCCGAGCGGCTTTGGCAGAGGAGTACAGCGGTGCAGCGGGGGACAGAGACGGCCACTCGGCTGGACATCCACGACATCATCGAGAACACAGCTGACACAAGACTCAGGGTGCATCACGGAACCAAACAAGAACACGAAACCATAGGACTTTTAGAAATAGAGGCAGAATTCTCTGGGGAGCTAGAACTACACAGTTTCAGCTCGGCACTAGTAAGCCTGACCTATAAAGGAAGCCCCTATTGATTGGTCCTCCCCAAAACGGGACCTTGTCCCTCTGGGAAACCAGAGGTGAAGGTGGAAAACAACTGCAGGCTGGGAAAAAACAAACAAACAAACAAACAAACAGGCACAAAGTGCCATCGGGCCAATGGTGGAGTCTAGAATATAGAAAGAATCCTCAAAACGCAACGCAGAAAACAACCTCCTTAGAAAACAAACAACAGACACGGGAGACGTTCTGTTGAGAGATGGGAGCACACTGGCCCTTGGGGAAACCAAAGCTAAAATTACGATATCACTGGTGCGGATCAGAGAGGCTGAGCAGCAATCGTGATGACTCCAGGTGCTGCTGAGGACCCTGGAAACGCCACCTCTCGAGCCTTGGTGGCCGGAATGTGGAGTGCTGCAGCTACTCTGAAAAACCTTGGGCTGGTTTCTTTTTTTCGTTTTTGTTTTGGTTTTTCTTGGTACCAGGGATCGAACCCAGGTCCTTGTGTTTGTGAGGCAGGCGCCGGAACTACTGAGCTAAATGCCCGGCCCATGGGCTGGTTTCTTAAAAAATCAAATTATTCAGCTATCATGTCAGCTGCTAACCGCCCTCCCAGGCCTTTCTCCAGCAGAAACAAAAACATCCACACAAGAGCTGGTTTCCGATTGTCCAGGACAGCTTTATTTGCAATTGCCCAAGCTACATCAGCCCAGGTATTCCTCATCGGGAGAATGGCTGGCCAAACTCATACACCTGCACCATGGAACACAAACTCACAAAAAGGAACAAACTATCAACACACTTAATTTGGATGACTCTCCAGGGAGTTACTCGGAGCAGAAAACTCTGTGAATCCTCAGAACAATCCCGCAGACCCACGACCTTACTTAGCCCTCCAGAAAGAGCTCCTGAGTGAGTTCATGGGTGTGGACAGAAGTGTCGGCCTCCTGGTCCTTTTTTTTTCGTACCGGGTATGGAACTCAGAACCTTAAGCTTGGGAGGCAGGCGGCAGAACCACTAAGCTAAATCCCTGGCCCTTCCTGGTCCTTTTTGCAATTGGAAATTGTGTTGACAAGATAAATGTGGCATCTCGGGGCGTGACAGGAAATAATACAGAGGGGTGGACACTGCCGAGTTTTCCCCAGTGATAACATTTTACAAGTTCTGTAGGGCTGGGAATTTAGCTCAGCGGTTCGGTGGCCTGCCTTGCAAGCGCAAGGACCCGAGTTCAATCCCCGGTACCAAAACAAACAAAAAAACCAAAAAAACATTTTGCAAGTCTGCACAGTATCACTACCATGATGCTGACGTGGACGCCGGTCAGCTTGGGCCCGGCTCTCCTTCCCCGGCCCCAGGACTCAGTCCCCGTCCTCTCCCAGAGCTGGAGGCCGGCACCAGGGTGCACACCTGTAGAAAGGCCATGGTTACACAATTCACAGCGCAGCACGCCCACATGGGGAACATGCATTTCCGCAGCCCCATCCACTGGGGCCCCACACTGCGCTGTCTGTGTCCCGTATCCCTGCACTGGACATGAAGAAAGAGGACACAGCCGGCAGCCGGCATCCTCGGGTTTGGGCGGAAGCCCTGGTAACAAGACGCAGAGCAGCAGGTCAGCTCTCACGGCCATTGTGGTGCTGAAGTTGGGACCAAGGTTGACTAAATACTTTTCTTCAAGCAGACTATAATGCTGTTAGAACTTCTGTAATTCATTCTTCTTAAAATCTTAGATAAAGCCCTCTCCGATGTTATAGTGAGCGAGAGAGGAGAGAGACAGAGAGACAGACATCAAGACCTCTGCTCCTGGTGCGTCCTGGACGGCGAGGTGCTGGGAGCTCTGTCCGTCCACCAGCCCAGGAAGCGCCTGTCTGCACCCTCTTCCAGCTGCATCTCCGGAGGCGGCTGCAGGTCAGGAGTGCTAAGAAGGCCTCCGCGGGCCTCCACGGAGTCTGCAGCTCCTCCATGGAAACCAAACATTTCCTTGGGAAGAAGCTCATCGGGACGGAACCACAGCCAGGTCTCAGACGGCTTCCAACAGGTGATGCGAGGCCCCTTGCAGCTCCAACGCCAAAGCGTCCGGCTCCCCGTGCAGCCTTCACTCCTCCTGGTACAGCCCTGCCCTGACGCATGCCTCCCTTCTCTGGCCCAGAGTCCTCTCCAACGGAAGAGATGGGCCCGTGGCCACCACAGCCTGTCCCCGCCCCTCCCGCCCCTTTCTCCCTGTGCCTCGTGGCCAGGGTGAGGTGAGCCGCTTTCCATGCCACAGGAGGAGCAACAGTGGAGCCAGCTAAGCATGGACCGAATCCTGGGAAGCCGTTCCTCGCATCCAGTCCCTTACCCAGATGCAGTGTCACCGCGACCGGAAGTTAGCACAGCGCCAGTCATGAAAACACTGGACCATTATGAAAATGAAACAGGCAAACACAAAAGGGGCACGGAACATACTGCTTCACTGCCGGCACACATCACAGGGCATCGAACATTTCCAAACCAAAAAAGACTCCGTGGTAATTAGAGAAGGAAAAGCCACAGTGGGCCAGACGCATACATCTGCTGACACCAAGGCCCATTTTCTCTGGGGAGATGACCGCATGGGAAACCTTTCCTCTTCCCATGGGCTGGATATGTCATCTGTGAGCTTGTGTTCCTTCTAAACACAGCTGGGCAGCAACACTTGGAATAAAAACGGCCTTAACATTTTCCTGTTTGAGTGGTTGCCCTTATCTGGGGTTTCACTTACGCCCGTCAACTGCGGCCCAAAATTATTCAGTGGAAAATTCCAGAAATAAACAATTTATAAACTTTGAGCGACCCGCTCTCCGTTCAGCGTGGTGGGGTGGAATTTCACCGCTCCCTGCACCCCGCCCAGGATGTGACTCATCCGGGGGCCACCGTGTCCACCCTGGATAACGCCAGCAGCATGTTCGTCACCGGCGGTCACCGCGGTTATCAGATGGAATTGCTGGCAGCCAGGGCCAGGTAGGCGAGCTGGACCCACACTGTCACATACGCCCGAGAAGCCTCTGTGTGCTGCCCTTAGGTGAGGGTGGAGACAGGGTTCCCGAGAAGCCGCAGTGGCCCTGCTCTTGATATGGAGCACTGGGACGGAGGCTCTGCCTTAGGGTTCATTATCTCGCCCGTCTCTTCCAGCTCTCGGTTTATAAATTAAACTTCATTCTGGGTGATGTCTGCGGATGCAGGCATCACTGGGGGCCCGCAGAGTCCCCCACCCCGATCCGTGTCCTGCACTCACGTGGCAGTGCCCAGAAGCGCAGTGGCTGCGTGGCAGCTTGCCCGACCCCATCCTCATCTCCCGCAGTGCCCCCCTCCCCGCCCCCCTCCCTTCCCGGCACCCAGGCCCCTCCCTTCTCCCGAAGCCCGCCGGTTCCGTCCAATCAATTTGTGTCCTGATGATTTAATCGGTGCCAAGTGCCAAGCCACCTCCGGGTTCCCTCCTCTGTCCTCTGTTATCGTGTGACTTGGGGACAGCAGGCAGCTGTGGTGTGGCGCTGCCCTTCAGGTGCGCGGTGGATTGATGAGCACACGCAGAGTGGGGCGGCCCGTGGCCTGGATGGGCTCTGACCTGCTACCCTACTTGCTTTGGTACCAGGCGGGAGGCCCGGGGGTCCTGTTCCACTCCTGCCCACCGGTGGTCTTGGGGCAGGACAGGAGGTCATTCCTCTGGGCGGAGAAACCTGCTCCAGCAGAGTGTGTCACCCCCCCACCCCCCGGTGAGGGCGGGAGGCGCAGTCATGGAGGCCTCCGGAGGGCATGAGCAGCAGCCGTTCCCCGAGTCCGGAGCCCCCGAGAACGGGCTGCTCTTTGGAAACAGGCCAGTGATACACCGAGCACAAGATGCTGCAGGAAGCAAACAGCCTCAGCATGCATCCGCCGCAGACCAAGAACCCGCCACGAAGAGGGCCTTGGAAGGAGGCCTGGGCTGGTCCAGGGCCCACAGTTCAGGGCCGGTGCATCTCGGCCTAGCGGCTGTGCCCGATCTGCTTGCCTGGTTGGGGGCCTCGCGTGACCCCTGCAGATAAAGTGAATGGGAGGGAGGGCAGGGGGCCCGGAGGGGATCCAACATGGCACACACATGTACCGTGTTCCCGACAGACGTCACGGCTCGATGTCCCAAACAGGGACCCGGGAAATTAGCTTTTAGCAAAGCAAAAAACATGTGGGGAAGGCAGCACGTGGAGACGTTCCACTTCAGTCTTGGTGAAAGTCAGGAAGGGGCTTCAAGGTCATCTCAGCCCAAAGCCCCCGGCTGGGCGGCGGGGTCCGGCCGGCAGCTCCCCGACAGCGTGGTCACCCTGCCCAGCTCCAGTCCATGCAGGCATCGGGCTCAGGTAGCAACTCCCCACCTCTTCAAGTCCTCAGGTCCCTCTGAAAGCAAACGCGGAGACGTCACCTGCAAGCCACTCCCAGACGTCACGACGAGCGGGCACCTGCAGGCTACCTGCAACCACCACCACCCCTGGGACAGCGACGGGCCCCTGCAGAGCCGGTCACTGCCCCCAGGGGCCTGCAGAGCTGCCCCGGGGACTGCAGGGAGGTTTGTAAGTCAGATCCGTCCCTAAATCCAACAAAGTGACTCCTGTACTGCTTTGCCACAGGCATCCGGTGCGCGCCTCACCGCGTGCACACACACAATGCACGCTGTTTACCACGCTCCTCCTCCTGCTCCCGGACAGGACAGCGCGGGCTCTGACTGAGCACCGCCTGCCACCCACGATCACGCTGTGCAGTGACACACGGGGCACAGGGGTGAACCTGTCCAGCAGACACGGCAGCTACCTCTGAGATTCGTTTGTAGCTAGGAATATTCATAGTGCGAGGTCCTTCGTATCTGTGACAGTTCACAACCCGAGTGTTTGTAATTCAGGGACTTACTGTACAACACTATGGAGATTGGGGTGGAGAGTCCTCCAAAGCCTGAGACTGGGAACCATGTGACCCAGCCGCTCCCCTCCTCGTGTCTTCCTGACTGAGCTAAAGGCATCACATTACAGTGACACATGCACGACCATGTTTATAGCAGCACCACTCACAACAGCTAAAGCTAGGGAGCGTCCTCTGCGTCCATCAGCACACAATGGACAAAGCAGGCACGGTGGTGTCACACACCGTGGAGTACTACTCTGCCATGAAGTAGGATAAACTGGAGTCATCTGGAGGAAAATGGCTGCCGCTGAGAGCATAGGGTTAGGTGAAATAAATCAGACACAGAAAGCTAAATATTGCTTGATTTCTCTTAGGTGCGAACCTCAAAGAATAAATACAAAAGACAGATAATGGAAACAGGAGATAGATCTGAAAATGAGAATAGAAGCAGGAGACGGAGCGGGGAGCGGGGAAGGGGGCGAATCAGGATGAAGCTGTGGGACACACACGCACCAGCTCCCCGCGAGTGTGATCTGCGCGGACTGCAAACACGGCCGAATGAGCACAAAGCGCAGAGCCACCCATGCCCGACCCTGCACCATCTGAGCAGGGGCTGGGCACCTTCTCAGCGCAGCCAGGGGCTTTGCCTGTGGGATCTCCCGCTTGGCCCTGTGTGTGTCTGTGACTGGCGCCGCGCCCATGTGGCCGCCTGTGGCCCTGGTGGCAGCAGGGAAGTCGCCTGCTCAAACACCCAAATGCTGCCCACTCACAGAGTCAGCCGCCCAGAGCACTGGGAGCTTGAGCTCCTGTCTCAGTCTGGAGGCAGTTTTGGCAGGTCTTAAAGCAGCGCGGCTGCCGAGAGTGGTGGTGCACATCTGTGATCCTAGCACTTGGGAGGCTGAAGCAGGAGGATCACAGCCAGCCTGGACCACTTAGGGAGACCCCGTCTCAAAAATATAAAATAAAAATAAAATAAAGCAGCTTGGTGGTTACCAGAAGCTGGAAAGGAAGAGAAACTGCTCCAAGGGTCCTAGGGATGGGACAAGGAGGATGCTGAATGGGAGAGGCTACACAACATTAATGCCACAAATGCCGCTAAACGGTGCGCTTTAAAATGGTTTGTCTTTGTCACATGATTTTGTGTGTGTGTGTGTGTGTGTGTGTGTGTGGCTTTTTGAGACAGGGTCTCACTATGTCATTGAGACTGACCTGGAACTCACTATGTAGCCCAGGCTGGTCTTGAACTCAGCGACCCTCCTGCCTCAGCCTCCTGAGTGCTGGGATTACAGGCGTGCGCCACAACACCCAGCTTTTTGTCACATGAATTTTAGTTGAGTTGAGAAGGGTAAAGGTCTTTGGCGCTGGTCCAAAGAGCCATAGGAGGCTCTGAGCAAGATTAAGTCAGCAAATATTGGCCAAGCACCCTACAGGCCAAGGCCACATTCCCTGCACCATCACCCTGCACAGGACGCCACTCACCCCACCCGTGGCCCATGTCCTGCGTCACATGGCAGCAGGGCTTGCAACCCCCTTCCCAGGCGTCCCGAGAGTGCAGGTGCCTGGCCCCTCCTGCTCAGAGCCTGTGTGTCGGTCCCAGGCTCCCAGTAAGGGGCAATAGCCTAAGGGAATCCGGGGTCCTCAGCCCCCTATGAGGCCACCCCGTGAGGCTGTGGCCTCTGGGAGCTCTGGGAGGAGCTGGGTCCGTGGCAGTGGGGACTCAGGTGGCCGCACCCACCTCCATCTGCTCGTGGATCCAGTCCAGGAAGGAGGTGACGCGGGTGTAGACCCCGGGCTTGTTTACATCTGCACAGCCAATGCCGAAGCTCGTGGTACCCACCAGCTTCCACAGCCGGCTCTCCTGGCACACCAGGGGCCCGCCGCTGTCTCCCTGGTGAGGAAGGGGTGAGGAGGAGGGCAGGGTGCTGTCCTTGCAGCCAGGGAGGCTGGGTAAACACCGGCCCGGCCCCAGGGAGGACAGCTGTATCTTAAGCACATCTCTTCCTGTGCCAAGTAAATTTGCTTTTCGCACAGTCATGGGGAGCAGCAGCAGTGGTCTGTCCCAGGCTGGGTCCCTGTCCTGCAGCCGCGCCTGCTGTGGCCTCCCTTACCTGGCAGCTGTCCACGCCGCCCTTCAGGTAGCCCGCACACAGCATGGACGGGGAGATGATGCCCCCGTACACGTCCCTGTGGTTGCAGATCTTGTTGGAGAGGAGCGGGACAGCTGCGTGGTTCAGGACGGGGGACGCATCACCTGCAGGGAATGCACGGAGCCATGTGTCTGGGACCTGGTCATGCTGAGGGTGAGGGAGGACCATGGAGAGGTGGAGTCCCAGCCCCACGGTCCTTCCTTCCCCAAAATCTGAGTCTTAGTGTGCAAAGAGCGTGTCACCTCGCTTTTCCAGGGAAGCCCCTCAAATCCCCCCACCCCTGCAGCCCTCAGTGAGGGCCGGCTTGACCCAGACTGAGCGATCAGGGCCGAGAGCCAGTGTGGCTGTGACCAGGGGTGGGTAGGGATGGAACATGGAGCCCAGGCCTGGCACCAGCTGGTCGTGGGAACCTGGGCCCTGGTGCCCTCTCCATGGGGTGGGGGCTGCTGTGAGGCTGAAGGTACCGTGGTGGGCAGAGCTTCCTGTGCAGGGGGAGGAGGAGGTTGGAGCCAAGAGGCCAGCACTATGCAGGAGGGTACCGAGGGTCGACTGGGACGGAGTAGACCCTTGGGGGGTTGAGCTGGTGCTGGGGAACCTGCACCTCTGGAGTGGAAGGGCTCTTCCCCAGGGACCCCTCTTCAGAGTCCAAAGTCGGCAGAGCCGCTCTGGTGGGCAGGGTGACCCCAGGGGAGCATGAGGAGCACAGATTGTTTTCTGGCTCCTCCACGGCCCGGGTCCCAGTTCTGACAGAGCAGGGAGCCTCTGCCCCTCGGTGTTGGAGGGGGCTGGGCCTGGGAAGTGCCCTGGAGCTGGGTGAGGCCTTGCCTTTGGGGAGGAGGGACAGACGCTCACAGGTCTACAAGGGGAAGCACTGGCCCCTGGAGCCGTGACGCATGGTCTTGCTTGGAACAGGGTCTTTGCAGAGTGATGAAAGTGACGCTACAAGGCCAGCTCATCCCGCTTTGGGTGGCCCTAAATCCAATGACTCATGTCCCCACAGACAGAGGAGATGGCGCTCTGAGATCCAGAGACATAAGGGCAGCCTAGGAAGGTGGAGCCTGAGACTCGCTTGACCCCTCTCCAAGCAAGGGACCCCGAGGATGCCTCAGCCGCCAGCCCTGGGGAGGAGCCCAGAGCAGACCCCCCTGGGCCTCCAGAAGGAGCCAGAGCCAGCCATACCATGGCCTCAGACTCAGCTCCAGACCTGCAGGGCAATGTGCTTTATAGTCTCAAGTCTCCCTACAGGAAGCTACTCCTCTTCCGGCCAACTAGGAAGTGGGGGGGTGGGAACCCTAACCCTAACCCTGGCTACCGTCCCTGTGCCTCACCAGTGAGGGGCTTGGGCTTCATCTGCATCTGCTGTAAGCACCCTCAACACCTCCACGCCCATGGTTGCTATAATAACAGGGTTGAGTGGGGGGCTGTTCTTCTGGATCTTTGTAGGAGGAAGTAACAACTTCCAAAGTCCCACAGGCGCACATGCCCTGGTTACCCAGCACAGACTTCTGAATGAAGGGGTGCAGGTTGCACCATGGCATTTAGAGGAGGAAAGAGGTGGAGGAGGGACCCTCGATTCTCGGCTCCTGCTGAGGTCCTGAGACAAGGAGCACACAGGGATGGCTGCGAACAGTTGGCCTGCACCCCGGCTGGACCTCCAGGAACCCATTGGGGACAGCCCGATGAGACTTAGGATAGACCCCTCCCCACCCCAAGGTTCGGGGGTCCTCAGACTACTGACCTCCGTCCTCTGTGGCCCCCCATCCCGATGTCCAGCACATTTTGCCATCAGGAAAGTTCTCCTCCGAGTTGGGCAGGCAGATGGGCTGGGTCATCTCTGTCGGCAGACGGACAGTAAGCACACTCAGCGGGGCAGCCGTCCGACCAGACCACCGGCTGCTGCCTGCGTCTCCCAGGGGGGTGGCGATGGTGGCCATCCACAGGCGACAAGAGGGATGGAAGCCCTGTGAGCAGTCGCCCCCCAAGCAGCCCCACCCTGCACACACCAGCCAGTCCTGAGTGAGCACATGGACGCTTGAGAGAAGCTGAGTCCTTCCCCGGGGAAGGCCCTCCGGGGGGCTGAGGCCAGTGGTCTGGTCGACTGGCACCTTAGATATGCACCACTGATACACACCGTTAGTGGCCGCGCGGGAGCTCCCCCCAGAAGACTAACAAAGAGCGCGAACCTGACACCGGGAACACACATCTCTGAGATGCCCGCTACCCAGTCCTCTCCCGGTGTGCTCTGATCTGAACAAACCCTGTTCTTACTCTGATCTTGGTGAATTCCTTGACCAGCCCGTCACCCCTGCCTATCCAATCCCACCAGGCAAGGGGCACCGACTTTCTCCCGGGGACAGCTCAGGCCTTGGTCACGGAAAACAAGCAGCTCAGAGCAGGGACCCCCGCCCTGCCCTCTGCCCAGGGCCCCTAGGCAGTGCTGCGTGCGTGGGGCAAAGGGCCAGGGAGCCACAGGCTCTGGTGACACACAGTCTCTGCCACTGCCCCTGGCAACGGGCCCGTACTCGGGTGTGACTGGGTTCCAGGAGAATTTTATTCATCAAACTGGGCCACGGGTCAGGTCTGGCCTGTGGGCCCTGCCTGGTGTGTCCTCTGCCTCAGGGAATATCCATCCTCAGAGGTCCCTGGTCAGCAAAGTCCACCACTGGCACCACACTTTCTGCGGACAAAGACTATGAACGCCGTTCCCCAGTGGTACCCACAGCAAGGTCCGCCTAGTGAAGTTTCCCCCACGATGAGCCCACTCATGCCCGCTCATGCTGCTCTGTGCCACCAGATTCTGCCCTGAAGAAGGGACCCCTGCCCAGCCGCCAGGTGCCTGGAGTCCTTGGGAAGGCACTGAGTTACATTAGCACTGGAGCCCAGGCAGACCCACAGACTGGAGCTAAAGGAAGTGTGCGTACTAACACAAAAACCCGCTGTGAGACTCCCCGTAGCCCGCCAAACTGTCCAGGTACAACTGGAAACGCTTCTCATCCCAAGAACCAGGACAATTACTGCTTTTTGTTTTGTACCAGGGGTGGAACTCAGGACCTTGCAATTGCAAGGCAGGCGGCAGAACCACTGCGCTAAATCCCCAGCCCTATCACAGCTTTAATGACAAGCGTGCTCAATAGACACCAGCACCCACATGAACCAGATGCGGCTTTCCGATAAGGGTGAAGCAGCAGCCATAAAAATGCTGCCACACACAATCACAAACCCTCCTGAAACAAATGTAAAGCCACTCAACAACCCAGAGATGTACCGTCGAAGGTGAGGGGGCCGGCCAGCTTCATGAGGGCGATGTCGTTGCCCAGCCGCTTTGGCTTGTATTTGCTGTGGTAGATGATTTTCTCCACCAGGTGGGAGGGTGCTGGGCTGTCCAGCAGGGAAACCAGGCCCGCTTGGATGGTCCAGGACTTGGGGAGGTACAGGCTGAAATGGACAGGCCAGGAGGTGAAGCCGAGGATGAAGCCAGCCATGGGGCCACTGGCACCACCCCATCCAACAGCCACCCAAAGGAGAGGGCAAAAGTAACAGGCACCACCATGCCTAGGGGCCTTCTCACCCCGACACCCCTAAAAGAGACTGCTTTGGGGGACGTGGGGCCTCCACGAGCTTTCACCCCACTGCACACTGCACGGCCTCATCAGATTTCAGCCTAGCATGGTCCATGGCATGCAGTTAGCCAGAGGCCCGGGCCTCATGTCTGTTTCCTGTCTCCCCAACCCTGTGTGAGCCTCGGTCCCGCTCACCCCGCGTGGAGATGGGGCAGAGAACAGGGTGACTCCGTCTGCCTGGCTTCTGGCCCTGCTCACACCCACCCGGCCCAGGTCTGGCCAGGGCCTTGAAGCCAGGAGCCCCCCAGGCGCACACTCACTCGTAAACACAATGCGCGGCGGTGACGATCCACCGGGGCGTGATGACCGAGCCCCCGCACAGGTGGTGGCCCTGGAACTGCAGGCTGACCTGCCAGGGCCACTGCGCCGGCGCAGACGCATTCCCTCCCACGATGCGCGGGCTGTAGCCCGTCCTCAGCCCGCAGGCTGCCAAGAGAGGACAGGGTGTGCGGGAGACTGCGGGCTTTCCACACTGCTCCCACAACTCTGCAGCCCCCACCCAGGACCAAAGGAGCCTGAGGACAGGCCCCGGATGCTGACCAGCCAGGCGCTGGAGCCCACGCTCTTCCTGACTCCTGGGACCCCAAAGAACCAAACCGCCATTGCCCTCGGTCATCAGCACCTATGTGACAGTGCCCCCCACGTCCAGTGTCTGGTAATGACAGCACCCAGGACATCAGACTACTCCCAGCCACAGTCCCCTGTACACTGCTGTGGGTGCTGGTGGCACTGCCCCTCCCCTGCCTTCTCCAGACCCTGTCCCTGCAAGGATAGCCCTCCCCTCTGCTGGAAGCAAGAGGCAGCTGTCCCCAAAGAGACGAGGACCGAAAGAGAAAGGGACAAGGAGCCAGCTCCTGGAGGCTGTGCATAGGGACAGGACGTCTAGGGCCGTGGTCCTCTCTTCTGCTAAGAAGTCGCCCACCTGGGCCAGCTCCCCACCTGACGGGTGAGGCCAGCAAGGCCTCCTCCTCCTCTGCTCCTGTCTGGCACCCAGAAGCAAAGGGCTCAGAGCCCACCTCTGAGAACAGGCAGAGGAGGCTGGCAAGTGCCAGCTTCCCGTTTGCCTGTCTGTCCAGAAGGCTCACCCGTGCACTTCAGCGTGACCACATGGCCTGAGGCGCATCCCTCCCTAAAGTGGAGAAACCACAGACATCACAGAAAATAGAAGGTGTGATAGCAAAATACAGCAAACGTTCATATTTAAAACTTCTATTACAGCCCGCCTGGCAAGTGCGAGGTCCTGAGTTCGATCCCCGGTACCAAAAATAAATAAATAAATGCATGCATACATATACATACATACATGCATACATAATACATACATACATACGTACATACATACATACATACATACATGCTTTATTATAGTAAAAGACACGCTGCCGTGAATCCCCTGTAACATCTTTCCCTTCTGTTCAAACACCCTCCTCCCTCGTCCCGGCCCCTTCCTGCAGCCGCTCTGGAGCCCTCTTTCCTGCGCTGTCCCAGCTGCCTCCATGTCCTGAGTGGAATCACAGTGCTTCCCTGTCCTGGTCATTTTGACTCTGGGGAGGAGCCGGGAGTCACACGGTACCAGACCCAATGAGTAAGGAGGATGAGGTCACAGCGTCCTGTTCTCACAATCTGACTTTCTGCTGGGCGGCGCTCGGCAGCAGCAGTCACCTTAGTTTTGATCACACCTCACAGACCTCAGGAGAGAGGACTCCAGAGCCGCTGCAGGAAGTGGCCAGGACCGGGGAGGAGTGTGCTCGAAGGCAGGGGGATTCTGAAGGGATTCACGGCACTGTGCGCTTTACGGTAATGAATTTTTTATTTAAACATTCACCATGTAGTTTGGTCTCGGCTTGTATCCAAGGCCTACAGAATGAATGCTTTTCTCCTTTTACTGCGTCTTGCGAATGAAGAGGAATAAGCTTCTCCCCTTGTTGCTGGCCTGTACTCACCTCACGTACACAGCGTGGTGCAGCGCGGTCACCTTGGCGTCCGGCAGGAGGTGGTTGATGGACACGAAGGCCCCCTGGAACTGCGGCTCCAGCTGGTCCACTCTGAGGTCACCGGAGCCGACATGGCTGCACGCACGCCCGACACAGACCCCACGGGGGACCCTGAGCCCTGCACCCTCCCCTGACCAGGGCTCAGGTCACAAAGCTACAGGCGCCAGCTTGGGGACCTCGTCTGCCCACCCACGCTGTCAAAGGCTCCTTCGGCAGACAGAATAACGGGTGCCCGGCCCGGCAGGGTCTGACCCTTCCTGGGGCCGAGGCGAGGTGTGTGGTTCCCCTTTCACGGCTGTGGTGGCGGGACCGGCCCTTGCTTGGCTGGAAGCAGGAGGGGGGAGCCGCATGCAAACTAGGGGTGGCATTGTCACCGGGATGCCACGCACCCCAGAAGGAGGGGTTGGCGGCACTAGAACCCTCCCCGTCTGCCCAAAGAGAGGAAATTGTGGGAGGCAATGACCCTGGGGCCCTGGGACCAGGCAAGTGTGAAAAGCGTAGGAAACCATGCCAAGGAGGTCCAGCTTTGGAAACGTCAACGGCAGAGGGGAGTTCATGGTTACATGTCTTTTACTATACATTTTTAAATGTAAGTATTCACTGTATTTCTTGATTAGCCCACGTGTGCAGCAGAAAGCTGGCCAGGCAGAGACAAAAATCGGAGAGACTGGCTGGCCCCGGTCCAAGAAGAGCACACCACAGGGCCACCGCTAGGCGGGGAGGACTGGGTCACCACGGGCTGGTGCTCCTGTCCTGGACTGGGGGCAATGAGCTGGGCTCCTGGGGTGTGGGTGGAGCCATGGCCCAGAGGGAGGGGAGCGGAGGGCCTACAGCAGGCCTCTGAAAGTGGGGTAGGGGGCATGAGGAGGGTGGCCTCGGGGACACAAGCTGGGGGACATCCCAAGGCCCTTGGCTTTGCATCAGACTTCACAGCCACGACTCTGGGGGACTCTGACAAGCTGCTCCTGGGACACACAGGATGTACATCCGGGGCCACTGTGGTAGCTTTGCTCTGGCCCCAAGGTGGCCTGGGAACCTGGGAGCTGCCTGCCAGGGGTGCTGAGGATCAAGGGCAAAGACAGCGAGGCCAACGGCACCCACTGAGGCTCGGGAGCCCCAGGGGAACCAGCAGGAGGCGGAGCCTGTGACCGGATGGAAATGTGTCACCCTGAAGCCCAAAGTGACGCAGGCAAGGCCAACGGGGGAGCGGCAAATCCTGGAATATGGTTTTGCTTCCACACGTTGCTCAACAGCATTTTTTAATGATTATGCTTTTACGGAATCGCTGGCCTTAAGAACCTGGTTCAAACAGGTGTGGGGGTGCACACCTGTGATCTCAGCACTCTGGGAGGCTGAGGCAGGAGGATGGCAGGTTTGAGCCCAGCCTGGGTGACTTAGAAAGACCCTGCCTCAAAAAGGAAAAAGTGGGTCCTAGGGGTATAATTTCAACATGAAGGCCCTGGGTTTGGTCCCCAGTATTACAATAAAGAAAGAAGGGAGGGGAGGGGAGGATAAAACCTGGTTCTTTGGGACCCTCAGGGAAGCAAGGCCCCCAGGATCAGTGTGAAGTGTCCAGGACTCTGCAGTGAGCACCTGCTCGAGTTCCCTGGCCTGTCTGGGCCTCGGTTTCCCCCGGTATGGTGCCTGTGCCCCGCTTACCTGGGGAAGCCCAGCTGAGCACAGGCCACGCTGGCATAGGACCCCTTCCAGTCGTCCGTGCACAGGGTCCTCCAGGCTGCAGCCACGAACACCTGAAGCACCGCGCTGTGGCCGCTCATGCGCACTGGGCCGGGGTCGGAGGTCAGGACGAGGGCCGCGCTGGCCCGCTCTCCCCGCGGCTGCCCTCAGCCCCCAGAGTACGGCAGAGCCTACCTGTGCACCCCGATTCTGCACAGAGGCCTGGTCTCTGCCACGTCCTCTCCCTGAGAACAGTCCCAGGGCGAGCACGGAAGGGCACCCCTCCGACCACCACGGTGAGCAGGCAGGCGCTTACCACACCGGAACTCGTCTTCCCCTTCTCTGCAGTCAGACACCCCGTCACAGCGCGCTGCCAGCTCAATACACTTAAAAGACGAACGACATCTGTATTTCCCAGAGCAGTCAAAGTGGACTAGGAAAAGGAGAGACAAGAATGTTGACAAGCAGCCTTTTCAGTGCCCAGCACTGGCAACTGTCCACCTGCCACGTGGCAGTGAGCTTGCCCATGAATAATGAAACCCGTATTGAAATTGCATCCCTGTCAGCAGCCTGTTCCTTCAGCTCAGTTTCTGTGTTGATTCTGGGGGGTGGAGCTGCTGTGCCCCGCTTTGTTTCACAATGAGACCTCAGTGGGGAGCCCCAGAACAAGGGGAATTTAAACTGGCATGGGGGGGGTTAAGGTCAAGAAGGAAAGGACATGGCCGAGAGGAACCCTGACTGGGATCTCCTGGGCACCCTTGTTCCCTGGACTCTAGGCTGGAGGGGAACAGACTGGGCCACACAGCCACCGTGGGCGAATTAAACTCCCCTGTGGTCCAGTTCTCCAGTGGAGAAAATCAGAAATTGTTCGATCAGAGTCTCTTCTGCCCAGTGACCCGCTTTCCCCCGCCACCCCAGCACCTCCCATGGGTGGGACCTTCGTCTCCTCCGCTCTGCTCCTGCCCGCCCCCTGCTGTCTCTCGAGCCCCGCCTGCCCACCGGGGGTTGGACTCACCTCCCAGCCCGATGGCCAGTGCCAGGATCAGCGCGATGATCCCCACAACCACAATTGGAAAGAACTTCAGGGGCAGCAGCGACAGGATCTGTGCGGCCACTGCGTCTGCATCTGGGCCTGTGGGAGCGAGCACATGAAGCCAAGAACACTGGTTTTAAGGAGCTGAACCCCGGACTCAGCTGTGTACCCCACTGCGCTGGGCCAGAAGTCCCCACCAGAGAGGGCTTGCTGGGTGGGGAAAGTCGCTTCTGGCTCACCTCACCCTGTTCCCACCTGGCCTAGACTGTCCACTGTGGGAGTCAATGCTGTGGGCTGGGCAGCATCCCCCAAAAGGACATACCGAGGTCCTGACCTCCAGGACCTCAGAATCGTGCATCATTTGGGGAATCTTCATTTATTTAGTTATTTGTTTATGATTGATTGATCAATCCTGGAGATTGAGCCTCTGGCCTTTGCACTGAGCTGCATCCCCAGCCCCTTTTGTATTTTTTATTTTAAAATAATATCTTGCTGGGCCAGGGGTTTAGCTCTGTGGTGCCGCCACCTGCTTCACAAGTGCAAGGACCCGAGTTTGACCTCTGGTACAAAAAAAAAAAAAAAAAAAAAAAAAAAAAAAAAAAAGGATCTTGCTGATTTTATGTGTCCCAGATTTGGCTCAATCTTGCAATCCTCCTGCATCAGCCTCCCAGAATGTTGGGACTATAGGCATACACCCAGCTTGGAGGATATCTACAGAGCATTCTAGGTAAGATAAGGTCATTAAGGCTGGCCCTAATTCACTGTGACTTGTCGTTATTAAAGGAGAAATTGGGACAGAGAGACAGGCATGCCCGGGGGAAGATGGAAAGAAGGACGGAGGAGCAGACGGACCGTGGAGATGAGGACTGAGGACAGAGCGTCATGTCTGCCGTCCCGGGACACCAAAGGCGGTTCGCAGATGCCCAGAAGCTGGGAGAAGCTGGGGATGTCCCCGCGGGGGTGCAGTGGAAGTGGGGCCCAGCCACACCTCAGGTCCAGCCTGTCTCCTCGAGCTGAGAGAGAGGAAAACTCTGCTGTTCTAGTCACCCGCCTGGTGGCCCTGGGTTCCTGCAGCCTGCGGACACTGGTCTCTTCCAGTATGTTCATGTATTTAATCTACACCCAGAGGCTGAGGCAGGCAGCCCTCTGCTCATTAGGAGGTGAGGTCTGTACACAACTCAGCAAGATGTTGGGGAGAGGAGGTAGGTGCACCCCAACCCAGGAGGGGCGATTCAGGAGCCCTGTCCCCTTGGGCCACCTCACCTGTGCCTTCAGGATTGGAAGCCACATCATTAAATTCAGGAAAGATCTTGAGCATCATGGCCCACGTGTGTAATCCTAGCACTTGGGAGGCTGAGGCAAGAGATTCTCCATGAGTTAGAGTGAGCTCAAGACCAACCTGAACTACATGATGAGACCCTCTCTCAAAAAAACAAACAGAGTAATATAAGAAGGATGTGGCCTGCAAAGGGAGCAGACCCCTGATGGACCAGGGGGACAGCTCAGAAGATCTCCCTGCCTCTGCTGTCAGAAGTCAGAGCTTCAGTCTCTGCCAACACTGAGAGGGGTCAAAAACAGCTGGGGCATCGGAAGCTGCCTGCGACAGAGAAGTCAAAGACAAAGGGACGGCCAAGGACTGATTGTCGCTTCCACTGTGCTGCAGGGAAGGCAGCCTGGCCCCCACTAGCGGCCACTCGGGCACACAGGTCAAGTTCCGTCTGTGTCCACCTGGAAGGGACACCAGCAGGCCGGAGCGCGGATGAAATGTGTGACTCAGGCCCCTACTTCCGGGAATCCACCCTAAAAGGTGTCACAGATACATACACAAATTTCTACCCACAGGGACACCGAGAGGAGTGACATTTATAATGGGACCAAGAAGTGGGAACTGAAGAAATAAGTAACACACGCAGCAGGACACTTAGGTCTTTAACGTGGAGTAGAAAAGTCGGCAAACCTTGGCCCTTTGTGAAGATCCACAGGGAAGACCTTAAACTTCAGAGGCCGTCTGGCCCGTCCCAGACACGCAGCTCTGCTGTTGTGGCCTGAGCTCAGCGGACGAGGATATACACCAGCAGGAACGTGTCCCAAGAAAACTTCATTTAAAAACACAGGCAGCGGCCCAGATTTGAGAAATATTTAATACCATGGAGAAAGGAACTTGACGGTAAGTTTTTTAAAAAGCCAAATACATAGGGGGAAAAAAGCAAGAACTCCAATAATAAGGGTTAATAGGATTATTCCTGACTAATGGTACAAATGTGGACGATTTTTAAAAACCTTTTTGGTTATCTATGTATTTTCTAAATTTCTACTATGAATGGTAAGTTCGTTGCTTTATTTAAAGTGAAAGGTTTGGGGATGGGGATTTCCCTCAGTGGTTCCACCACCTGCCTCACAAGCACAAGGTCCCAAGCTCAATCTCTGGTACCAAAAAAATTAAAAAATAAATAAAACAAAAGAGGGTTGTCCCAGGGAGGAGGGGGAGAGAGAGAGAGAGAGAGAGAGAGAGAGAGAGAGAGAGAGAGAGAGAGAGAAGGGGACCACC
>NW_022900936.1:3784059-3789341 GCF_012274545.1 Fukomys damarensis
AGAGAGAGAGAGAGAGAGAGAGGGAGAGAGAAGGGGACCACCAACAGCAAAAAGAGGAATTAAATGTGTGATGCATGGGCACCAACTCCCCATGAGGAAGGTAGGACCTTACACACTAGGAACATGTACGAGGGAAGGGAGAGGGCTGGAGGGGGGAATGAGATAAAATAAGATTTATTTTAAAAAGAAATATAAATGCGTACTAATTTAAAAAACATATGAATACAAAAAAGTGTGTTCTTTCCCATTCCTAGGAGCTTACCATAAATAAATAAATAAATAAAAATGAGAAGAAAGGAGACCTTAGCGTACTTATGCCCACATTCACACTGTAAAGGAATAGGGATGATTCCAGGTCCGGTGATCAAATGGGGTTGCACATCACACATGTGTGCGAGGAAAAGCCCCAAGGACACAGGCCTCAGAGCAGCCGACGCGCCCTGGGAAAAGCCTGTCTCTCCCACACTGTGCAGTGTGCAAATCCCTCCTCGGAGACAGGACAAAAAGACACAGAGGCACGGACTAGGATCCAGACAGGTGGGACCTGGGGTCGGGGGGTTGCAGGGCTATTTCTCTTCCCTTTACTTTTATGCTAATTTGAAGGCATATTGTAAGACCCTGTGTCTCTTCCCTCCCTGAACCCTCTCCTCCGACCCGGTCCTCTGTCCGATGCTCCTCTGGGTCAGCTGTCCGGGTGGCTTACAGACCCACTGGGGTCATTCTTGCCCTTTGGGGACTTCAGCCGGCCTTTCTCTTTCCCCTGCTCCCAGCCTGCTTCCGGGCCAGCAGCCTCCAGCTCCGCGGGACACGGCGTAGTGGGTGACTGCCCGGCGGGGAGGCACCACAGTGTTTGCCCCTCACCCCTGACAGGAGCGGCTCCCTTCCTCTGGTTGCTGGAAGCGGCTGCCTGGTGCCGTTGGGTTTTGACCCAGACCCTAATACTTCGGGAAGGGTCGGTGGCCCTGCTTCTCAGGACGCCTAGTGGGCTCGGTGCTCTGCTGGCCGGGACCTGTCCTCCTCCAGGACAGACCAGGGCCACCGTGGAGCCTGATCTCTGAAAACTCCCAGCCATGGAGTATAGCACCTGTCTCTGGAGAGTTAGCGAGCAGCTGAACAAAAGCTCCCTTTGTCTCCGGATTCTGCAAACCAGACAGGCAGGTGCCTGGGCCTCAGGTGAGGGTGGACACAGGGGAGCCCTCCACCCTGTCCCCTCAGCTGCACCTGTCATCCCCGCGGAGGGGCCCCCAGGTGCCACCTACCTGGTGCGACAGGGCTGATTTTCAAATCATCCAGGCCGAACAGTGACCGGAAGGAGAAGGGTGCCTCGGCTGCCGGCGGATCATTCTCCCCCATGGTGACGATCTCAGGGCCTCTGACTCCCGGCTCTACCTCCACCTCCGCGCCCTGCAGCGGGAAGAAACAGAGGCGTCCATCCCCAGGGACCATGCCGGCATCGCCTGCGTCTTCTTTGCATTTTAAATCTTTGAGGTCCACATGAATGGACTCAGTCCCGGTTAATCAAAGCTCTTCTCCCCTCCTGAACCAAAAGCTTCTAGAATTAGCCAAGGAGCACAAAGTTAATCTCCCCGCAAGGACGACTGCTCCATCGGTGACTTAACCAATCTTAAAATCAGACAGCACATTTAAAAATAATTTCTATTACCCTTCTGCAGTGAGTGTGGCATCATTATTCAAAGACAAGAGACTGCAAAGCCATGGCCCACACAAGCACCGCTCCTCATGTGGCGGAGAGACGCCTCTACCTCAAACACCGGGAGGCGTCCATACTCACATAACTCGGGTCCCCAAATGTAGGTGGCCCCAGGAAAGGGATGCCGGCCACAGAGCCAGCAGCTGCCCGTGAACCGGCGGCCTTGAGGGCGCACAGGGCCTGACCTAATTAAATCGAAAGCATCCAGCCCTCTGGGCCGGGCCTCCCCACATAGCTGAGCAAGGAGCGGCTGGAAACCGTAGCTTCTGTGGAGGCCACAGTAGGGCTCAGTTTCCTATGAGAAACTGGGGTCATTTTCCACCTGTGCAAAGGTGGAGGAGCCCGGGCCCTCCATTCCCGGGACTCTGCCTGGGAGAGAGGAGAGCTCAGCGGTCCCCACACACTCAGGTCCCTCTTGGGGTGGCACCTGGCTTCTCGGGCACCTGCATCTCCGGGGGCTAAGACCTGCTGTGTCCCTGCAGGCTCGAGGACCCCAGTACTCAGGCCTGTTTCTAGTTCCCTCCCATCTCCCCATTGAAGTGTTTGAAACTCCTAAGGGAACCACGAGCCATTTACCACGAACTTGGCTTTCCAAGGTCTTAGTCAAATCTAACTGGGAGTTGTGTTTACTTGCAAATTGCTCCTTGCCCTCCATCCAAGCGCTGCTTGAAAGCTGTCTCAGAAAACTGCCCTCTCCCGTCTAGCCGTTTCCAGCCCCGGCCCATCAGATACTCCTGCTCCCTATGGGAATTCACAGGAAAACACTTCCCAGAGGAAGCACCCGTCACTCACCACGTCTGGAGCCGCCATGGTCCAACGCAGGAAGAATTTCCTCTTTCATGATAAAAAAAACAGCGTGGTGGGGAGCAGCTGCCAAGGGAGAGGCTGGCGGCGGGGTTCTCGCTGAGTCCCTGGCCCTGTTGGCGGGATCATCGTGGCCAATGGCTGTGGCGGTGCCTGTGTAACCCAAGCCCAGGGTGGCTATCAGGTGGCCTCGGGGGTTTGACTGCAGGGACAGAAGGGGGCCGTGCCGTGGGTGAGCGAGCTTGTGGGCGCTCTGCAGAGGAGTGTGGCACACAGGTGCCCTCCAAGTGGGGGCCACCAGTGGGTTCTGTCCCCAGGTGACAGCACGGGACTCACTGCCGGAGGGAGGAAGAGCAGGCCACCATGTTGGCCGCTGGACACTGTGCGGGGCTGTGCTACGCTCTGGACCCTGGGCAGTGGCTGCAGGACAAGGGACAGGAGCAGGTTGGACTGCTCCATGGGGAGCCCTGGCCCCTCATCTACCGAGAGCCAGGCACAAAGAGCACAGCAGGCAGCAGGGCCTGACCCCGACGAAGGACCCACAGTGGCCTTGGATGAGGACAAGGCCAGGGAGGGATCGGGGTGACAGTGGGAGCTGGGGTTTGCCTCTAGGAAGGAGAGACATGGCGACAGGAGGACCAGCGTCCTGAGCAACAGAGTTGGGGACCCTCAGTTCAAAGGCCAAGGGAAGGGACACCCCGAGCACGTCAGAGCCCTCAGAGCCTGTGCAGGGTGCAGTGGAAAAGGGGACCCTGGGAGGGAGGCCAGTGTCGGGAGAGACTCCAGTCTGCTTTCCATGAGACGGTGCCACAGGCAACCTGAGCCAGCGAAGCCGGTGGACAGAGTGACGGGGACACAGGCAGCCAGGCTGGCTGCTCGGGTGGTGAGGACCCACTGGCAGGCTGCATCTGGAGGCGGAGTTGGCTGGACCGTGGCAGCAGGCCAAGGGACAGGTTTGGGCTTCCACAGGTGACGCCGTCCAGTTCCTCGCCTACCAGGCCCCAGTCTTGGCTGCCTCCAAGCCCTCGGAGCTCAGACGTCCCCAGCCCGGGACAGACCTCTGCCCAGAGGCAGGCACAGGAGAGCCCCACTCGGCAATGCCTTTGCTCTGACTGTGCTGCAGAGGCGAGCGTCAGGGGGCTGCATGGGACTCTCTCTCGCTTCTAAGCCAGGGTCCGGCACCACCGTGACCGTGCAGCCGAGCGGACGAGCAGCACCGAAGGGACACACGGACTCCTTCCCTGTATGGTACCGCTTGGAAAGTCCCCTACCAACCAGCTCCATCTGGGTCAGAGCGGAACCTTCCAGAGCCAGAGACTCAACCCCACCTGGTGCCAGCCCATGGTCCTCAGAAGAGCAGGCCTCCAGCCTGAGGTCCCAGGTGGGGGAACCACAGCCACCAGCCGAGGGAGGCCCCGGAGGGGCTGCGGGCAGGAAGCAAGGAGCAAGCAGGTGGGCATTTCCTGGCCGACAAGGTGGTTGTTTCTGTAGGAGGGATGAGTGGAAACGCGTTGCGTGCTACCACGTTGTAGCCTAGGCACAAATGCTCTGAAAGGTGCTGGTTCTTTAGAAGAGAAACACAGGTTAAGCGGAGGCTGTGATCAGGCCCCCGTCCATTTCTTTCCCCTCCAGGAAGAGAGCTCTGTGGATTCCTAGGCTTTCAAATTCAAAGAGAATCGTTTCTGAGATGACTGCATCTCTCAAATCCCTCAAAGAAAAAGGGACAACTCCACTGGAGTGGTCGCGGCAGTGTACAATTTAAAAAGGAAAAGGATATCATAAAAAGTGCAATAAACTCACATTTAAAGGGGAACTACTGAAACCTTTTCCTCGAAGATGGAGAATAACACAAGAAAATGCACTAAAATAACATCTCTCTAGCATCTTGTTTGAGATCTAAACTAGTTCGATAAAGCTGAAAAGAAAAACAGGGGAAAAACATTGAAAAGAAAAGGAAACAGAAGAGGGGGAGAAAAAGAGGAGGAAAGAAAGAAGTGAGCGAACGGGGAAGTAGACCAGAGATATGTTGGGGCTGGGGTTTTAGGTCAGCGGTTCTGCAGCCTGCCTTGCAAGCCTGAGGTCACAAGTTCGAGACGTAAAAAGAAAAACTTTAAGAATAGGTAAGAAAAAAATAAAACCGTCATTACAGATGGTGAATCATTTTAATGTAAAATATCTTTGAAAGTCCAATGGTAAGTTATTTTATCGACTAGATAGACACATAATAAATATATGGTGACATTTTATGACCAAGGGGGTCGGTCTCATGGAAACAGTTTGATTTAAACACCGAGAAAAAAATCAATTATTTTCTTTTCTGGAATTATATGCAAGAGTATATAAAGTTCAGAAAGACTTAGAAAGGAAGAGGAAAACTGTCACTATTTAGAGATTGTATACATAGGAAACCCATAAGAATCGCTAAAATTTTTAAATTAATAAATGAGTTTAGAATTAATAAGTGAGGTGATTGTGGGAGCAATATAAAATTGTTATTTCTATTGCTGACAACAAACAATTAAAACGGAAATTGCTTTAATGATACCATTTATGGTAGCATCAAAAATATAAGCAAACGTACTAAAAAATACAAAACAAGCTACTAAGAGAAATACACCATATTAATGGAATGGAAGACCTAATATTGTTAAAAGGTTGATTCTCCCCAAAGTGCTCCACAGATTCAATATAATTCCAAATAAAATTCCCGCACCCTTTTCAGTTTGGCAGAAATTAATAAATATTTTTTGTTGTTGTTCTCTCATTC
>NW_022900936.1:3789454-3837499 GCF_012274545.1 Fukomys damarensis
AAATATATATATCAGTTTTTAAAGCCTAATCTGCACACTGTCAAATGTGCCCATCCTAAACATTTAGTTTGGTAGTCTTGAAAAACTCCACACGCACACACACACACACACACACACACACACCCTCTTACCACCGAGTCTGGCTGGAGGACCCCCACACACCCATCACCCCCACCCCAGCCTAACCTCAGGCAACCACCACTCTGCTCTCTGTTGCTATGGATCAGTGTGATCTCTTCTGGACGTTCACAGGAATGAGTCACACAGGGCAGTAAGGAGGATATTTTGGCTGGCTGCTGTCACTCAGCAAAACACTCCTCGGTATCTCCCCACATCGCTCCGTGAACATTGTGTCCCTTTCTAGAGGTGCAGAAGGCTCCATCGGCTAAATGCTCCGTGACTTGTGTACCCACCAAGTGGCTCATTTAGGACTAAGTGTGTGTATTGTTTCGTTTAGAAACTATGAAGAATGAAACTGCAAGGGACATTCAGAGATAGCGCTCTGTGTGTGGATGTACATTTTTATTTGTTCCTGGCAAAAAGCTAAAAGTAGAATTGATCATATAGGCAGTGTATGCTGATCTTTACAGAAAACTATCAAAATGTTTTTCCAAAGTGAGGGAATGACTTGCATTCTTCCCAACAGCGTAGGACAGTTTAAATTGTTCTGCCACTTCGTCAGCACTTGGTGTTGCGGGTTGTGACGTTTAATCTTGGGTGTCATCTTGATAGGCCTGAGAGATCCCTAGGAGATCAGCAAAGCACACCTCTGGGTGTGTCTGGATGAGTCACGGGGTGTGACCTGGGGACTGTGTGGCCCCTTCTCAGACTCTCTCTTTTGCTCTGTTTCCTGTCTTCCGAGAAAGGAGCAGCCTTACTCCTCGACACCCTCCACCAGGAGGTTTCTGTAATGGAGCCAGCTGACCATGGACTGAACCCAGTGAAACCATGGGCCAAAGCAAAGCTCTTCTCCTGCAAGTTGTGTGCATTAGATATTTGGTCACAAAAATGAGAGGTTGGCCAATGTATCAGTCTTTTCAACTTTAGCTCATTGTCTAGTTTGTATTTTCAATCCCCAATCACTAATAGCATCGAGTGTCTCCTCGTCCATTTAGATACCTTCTTTAGTCAACTGTTTGGTTGTATTGCTCATTTTTAGACTGACTTGTTCTTATTAACTATAACAATATATTTTATGTGTATGTGTGTAATATTTCAGGCACAAATCCCAGGTCAGTTACGTGTGTGGGGATGCCCTGTCCCAGCCTGGGCCCTGCCCAGACTTTGATTCTCTTTATAGTGTGTTTCAAGGGGCAGAAGTTGGCAATTCAGATGACACCCAGTTTATTGATTTCCGATTTATGAGTTCTTATGGGTCGGGCTTTTTATGTCCGTAGAAAAGTTTGCTAACTCCAACACACCAAATATTTTCTCTCAGGTTTTCTTTTTGCAGTCTTATAGTTTTAGATTTTGCATGGAAGCCCGCAGTTCATTCTGAGTTAGTTTCTGTGCCCATTAGGAAGTGAGGGTTAAGGGCCAGCCCATGCTGATGTGCAGTTCCCAGCACCATTTATAGGAGCATTGCCCGGTCCCCTATTGAAAGTTTGTTGGAGCCTTGTTGAAGTCATCGGGCCACATATGTGCGTGTTTCTTCCAAGGCACAGTAACAACCTGATTTTTAAATGGATATGAAAAAGCACAAGACCTGGAAGAGCCAAGACAATCTTGAAGAAAACCCAAGTCAGAGAGTTGAACCCTACAATGTAGAATAAGCACAAAAATGGACAAACGAAACAAAAGCACACGAGAGGGCCAGAAACAGACTTATACGTGTACGGTCACGTGATTTACAGCAGACACTCAACCTCAGTTTGCTGGGCCAATGATGGACTTGTCGATGGGAAAAATGAGCGAAACTTTATCCCTGCCTCACACATGAAGTTCATTCCGGTGAATCACAGAGCTAAATGTGAATGGTAATGGTAATAAAGCTTCCAGAACAACACACAGGAGACCACGTTTATCAGTGTCAAGAAACAACAATGTCTGGGATAAGATGCAGAATACACTCACCGGAGTTCCCACAAATGGACAAGAAAGTGCACGCAGCCCAGTGGGGGGAAAAAGAGCAGATGGTATGAGCAAGCACTTCCCCAAAGAGATACTCAGACAGCGGAGAGCCCGTGAAAGGTCTGCGAGTCACTGTCCACCAGGGAAATGGGAGTCACAGCCCCACCAGAATGGCCAAAGTTAATTGGCTGTCAATCCCAAGTGCGGACGAGGATGTACAGCCACCAGCACGCTCCGTGACTGCTGAGAATGTGAACTGTGATGCCTGCCCCAGGGCACAGCCATGGAGAGCTGGACGGAGGCATTGTGCTACGCGGATCTGATGAGCACTCTACAGCATGACGGTGCGCGCACAGCAGCCACAAAGGCCGATGCTTATTGCACAAAGAAAGCAGACGTGAAGAGCTCAAGGACCTGTCAGTACCCAAGCGGGTGCAGCCACAGGGGCAGGCAGAAGTCTCCAGGAGGGGGCGTGCTGAGGTCCCCGGAAAGTCCCAGAACAAGGTGTGCCCACCTCGCTGCAGACATCTGGGGCCAGGCTGTCGTGGGTGTCCCGGTCGTGACAACCACAAGGGTCTCCACAGGCCCAGGGCCAGGGTGTCCACAAGTACACTGGGGGACTAGGGAGATTCACGCTCACTTTATGGGATTTCCTCAAGTTGCACACGTGTTATTCTTCAACTTTTCAAAAGTTTTTAAAATCAAAAACAAGTCAGTGGAGAGCTGGGGATTTAGCTCAGTGGTTGCACTGCCTGCCTCGCAAGTGTAAAGTCCCAAGTTGGATCTCCGGTACCAAAACAAAAACAAAAAAAGTCAGTGGAGAACTAAAGGAAGGAAAAGGCTTTAGAGCAAGCAGGGAGAACAGATGTAGGCAGTCGAATGTCTCACCTACAGACGTGGGGACTGCTACCGAGGTCACTGAGGTGAGTGCCCTGGGCCCCAAACGGGGGCCCACCCTGCCTTCCGCTCCCTTGTCCTGGGCCCATGCCCCATGTAGCCCTGCTGGGCTCAGCAGACCCGGCACCCCGCAGAGGGGACACTGCCGACCAGCACTCGTGCAAACAGGATATGGCAATGTCAGAACCATCAAAAAGGCCTTGAGGTTTTGCTTCTCAGCCCATCCTCCTCCCCCAGCTCCACTTTATCTGCAAGCGCCTGGCGCACTGCAGGGAGGAAGAGATGGCAGCAGCAGCAGGAGAGACACAGCTCTACGCCAAGGTCAGCAGCAAGCTCAAGGGCCACAGCAGGCCCTCTCTGCTGGACCCACTCCTGGCCCTGGGCTTCCCGGCGCACACCGCGTGAGTATGGGTGGCCAGGGCCCTGGTGTCAGGCTCACGGGCTGGGCCAGAGGTGGATGGGCTAATGGCGCCGACTTCCTGTTCAAGAGGTTGCTTTGCAGGGCCAGGGAGTCCTCCAAGGGAGGCGTTTCACTCTCCATCTGAGATGACCGGAGTCTCTGCCGGCCGACACGGAGGCCCTGATACACGTGCACCTTGGAAACCATTTACTCTGGCTGCCCCCGTTTCTGGGGTTTGGAGGAAGTGGGGCCCTGTGGTATTCTCGTGCAGTGAAGTGACTGACGGTGTTTCCACACTGCCCAAGGACAGCCATCTGTCCCTGGGGGACATAGCCCTGTCTTGGACATTGCTGGAACGCCCAGTCACGAAACAGGAGGGTCAGAAAATTACAGAAATGTGCTGGGCGAAGCGGAGGGCGGTGTTCCCAGCACTCAGAAGGACAAGGCAAGACAATCGCTTGAGCCCAAGGACGAGGGCCGCCTGGGTAACACAGAGAGACCCCTTTCTGAAGGGAGGAAGGAAGAGAGTAGGGAGGGAAAGAGGCGCGTCAGAAAGAAACTCTGGGCCATCCGGCCTTTGGGGAAGTACTCTCCATTCCTCAGGGACGTAAGCAAAGGCCCACACTGGAGGAAGCAGCCTTGAAGCAAAGCCCTACTTCTTCCCCCAAATCAGGGCTTTGCTGTCGTCATAATGTTCATAACAGCCCTGGGCCTGTTGCGCAGGAAGTGGACTCAAGCACACGCAGGAGGCCACTGTGTGCCTCGGGCGGTTCGCACACTGCCCCTGAGGCCCCGTCCTTTTTGTCCTGCTGCAGACAAGTACACTGAGGTCCAGGGGAAGCAGCTGGTGGCAAGGGCAGGCTTGCTGTGGCTCCCGGTGCCACCAGAGCCCACTTGAGTTCCCTGCCCACGCTGTGCTGTGCCCAGCGCTCTGTCGTTCACAAGATGCACACACACGCGTGGGGACAGAGGCACGTCTTGCAGTTCCACGCCACGGCCTCCCTGTCCAACCCCTCCGGGGGCCACATCCCTGTCGGGATCACCAGCCAGCAGCGGGCCTGGCAGGGCCCAACAGCACCCCACCGGCATGCCCAGGTGACCTGAAGCTTGTCAGGTTCAGCTAAACCCAGCTCAGAGAATTCATGTCCTGGCACAGCAACGCCAGGCAGCCAGGGGCACAGGGGGCTGGGACTCACCTGTGAGGACCCAGTGGAAGCCCAGGAGCCTTGTGGGCCAGGCTGGCAGTGCCCTGCTTCTCCCTGATGCCCCCTCCACGTCTCTGCAGGCTGAAAGCACTGGCTGCCACTGGAAGAAAAACCGTGGAGGAGGCATCTACCTGGTGAGTGTAGCGGGACCCTGTGCCTGGCTCTCTGCTCCGGGACCTGGGAGGACCCAGGACACTGGGCAGGCGGGACCCCTGCAGGAAGGAGACACAAGGATCCACATGCCTGTGCACCCAGCACAGGAGAGGGAAATGAGGAGCTTCAGCTAAGATTTCCTCTTGTAAAAGTCTGAGTTAGGGTTCGGGGGTAAAGCATGTGCTTCATGGGTGAGGCCCTGTATTTGGTCCCCAGCACCAACAAAAAATTTGATTTAATTCAAATTGGTCTGTCAAAGCAAATGCAGGTTGTTTGTTGACTAAATACAGAGCAGTGCCCATGTGAAAAAGAAAGGTCACAGCCAGGCTTGGTGGCCCACACCTGGGATCCCAGTACTCTGGGAGGCTGAGGCAGGGGGATGGCAAGACCTGGGGATCGCCAGCCTGGGCAACTTAGTGACTTAGCAAGACCCTGTCTCAAAATAAGATATCAAAATAGCTGAGGATATAGCTCAGTATAAAGGCCCTGGGTTCAAGCCTTAGGAAGGAGGGAGGGAGGGAGAGAGGAAGGAAGGTGAAAAAGAGAGCAAGTGAGAGAGAGAAAGAAAGGAAGGAAGGAAGGAAGGAGGGCAGGTAGGGTGTGGGGCCACCTGCCAACATCAAGTACACATGGCCAGCCACCGCTTTCACATAGCCCCATGAACCAGCATTTCCCTGGGAAGTACAAAGGGCCCAAGGAGACATGCGCAGACAACTTGGCTGCAGCATTGGGATTTTAATTGCTATCAACAGGGAGAGGCCAAGTGCAGCACTGCATGGAGTAGGACTGACCAGCTCAGCCTCTGACTGGCCTCCCCACGCACCTCTGCCAGTGCCCCTGTCGGTACACGTGGCTGGCAGCAGAGACAGCAGGCTGTAGAATAACTCAAACCACAGCTTGCCATTTTCAAAACACACATGGGGCTATCTATAGATCTTTTGCTTAAATTTCTGGGAGAAAACAAAGCAAATTCTTCATTGAGATTAACTCCAGGAAGGGATAAGAACAAAACTCAAGATGTGAAGGGATGTGGCTGCCTCCATTTATACAAAATGTGATCAAAATACACAGTGAATGTTTGAATTTCAAAAAAAAAAGTTATTACAGGGCCAGGGATTTTGCTCTGTGGAGCTGTGCCTGCCTCACAAGCTCAAGGTCCTGAGTTTGAGTCCCAGTACCAAAAAAAAAGTTATTACAGTAAAAGTCACATTGCCAGGAATCTATCTCCCTCATAACCCTTCCCCTCCCTCCCAGCACACTCGTCCCACCCTCCTGGCCCCTTCCTGCAGCAGCTCTGGAGTCCTCTTTCCTGAAGGTCTTCAGTTATGATTTAAAAAAAAAAATGTTGACTGTCACTGCTGAGCACCATCCCACAGAGAGGCGGCTCATAAAAACACGGTGCTGGGTCCTCGTCCACCTGAGTCCCCGGATCTGGCACCTCCCGGCTCCTCCCCAGAGTCAAAATGACCGTGAGGGAAACATTTTGGATCCACTCAGGACATGGAGGCAGCCGGGACAGCGCAGCTGAAGACACTCAGGAAAGAGGGCTGCAGAGCGGCTGCAGGAGGGGCCGGGACGTGGGAGGACGGTGTGCAGTGAGGGGAGGATTTTGAGAGGGACACAACAATGTGTCTTTTACTACAATAAATATTTAAGAGCTTAAACATTTACCGCAGTTATGGATCGCGCTGGGTTTACCTTACTCAGGCAGAAGTGCCGAGTGTACCCAACATCTCCCCGCGTGGCGGTGCACGTCTCTGTCACTGGGACATCCTCAAAGCCCCCATTTCTGATGCGCACGTGATGAGTAGGTTCCCACTTTCCATTGTAAGTAAGCACACAAGCAATGTCTCGTATGTGAATCCTGCCCACGCTTTTCACTCTTTCCCTGGGACCCTTCCCGGAAGCAGACGACGGGCTGAGGTTTGGGGTATTTGAGAGCTCTGGATGCAGCATTCATTGCTTTCTATCGAGCTTGCCCACAGCCGTCTTGCAGTCTTGCTGTACCTTTGACACACCGGGCACTTGTATTCCTTGGGGGGGAAAAAGACTTATTAATTTAACCAAGGAGAAAAATGATGTCTCGTGGTTGTTTTCGTTCCCGTATTTACTATTTATTTATTTATTATTAATGGAGTGAATTCGCATCTGGGGTCATACATCAGTTTCCTTCTCTTGCAAGTAATTTTGAATTGAAAGAAAATGTGGTAGGCACCTAAATTCACCTACCTTTTCTTTTCCTGGCTCACTGCATGTGCTTTTGGTTTTAACATCCGAAGTCTGTCGTGGGACAGAGATGTGAATTTTGTCCACAAACGTTCTCGTCGCCACCGAGGTGTGTGGGGCAGGGGTCAGTCTTCCTGCCGACTCCCCTTCCTTCTGTGGGTTTGCACACGCAACAGGTGTGGGGACCGGGGCGCCAGGTGACCGGCCCTCTCTGCTGCAGGCTTCACTGCCACGGCAACGACCCGACCCTGGACGACCCCATCCCCCAGGAATATGCCCTCTTCCTCTGCCCCACGGGGCCGCTGCTCGAGAGGCTGGAGGAGTTCTGGAGAGAGAGCAAGCGGCAGTGCACCAAGAACAGAGCCCACGAGGTCTTCCCGCACGTGACGCTCTGTGAGTTCTTCACGGTGAGTCGGCCAGGGTCCCCATTCTAGCGGCCCGCGGCCCCTTCTCAGGGCAGGTAGGCCAGGATGGGACACGACTGACTTGTTTTAATGGGGTGGTCCTGATCTGTAGTGTCGGCTGCTTCTTTTGTGTGGGTTAACCTTTCCTTCATTTGGTCAACTCCTACTCATTCTGAAGGGCCCCACTCACTTATCCCTGCTCTTTCTAAGTCTTCTGATCTCCAGACAGAGGGCAGTTTTGTTTCTTGTGTTGCCCCTCTTTTTGTCTATGTCTCCGATGGTGTTTCCCATCCTAGAAAGGTGCAGCTCTGCGTCCTTCCCCAACCTGAGGCCCTTGGGGGCAGATGCATTCCTTGTCCTTATCCAGTGCCTTAGACAGAGTGGGAACTCCCTGACCTGAGCCCAATCAGCTGAAGACCGGGTGGCTGGTGTGTGGTTGCAATGATTTTCCCTGCCTTGGGGACCAGCCCTTGATGTAGAAGATGGTCAGACAGGTTGTCTTGGGGGTTGAAAAGTGGGGAGTCCCTGGGGCTGCCTGACAGGATGAGGGGGCACAGAGATGGGGCAGACAGCCAGCCCCTTGTACCTCCCATCTCCTCTCCTATATGCTGGGAAACTAGGGGGACAGGCTCAGCACCACACTCCTATAGTTGCAGCAATGGGGAGGCTGAGGCAGGAGAATCTCGGTGAGTTCAAGGTCAGTTTGAACTACATAGTGAGATCCCGTCTCAGAAAACAAAACAAGACCAGGTTAACCCCAGCACCCAAGGTTGCACTCCTGTCTGGGTGTGGGTGTGAGCAGTGCTCCCCAAGATTCCCTGAAGTTGGCTGGAATCCTGCTGCCTGAGCAAAGCTAAACACCCAGGGCCCAGGGAAAGGTCCAGACTGGCAGGACCTGGGAAAGGACAGGAGCGACAAGGCACTCCCAACCCTGCACTTGAAAGGAGTTTTGCCTGAGAGAGCTGAAAAACCAACCCCAGATGTGGAGCGGGTTTGCAGCCCCAGACACCAGGCACTGACAGAGCAGGTCACCGGCTAGAGCCAAAAGGCACAGGGATTGCTTGAGTTTTAAAAATGTGTCACAGGAAAAGACACATTGTCATGAGTCCCCTAAAGACCAGCCCTCTTGCGTCACACCCTCCTCCCACATCCCGGCCCCTTCCTGCAGCAGCTCTGGAGCCCTCTTTCCTGAGTTTCTTTAGCTGCACTGTCCTGGCTGCCTCAATGTCTTGAGTGGATTCAAAACGTTTCCCTCTCATGGTCATTTTGGTTCTGGGGAGAAGCCGGGAGTCACACGGTGCCAGATCTGGGGACTCAGGTGGATGAGGACACAGCGTCGGATTTTCACGAGCTGCCTTTCTGCTGGATGGCGCTCGGCAGCACTCACCGTGTTTCTGATCACACCCCGTGAAGACCCTCAGGAAAGAGGCCTCCAGAGCCCCTGCAGAGTGGCCAGATGGTGGGATGAAGTTTTGGCAGTGAAGGGAGGGTCCGGGGCATCAGCGCAGTGGTCGCTGCTGTCCCAAGCAGTTTTGGGAACAGACGACGCTTGCTGTCTCTCCCCTCAGTGTGAGGACCAGAAGGTGGAACGGCTGTACGAGGCTCTGAAGCGGGCAGGGGACAGGGTCCTGGCGTCCTTCCCCGCCACCGTCCCCCTGGTGCTCCACTCCTCCGCCAGCTACCTCGGCTTCTTCATCAGCGATGGCCCTGCAGACACCCTCCGGGAATTTGCCACGGCGTTCTCCACCGAGGCGGCGGTCTTGGCAGGTAGGCAGCCGGGGACAGCAGCTGCAGGTGACCTTTGGCCGGGTGCCCCTGGCCTGCCTGACGCCCAGGCCGGGCTCACTGCAGGCTCCCCAGGGGGACTCATTGGCCTCACCTTAAAACAGGGAGACTGAGGCACAGGGCCTGCAGTACCTGCCAAGAGTCACTGTGCCGGGGTCAGTGCTACCCGCTAAGAAGTCACGTCCACCAGGAACCTTGGGATAGAAATAGCCTCGCTGCCGGTATAACTAGCTAGGACACCATCATCAGATGAGAACGGGCCCTGAGCCCAACGGTCAGCGTCCCCGTAAGAGGAGGACAGAACCCGAGATGCCGGCAAGGAAGCTGGGGACAGCATGGCCAGATCCTGCTTGATGTCGTGTAGCCCAGGTGTTGGGGCCGCCAGAGCTGGGGTCAAGGAAGCCCCTCCGGAGCCGTCAGAGGTGCGGGGCCCTGCTGACGACTTGCTGTTGTACTTCCGGCCCGCAGAGCCGCAAGGGAAAGCTTTTCTGTGTTTTGAAGCCAGAGGTTTGCGGCATTTCCTTGCAGTGGGGCCAGGACCCACACTGGCACTTGAGCCCACCCTGCCGCCACCCACGTCTCGGGCAGCAGCTCTGACCTCATGCCCATTTCTGGGCCCTACATGGGCTCTGTCTCGCCCTCCCTGGTGGTGAGAGGCCAGGGATGGCTCAGCGGTGTCCCCAGGCCCTCTCGGGGCCAGTACACAAGTCACCCACTACGCTGGCATCCCAGAGCAACCTGTGTCAGGCTGCGGAGAAAAGAGACAGGGTCCTCTTAGAAGCCAGTGTGGCCCACTCCCGTGTCCCTCTGAGGACAGAAAGCCTGGGTCTTCCCTTCTATTCCAGGGGGCACTGAGACAGGGTCTCACTGAGTCACCCAGGCCGGCTCCAAAGTCCCAGAGGTCCTCCTGCCTCAGCCTTCTTCTTTGAGCTTGGAATACAAGGGCACAACACCACGCCTGGCTAGATCTGCTGTGTTGTATAGTCGTGAGTTTTCTCCAAAGACTCACAGAACAGAAAGCTGCCAAACTAGAGTCTTGGTCTTGGGGTACGGGTGCTGAGACCCAGGCATGCCCCGAGAATGAAGAGGCTGCACTCTATGCATTTCATCAAGGGTTCGGAGAGCAGCTTCCCCAGAGGCTCTGAGGACCCCGAGCCACAATCCTGCACCATCCTCCCTCTCTCCTCTCTCCTCAAACACTCAGCGGGCATCGGCACGTCCTGCAGCCGGGGAACCCGGACACCGGGGAGAGCCAGGCCCACAAAGAGGGCATGGGTGGGTGGAGGCCGGTGCCGTGTTCCGGGCCTGTGCCCGACCACCCTGTCCTCTCCTGACTCCCCAGACTGCAGCGTGAAGCCCTGCGCCAAGCAGCTACACCTGACGCTGGCCCACAAGTTCTACCCCCACCACCAGAGGACGCTGGAGCAGCTGGCCAGAGCCATCCACCCCGGCCAGCCCTGCCAGTGGACGGCGGCCCTGTTCTCCCGAGACATGCGCTTTGTACACTACCAGGTGAGGGCCGGGCTCCCTCCCGGAGGGCTGGGGAGAGCACTGGGCCGGCAGGCGAGGACCCCGCCCCTGCTCCACACCTTCCTTGTGCCGCGGGCAGCCAGCAGCCTTTACGCAGAGCTGCAGGTGTACAGCAACTTCCGGGCAAAATGGGAGCGTTTCTGGCAGCGCTGAAAAAGGCCTGCTGTGAAGCTGTCTGGATAACCCCCTGTGTCACTAGACAAAGCCCAGTGTGGCCTCTGCGACTGGAGCACAGGAAGTGACACCCCACCCCGCTCCTGCTGTTGCTCCCCAGCACCAACCCGGGAGCGGACCCCAAACTGCTCGTCTCCTCCCCAGACGCTGCGGGCCCTTTTCCAGTACCGGCCACAGAACGCGGACGAGCTGCTGCTCAGCCCCGGCGACTACATCTTCGTGGACCCCACCCAGCAGGACGAAGCCAGCGAGGGCTGGGCCATCGGGACCTCCCAGCGCACGGGCTGCCGGGGCTTCCTGCCCGAGAACTACACGGAGCGGGCCAGTGAGGCAGACACTTGGGTCAAGCACAGGTGAGCACCACCCCTGCCCCTGGGCACTGCGCACGGGCTCCGGCTCTCTGTTCCGGAACAACTGGGCCCTTGCTGGCAAAGCAACCGCCTGAATACCTTGATGCATGCGTGGTGTCCACTGATAACATTCAGGAAACACGGATTGCTTCATCTGTGAAGCCCAAGTTATTACAAAAGACTTCTTTCTCATGATCATCAGAAATCATCCCCAGAAGTCCGGAGCCTGGGCTCACGGATTATTTTGCTGGGTGCATGAACTGTCAGGTGTGAAGGTGCGTTGGTAATTTTCTGTTTCACTAAAGCAAATTCCCACAAATTCAGCAGCTAAAACAAAATACACTTAGCTTGTCGGGTCGGGTGGCAGAGCTGGTTAAACTGGGTCCCCAGGCAGGCGTGGCCAAGATGTCATTGAGGTGTGGCAGGACTGGGGCCGCTCTGAGACAAAGGGTCCTGAGCTCACACAACCCTGGGAGCTACTTTCCCCAAAACTAGATTCTCCTGAAGCTGCCTTGTTCCCACTAGTTGGAGTCTCTTAATTTTAGCATCTGTCCAGGCTAAAGATTTTCAGAACCATTAGAACTGTTTGCTCTTTGTCTCCAGCGCACCCCCAGTCTGTCTCCTCTCCCCTTTTCCCATAAGCAACAAGAAGAAGCCCACCATGGCTTTGAATGCCTGGCTCAGAGACACCCTCAGCTACTTAGCCAACTCCCTCGCTCCCAACTTCCGGTCCACACACACACACACACACACACGCGCGCGCGCCTTCACAGTTCTGTGCCATACGCAGTAGGATCCGCCCCTCCCCACTTCCTGCACAGGACTGCTCACCCCTCTGAGCCCTCTCAGCCTCCCCCTTAACATCCATTCTTTCTTTCTTTTTTTTCTCAGTACTTGAGACTGAACCCAGGCCCTTCCCACCAAGCTACATCCCCATCCTTTTTTTATTTTTTATTTTGAGACAGTGGCTCACCAAGTCTCTAAATCGCCCAGGCTGGGCTCAAATGTTCAATCCTCCTGCCTCAGCCTCCCAGAGTGCTGGGATTCCTTAGCCTTCTGCCCACACCTGGCCCTCAGTGAGCTCTCGGCTTGTGCTGATCTGGGCTTTCTTTATCTTATGTCCAAAAATTCTTCCAGTCCTTTGTCCAGTCCCAAAATTGTCTTCACATTTTAAGTACTCGTTAGGGCAGCCCCACGATCCTGATATCAAACTTAAAAGCTTAATTGAAGAAGAACCAGTAATTTTTATACTGTGCACATACATTATAAACAATTTCAATGTGATACTTGGATAGCACTGCATGTATACACATACATGCATCTCCTGTGAAATACGTGTGACATAACACACGGCTCATGCTATATTCACACATGTACACGTGTGGATTTATTTTGAGGAATTGCAGGTGCTGACCCTGGCCAGGCAGTGGCGTCAGGTAGCAGAATTTAGCGGACTTGGGAAAGGGGGCAGTCCCAGCAGGTTTCACAGACACAGACAACTGGGTGACAGTCGGTGACAACTCGAGGCAGGGAGAGGCAGAAACACACGCCTGTGTGCATGGCTGTGTGGTCCTTCAGAGCCGGGTGGCGGACAAGGGCCGCGAGTCTCCAGAAGGGACCCCACGCATCTGCCTGATGGGTGCCCTTGCACGGTCTCCCCTCAGCCTCCCTGAGGGTTTTGTCCCCCACGAATGAACGCATCCTTAAGCTGAACCTAGCTGTATTAGCAGCCTCCTCCACCTAGGGACGCCGGGCCATTTCTGCGGACTGATATTGCCTGGCACGCACACGTCCGCAGCGCTCTTCCCCGCACCCCGTCCTGTGGAGGGTCTCCGGCCAGACCAAGCTACTTTAGAGACTGACACTGATGCCTTTTTATTTGAGTAACCATTGGAAGCCGCTTACAAGTTGCCAGGGAATCCATGCTAACTCGCGAGGCTCCCATTTCGAGCAAATTACCAAGCAAGGTATCCTGAAGAGCTGAAGCAAGTGATCGTTTTTGGTCATTTTATCCCTCCGCCAAAGAAAGAGGCACGGACAGCGCCTCACAGAAGCTCTCAGGGAAAACGACCAGATTTTGGCAGAAATCATAGCTGAAAAACAAAACAGTTGGACCGGACTGAGCTAAAACAGTCACTGAGCTGAAATCCACCTGACTTACTGACAGCGTCACAGAAACGTGAGTCGGCCCGGAGGCCCAGAAGCGAAGCCGCCCTCATCTTTCCGTTCCGCTCCCTGTCCGGCTCTGGGCAGGGCGCTCCTTCTCCTGCAGAACGAAGGCCCCACCGAGAAGCCAGTTAGACTCCGAGGAAGAAAGCAGAGGAGAGAGCAGTGTTTGCTGACAGTGCCGAGAGTGCCTGCTGCCCTCCTGTCCGGCTCCTCCCGCTGACCCCGCACACTGGAGGAGGGCGGTGCAGGCCGGCAGCATTTGTGGGTGGGCAGCACTCAAGGAAGGGGCCCCACTCCCACGGCTGGACTCCAGCTCCACAGGCAGTGGTCACCGAGGCCATTTCTCTTCCTGTGGGGGCCACGGATGCAAACACGGGTAGGGACAGGCAGCGACGGTCCCAGACTTCGGCCGCAAGGCCCTGATTCAGAATGGCTCAGTTCAAACAGCTTTCAGCAGCTTCCGAATGTGCGCAGCCCCTTCAAACCCTGAGCCCGGACCTGTGCTAGGCTCTGGGCCCCACCTTTGGTCACTGTTATTGCCGCCCACAGCTGAAGAAACCGAGGTACAGGAAGATCAAACAACCTGCCCACCTTCCTGCAGGGCCCAGGATTCAGCCTCACCCCCATCTCACTGCTCAAACTGCCTATAAAAGCAAGCATTCGATTAAAAAATCAGCCAGAGCGCCAGGTGTGGTGGTGCATACCCGTGATTCAAAACTCAGGAGGCTGAGGCAGGAGCATTGCTGTGAGTTTAAGGCCAGCCAGAATGACACATGTGGCCCTGTCTCAAACAAACAAACAAACAAACAGTGAAATAAATTTCTACCCATCTACATAATAACAACTTGCAGCTTTAATGTAACTGTGAGGAAATACTTTCTATCCTGCTATGAAAAAAATATCCAAGAGGGGCAAGTAGCTCAGTAGCTTCATCCCAGCACTAGGAAAGGGAAACAAAAGGATCCAAGATTAACTGACAAATGACAAAGACAATTTTCAGAACAGTGTGTGCAGCACTGCATATTTGTGAGGATAGCAGATGTAAGGAAGTTGCTTGCACACACACATGCATGGTGCATCTGTGTGTGTGTGTGTGTGTGTGTGTGTGTGAGACCCTCCGGCGGGTCAGGGTCTACAGAGCTGTGGCAGGTGACTCGGGGGTCGCTGGGGGCTGGAGTTTCCGGTGGGACAGGAAGGAGAGGAAACTGTTCACTGTTCAAAATCTTTTGGAAAAGCATCACTTCTTCAAAATATGAGTGAATCCATTTTAAATTTAGAGAGCAGAAAAATGAGGAAATTGCATCAAAGGAAGATCAAAGAAGTCAGACCCAGACCAGGGCCAAAGTCCACCCACACCTGGCTGCTGGGAGGTCTGGGCTCCGCGTTCCCAGCCCTGGGACTGAAAGGGGACATGGCTTTGACAAATGTCAGGGCTGCTTGGGCACCGACGCCTGCAGACCGAGACAGAGAAGCGAGGGACCGAGCGTGCAGCTGAGGATCCTGGGCTGCTCCTGAGATGCTCATAGAGAAAGGCGCTGGCCGGTGGCACCGGCCCAGGACCACTAAGGAGCCCAGGAGAGAGGACCTGTTCCTCCCTGGGGGCCCCGGCATCTCTCCCCTGTCACTCACTGCCCAGGATGGAGAGCCATTGTCACGAGGACCCGAGGTCATCGGGAGGCCCTGCGGGGGATGCAAGTCCGGCCACCAGTTACTGCGTCCCCTTCGCACCTGGCATTTCCGGGACGCCTCTCTCTAGAGGCAAGTTTCTCTTAGGAATTAATAAATGTTACAAATGGAGCAACATTTCTTGCAGCAAATGGAAGGAAATAAACTCTGGCTGGACGCTGTGGTGCTTCTCCGGGCTGTTTGGAAGCGCCTGATCTCCGCTGTGGAGTCCTGAGGTCCTAGCAACCGAGCGAGTGGATGAGCCGGCTCTGTCCTCTAAGCTGCTAAACACCCTCCTTCAAAGGGTTTTACATCAGAAGGGGCCCGGAGGCCGAGCTCCAGAGTGCAAAGCAGTGGGGGCGTGGCACACGGCCCGCTCGCTTGGGACAGGCAGGCGGCCTTGTGCGAGTTTGACAAAAGCCTACAGCGCTGGGGCACCAGCCACAAATGTCCCCGGCCCCGTGCAGTGCGAGCCGGGGCAGAGGGACGCCTGGCCCCAGGCCCCAGGAAGAGAGAGGCCTGACCCAGCCCCAGCCTGACACCCACACGGAAGAGCCTGCGTCACCCAGGAGGTGAGCCCCACGGAGGAACGCGGGGAACCACGTAGGATCCGGTGCCATGCAGGAGGCTGGACGGACAGTGGACAGCAGAGCCTGGCAGAGGCGAGGCCGGGGCCCAGGGACGATCATGCCAAGCGCTGCCCCTGAGCACATCCAGCGACCCCCAAAACCACCGATCAGGTTCGTCGCCAGGAGCTCGGACATAACAGGGGGATGGTGCTGTGGGTTGAGCTGTGTCCCCACGAATTCCACAGTCTGAAGTCCCGACCCCTGGTGCCTCACAATCAGGCCTTCCTTGGCGACAGGCTTTGTTTGGAAAAGGAGGGCCTGGCCTGGCCCTGATCCCGTCTGTGTCCACAAACAGGACGTTGAGACAAGGGCACACAGGGGGAGCACAGCGGGGGGCCCCACGCAGGACAGCTGCTGCTCGGGGGCCGAGGCCCAGGCCAAGAGCCACGGTGGCTGCGTCCCCCACACCGGTGCTGTGACACCGTGCACCAGGCCCACGCGCTGCCTCCTAAGGACTCAGCAGAACTGAGCCCCTGCAGCTTCTGTGGGCTGAGTGAAGCCTCAGGTGACTCAGGCGGAGACGAGCAGAGACAGCACCGTGCCGGCCGGCCTCACCCCAACCTTGCTGCGTCTCGAAGCCCTGCGAAGCCTGCGGTTTGCTGCCAGCTGTGAACTTCAGTTGCTGCTCGTTGATAAGGGGATTTGCTGTCTGCAGAGGGAGCTGTAAGCAGGGCGTGGTGCCCCCCCTCCAGAAGAGGAAACCAACCGCCGCTTCCTGTGTGAACCTGAGACCCTGCACAGAGGCCTCCTCCCTCGCAGCCTTCCACAGGTACCGGCCATCGTGGCCGAGGGCCGCCACAATCCTCTGCCGGCATCTGATGATGTGAGGTGTGGGAACAAGGTCCTTCTGTTCAGCTTGGGCCCCTGCACAACACGCAGGCCAACAAGGAGCCGGCTAAGCCTGGGTTGGCGGCGCATGCTGTGATCCCAGCACTAGGGAGGCTGAGGCAGGAGGATCGCTAAGTTGAAGTCGGCCCCTGGGCAATTTAGCAAAACCTTGTCTCAATGTAAAAGGGGCGAGGGGTGTGGCTCAGTGTAGAGGGCCCGCCTAGCAGGTGGGAGGCCCTGTGTTCAGGACACACATGCAAAGGAAACAAATAAAAACCACAGTGCAGACAATGCCTGGCCCAGGCCTGGTGGAGGGACAGGACGGCACTGAGCTGAGTGGGCTGAGGGGCTGCAGGGAGAAATTCCCTGGATGATGCAGAGCTCATCTGGAAAAACAAATAGAAGAGACTGGAAAATAAAAACACTGAGAAGATGCTTACTGCACAGTGAGAGTATGTTCCCTCCAATCAGACCAGTTTTAAGTTGCTTTTTGTTACTTGCTTGTTTTTTGTTTTTGAGATAGGATCTCCCTATGTAGTTCAGCCTGGCCTTGAACTCACAATCAGCCCAGGCGGCCCTAAAGTCACAGTAATCCTCCTGCCTCAGCCTCCTGAGTGCTGGGACTATAGCCCCGCACCACCACGTCTGGCCCGGTTTCCTGTTTGTTGGATTTCCAAACGGTGCCAGTGTTGAGCACTGATGGCTTAGGTGCCCCCTGACGAAGCAGGAGGAAGAGACCACTCGTAGAGAGCTAAAGAGCAACGTGCTGGGAACCTCGAAGATGCTCTCAGCCCGGGCCCAAGACCCCACTTCCAGGAAGGGGGTGTGGGGCTTTCTGCACCCCAGGACTGGGAGGGTAGCATCACCCTGACACTGAGGGAAACGCTTCCTCCAAGTTCGCCCTCGTGTCTGTCAACCCCCAGCCACAAAGCACCTCGGTTGTTCTCAGCAGTGCTGTGGCCGCCCACAGACCTGTGCTCACCCAAGCTCCGGCCACACGGTGGGCAGATGTGTGTGGCACTCGTGCCCGCTTGGCCACGGACCTCAGGCTCCGAGTTCCAGTTCTCCCCTGGGTGGCCGTGCTGCCGCCCTCGCTGTGGGCATCCCCTGCAGGTCCCCCAGACTCTTACCACCGATGCCCTGATGCACCTCCCAGCCCAACCCCGCTGCTCCTCTTCCCGCGGTGGACAGCCCTGTCCAAACGCCCAACCAGGGCCACCCCAGGGGCCATCATCCCGTGCCTCCCACCCTTCCATCCACCTGGTTCACCCCACTGCTGTCTCAGTGAAAACAAAGCCTTTTCTCCACTTCCGGCCCATTTCTGTGCTCCTGTTTGTAGCAAATCCCCTTCCAAGCACTGCCCATATTCCTGTCTTGCTTCCCTCGCTCCGAAAGCCTTCTCCGGGCTGCCTCCCCACTGCCCTAGCAAGACCCCTCTCTCAGAGGTGCTGGGGAGCTGCATGCTCTCTGCCGGGCACATCCCCAGCACCGCAGAGGTCAGGGGCCCCTGCTCTCAGAAGAAGCCTGCCCACTCCTCAGCCCGTGCAGCTCCTGGGCTCCACTCTGCCCCTGGCCCAGCCTCCTCTGTGAGGCCAAAATGGTCCTTGGAGATGTGTGGGGTCCCCACCCCCACTGCCCACCCACAGCGGTGGGGTCCCAGGCCCACGAGATCCCCCTCAACGCTCAGCCCCTCCCCTTAGCCCACTCTGTTCCAGCCCAGGGCCCCGCTGCTCTCCAGACCTGGGGAGGGGGCCCAGCGTGGTGTCTCCTCCAACACCACACACCCTCCAGCACCCCAGTCGCCCACAGCTCCTGGGGACCAGCGGGGTGTTGCAGCCTGACAATCCCGCTACCCGGGGCACTGCCCCTCCCTCTGCTTTTGCTGAAGGTGGCTCTGGTTTTCAAAGATAAAAATGTGGGCTCAGGAGGGAACTTTTTCCTCTTTTTTCAACTTCTTGTATTTTCTGTGCTGTTAATATCTGTCAGAAACCAAAAATATGTGAGTGCTAATGGATGGGAGCGGAGGTTCTAGGTTTAGCCGGAACCCAGAGCTAAAACACGGGTGGAAATTCGGGGAGGTCCTAACAGGACCCAGACTCAGCACAGAGACCCTGACCTAGAAGAGTGGGGGTGGCCATCGGGCAGCGGGATGAGGTCGTTTTAAAGGTGCCCAAAGCGCTTTCCCTCTGTTAGATGTCCCTCCTCCACTCTCCCCCCGCCCTGCCTATCACCCCAGATACGCTCAGCTGGGGACCCGCCAGCATCCCTTCCTGTACCCCCACCCTTGTCTGTCCCCAGAGCTCCTGAGAGAGAGCCTGCCCTGTGACACTTTGCCGAATCCCCTGGACCAGTGATGGCTGTCCCATCACCTGGCCTGCTTGGGTGTTGTCTGAGGATGTCCAGGCGCAGACACCCTTGGACCTTAGGGACTTCAGTCTACTTTCTACTGGGGCCTCGGACATGGATGAGGCCTCCCTGCATCACAGAGGGTACCTACTCTGCCTGCCTACTTAAATGTTAATCATGTCCAAAATACAACTCACCGAAAGTCATGGAACAGCATTACAGCTGGACATGGTGGTACACGCCTATAGTCCCAGCACCTGGGAGGCAGAGGCAGGAGGATCACAATTTCAAACCCAGCCTGGGTGATTTAGTGACTTAGCAAGAACCTGTCTCAAAATAAAAACTTAAAATAGTGCTGGGGATGTGGCTCAGTGCGGAGACCCTGGGTTCCATCACCAGGACTCAAATACAACAAACGTTTGCCCAGTTACCAGGGCACTGTGTCCTGGCCAGGTAGACCATGAAATTCACCATCACAGGTGGTGCTAGAAGCAATAAAACACAACTGTGACTCACTTTGCGGCCCCAGGTGCTTCTCACATGCTGCTCCCTTGCACCCTGGGGCCACCTTATTGGCAGAGACATCCTCGAGCACACCCAGGCCCAGGGCTGTGTTTCCATGGCAACAGCAAGTGCACCTGACATCTCTGGCCACAACCCTGGCCCCTCTCCTTCCTCTGCAGGACATACACCTTCAGTCTAGCCATGGACCTGAACTCCAGGAAGGACGGCGAAGCTGGTGGCCGGCGGGACGGAGAATTTCACCCTGCAACACCAAGGAGCATTAGCAGTGTCCAGGCCCTGCAGGTAACGGCACCGCTTCTCAGGTGCAGCCAGTGAAGCTGCGTCTTCCGTGCAGATGGGGAGAACGGGCTGCCTGTGTGCGGCTCTCGGTGCGTGGACAGCCCTCCCCGCTGCCAGGGCAGACTCGGATGTGGACCGGCATGGGGTGCTTCCCAGCAGGACTACGGCCCCGGGGCTACACCTGGTCTGTCCTCCCTGGCAGGGTGGATCCACCTTGCACTTGGCAGACAACACAGTCATGGCTCTAGGACCCCACACAGGCAGGAGGTGACAACACTGCCCAGACTCCTGCATGAGGGATGGAGCCCAGAGAGGTGACCTGGGAGAGAGAAAAGGAGCCCACGCCAGGCTGGAGGGGCAGGGCTCCCAGGCACAGCAAGGGCACCTTGAGCCTGGCACATCCAAGAGCACAGGGTGCAGGGGGACAGCGGGCCAGGCCACATGGTCCACCGAGGCTGTCTGGCATCTGGCTGACTGGAAGGTGGCCTTCTTTACAAGTGGCCCCTGGGTCCAGCACCTGCAGCTGGCCCTTGGGCAGCTGGCACATGTGTGGAGAGGCTCTCTGGTCCCAGCATTCCCGGCCACTGCCCACGCCTTCCCACCTGCTCAAGGTGCAGTCTGATAGCGGGGGTTATCAAGGAGGGGAGCGTGGAGGAATGCAGGGAGATGTGGGAAACTTTGGAGAAGGCCGATGTCCTGGCCTTGGGGACCACGAGGGTGTCACTGCCCGAGGCCAGGGCCAGCCACCATGGTGCGGCCATCCCCAAGCCCCAGAGCTGCACCCAGACCTGGCCTGTAAATCTCATTTTCAAACAGCCCAGTGACCACAAAATCTCCCCTCCGCGAAGGGCTACACTGTGGCCCCAAAATCGATGCACGTCCAACTGTGACAGCGTTTAGAGACCTGGCTTTTATGGAAGTGAGTGGGATGAATTGATCCCATGCTGGCCAAGGACAAAGGCCCTGGGGGAGCCAGCTGTGCTCCCAGCATGGCCTGGACCTGCAGCCTCCACTTCTAAGAAAATAAATGTCTGCTGTTCCCACCGCTGCTGGCCGTGGGACTCCCACTGCAGCCCTAGCCTCTCAGCCAGGGGTCGGTCTTTGAGAGCCGGTCCACCCACTGGGGATCCAGTCAGGAGCTGAGCATGGACACTGGGCGCCGGGGAGGTGACATGGGTCCTCTCCACCGGGCCTTCAGCCAGGTCTAAGAGCACTGACTAGGGAGCCAGGCACCTGCCCGCCACCAGCAGCCCAGGAGGAGCCCCTGTGCCAGCTGCCCAGACCCGCGTTACCAGGTCCTGACACCCGAAGGCTGCAGCGGGGTCAGCGGTTTCCGTGAAGGAGGAGGACAGGAGCCTCCCCAGGGAGAAGAGCTCAGGGCCCTGGGGGCCTCCAGCCTCAGGCTTTGGGACAGGACTGAGCATTTGCTCTGGGGCGTGTTTCCCACTTGTGAGGGGCTGACTCGGCCCCTCCGTGGGGCGGTGGGGCTCTCGGCCTTGTGAGGCCCTTGGAGGAGCTATCATGGCGCCCGCGGCCCCCGAGGCCAAACCTGCGAGATCAGGGATGTGGTGATCAGGGCAGGCGTCGCCCGGGGCTTGGAAGAGCACCGTGCGCATGCGCGGGGCCCTCCTGCGCTAAGCTGGGCCACCGGGTGCTTCTCCCATGGTGCTTAGACCTGAGCAGTTGGCCTGGACTGTTTAACCGGAAGGTGGGTCTAGTCCCTGAAATCTACTCCAAGGTGGGCCTTCCTTTACTTCTGAAACATTTCCTTGGTTAGCAGATGCCTAGAAAGCAAGGCCCAGGGCCAGCCCATCCTCCCTTCCTTCCCAGCCTTTTCCTTGGCTGCCTCCTGCCTCACCAGATGACAGTGCAGGCTGAACGCGCCACCTCAGGGAGCTGGCCCCGCAGGACTCTCTGCAGATCTGCCCTGCCAGGGTGAAGGCCTGGAGTCAGGAACAGAAGTCCCTCGAGCTCAGCTGGTGTCTACACTCACTGGTGCTTTAAATGGAGGAACACAGCACTTCCTGCAAGCTGGGCCCCTCCCTCAGTCTGGCTTTACCTCCTCTGCGCAGCAGGCAAACTGTGGCTGAAACAGTGACCCCACACCCAGGAAGTTGTGAGCCCTGCAGCCCTCGGATGTGTCCCGACAAGGATAAGGATCCTCGCAGAAGCCCTGGAGTTAAGGACCTGGAGAGAGATGATCCTGAGAGGTCCAGAGGGGCCTCAGAGGCCATCCCAGTGGCCCTTACAAGAGAGACCAGAAAAACACACAGAGGAGGTGGCCACATGCGGAGGTGTGAGGCAGCTGTGGGCTGAGACACCTGGAGGAGGGCAATGGAGTCTCCCTTAGAGCCTGTGCTGGCCACCACCATGACGAAATAGCTTGGAGACTCCAGTTCTAGGAGGACAGGGTCAAATTGGCTCACGACCTCAGAGGTTCAGTCCATGGTCTGGCGAACCCATGGCTCTGGGCCTTTCCTGAGGAAGAACAACAACATGGTAGAGGATGAGAGGAGTAAACCGCTCACCTCACGGCAGCCAGGAAACAGGATGAGAGGGCCAGACAGGAAGGGGCCTGGGACCAGCTATAGACCCCAAGATCACAGTCCTGTGACACCCACCCCTTTCAACTAGGCCTTGCCTCTTGTTTCTACAAACTCCCAATAACACCATCAAGTTAAGATTCTCCCCTTCCCCCCAGTACTGGGGATTGAACCCAGAGCCTTTGCACTGAGCTACGTTTCCAGCCCTTTATTTTTTTATTTTGAGTCATTTATTTATTTTTTTTATTTTTTATTTTTATTTTCCATCACTAAATTACCCACCAATTTGCTGAGTTCAAATTTACAATCCTTCTGCCTCAGCCTCCCAGAGCGTGCCAATTATGATCTCACCAGTGGATTAATCCACTGCTTAAATCACAGCTCTCATAATCCAATCAGTTCCCCAAAGCCCATCAGCACCTACGCCTTTAACACAGGAGTTTGGGAGAACATTCTGGATTCCCACCTTAATGGAGCCACTGTGGGGTCCCCAGCCCTGCTGGCCTTGACTGTGCCTTTCTGGCCTCCAGAACTGTGGGAGGATATATCCCTGCTATTGTGCACCCCCAGTTTGGGGTGCCCAGTGTGCCCCAGGACACAATCACAGCTCTTTCTACCTAGAGAGCTGGTTTGGCCCCTTGACTCCCCAGACCAGAGCAGTGATGGTGAAGCATTCAGAGCTGTCAGTGCTACCAGTGGCCCAGGCTCACGTGGTGCTCTAGATTAACCGGCACTGCTGGCACAGGACTGCAGCCAGGCGGGCTGAGCCTGGGCACATGCAGGCCAGGCCAGCTCCTTGTGGACCAGTCTTAGGGAGACAGGAAATGCTAGTGCATCTTCTCAAGGGGCGGTCTGTCGGATGAGTGACCCACACACAATCACACCTTGGGATGGGAAGACAGCAAGGCAAGGGTCCCCTTGGAGCTGTGCCCCGCAGCTGGGCGCTTGTCCCCATCTGAAGCACCCACGGTGTTCACCAGCCCCACTCAAAACTCCAGCCCTCAGGAAGTGCACGCATGCAGACTCAAAGCGTCCTCCACACTCACAGACACGTGGCTTCTGCAAACACCTGGTCCCTCCCCAAGCAACTGGACCAGCGTTTGTCCAGTCTGCTTTTCTGGAGGCACCAGGAGCTGTCCATGGTGCTGAGCCCAGGAGCACCAGGGAGCTGGGACACCCTCTCTGCTCTGCTCTCTGGGCCTCTCCTTTCCAGCAATTCCCAGCTACTTTGCAACACTGGGGACCCTGGGGAGGGATCTGCCTGCCGCCCCATCACTGTCCACAGAAGCGAGAGCACTCTGGTGTGATCTGCAGCCTGGCTAGGTGATGACCATCTGCTCTCAGGGGAAGGGGCTGGCTGGATGCCAAAGGCCCTTCATTTTCCTCTAGGACTTAGGAGCAGTCAGAAAGCAGTGAAGGCTGCTGCAGGGGTTATGTTCAGGAGTACATCTCACCACCACACTACTCAGCAGGAAGACGCCCCAAACCTTGGCCCTCACCTCGGATGCCCAGAGCTGTGTCGCCAAAGCTGGAGCTGAGGAGGTGAAAGGACACTGGGCTGCTGGGCTGCCCCCTGGGAGTCCACCCTGCCCTGCTCATCCTGACCATCTCGGCCAGGGCATGGCCAAGTGCTGTCCTCCCCAGAGCTCCCGAGCCCCTCATTGGCAGGCACTGTCCACTCTGTCCTGGTCCTTTCCATGAAGCATCTTTCTATGTTTGCCCCTCAGCTCCAAGGAGATCTGTGGCTCCTGAGAGGGGCATGGCTGCCACATGGTCCCACATCCATTAGCTTTCTCCCAGAGCTGCGCCACAGGGACAGCAATGGCTCCAGTCTCATGGGCAGCACCTGGGGCCTGTGTAGAGGTGGGATTCCCATCTGGCCCCAGATGTGTGGGCCTGGGAGGTTCGTGTGGTGACGTCAGCTGGCCCCGTGGTGCCCTCAGGGTGACGGTGGATCTCCACACTATCCCTGAGGGTCCCAACCTGTACACAAGGCTTCTGCAGCAAGCAGCTGTCCTGGCACCCTCTGCCTGTCTCAGTCTTCAGTGCCCTTTTCACTGGCAAGCCCACCCTCACGCTGAGGAGAAATAGAATAGACTACAGTCAGCCCTCCCGTCCACGCCTTCTGCAACCACCGAGTCAAACAAGTGTGGATGGAAAATATGCAAAAAACTCCATCTTGTGGCAGTCATCCTGTGACAAAACACCAGAGAAAATCAACTTTAAAAGATAAGAAGTGTGCGCCAGATCGTGGTTTTAGAGATCTGAGTCCAACGGATGGTTTGGCCAGGTTTCTGTGAGTCTGTGGTGGCCAGGACATCAGGGTGACAGCCAGGAAGCACAAGAGAAAAATGATGCGGAGGAGAGGAAGAGAGGGAGGGCGGGGTCCTCTGGCCCCTTCGAGGCCACGCCCCCAATGACCTCACTTCCTCCCACCTGAAGGTTCTGTCCCCTCCCAGGAGCTCCCCAGGCTGGGGAACAAGCCCTTAGCACGTGACCTTTAAAACAATTGGGATCCAAACTCTAGCACACCTGTACTGGGCATACACTGTCTATTCTGGTCCCTGTTCCCTACACAATGCAGGGTAACCCCTGTTTGTACAGAACACACGGCATATCAGACGTAACAAGTCAACTGGAGAGGGTCTGAAACAGAAGAGGGTGTGTCTGTCGGTCCTACGCCGGGCTGTTCTGTATAAGGGGCGGTCCTTACCTACGGGAGATTGTCCATAAAAGGACAAAAGATGGGGTAGAGATGGGCGGGCAAGTGGGTGCACAGACAGCTGGGAGACGGGAGCACTCGGTGATGCGGTAAGGATGGAGGCCCTGTGCTGAGACGCGGCCTCGGGAGAGAGCAGTTTCCGGTGACGGGTGAGCCGGCCCTTCCCTCATTTCTGAGATGTCCGGTCCCCGGTCCTCGTCACTGTAGTGACCGGTGGCGGGTGGCCCTTCTCCAAGCCAGCTGCCCGTGCCCCGGAGGGCGAGTCTGGTGCATCCCTAAGCGGCTCCCGCCTCCCGCAGGCCGTGATCTCTAGGAGGAGCGTGCTGGTGATCCGCCATGGGGAGCGCGTGGACCAGGTCTTCGGGAAGAGCTGGCTGCAGCAGTGCTCCACGCCTGACGGTAGGTGGGGTGAGGGCGAGCCGGAGCCAGACCCCGACGGCTCGCCCACTAGAATGGCCGTGTCCCTATGGCTGCTGGACCACGGGGGCGTCGGGTCACGGGGGAGGCACTCAGGGAAGCTGGCAGGCACAGGTACATGGCGCAGCGGTGTCCCCTGCGAAGACGAAAGCTACTGGGGAGAAGGAATCTGCCGTCACTTCTGTTTCTGATATTGGGGATTGGACCCCAGAACCTACATGCTGAGCTACATCCCCAGCTTTTTTTTTTTTTTTTTTTTGAGATAGTTAAGTCAATAAGGTGCCCAGCCTGGTTTAAACTTGCAATCCTCCTGCCTCAGCCTCCCAGGTGCTGAGATGACACCACCATGCCCAGCTCACCAGTGTTGATTTATGCATGCCACCTACTGAGCTGGTCCTGGGCTTTCAGCTTTAACTCAGTGACCCATGGCAGCAGTTCCCATTTCCCCTTTTTACTCCTAAGAGAGACGAAGCCCTTTTGTCTCCAGTTGCACAGCAGCTGGCGGCTGGTGTTGGCCTGGAGCCGAGACTAGCAGGTCTCAGGGCTCAAGGTCAGACACAAGGTGCCAGGGGCTACGTCCCAGTCTGCTCAGCGCACAGGGAGCCTCCAGCCATCGATGTGCTGTCCCTGACGGCTTCTGGCAGGTGGGCTGACCCAGCATCCCTTCGGGGATGGAGGCAAACCTGGGCCTCCTGCCCATCAGCCTGAATGAGCCCTCAAGACCCCGGGCCCCCATCAGGCTCTGCTGTGGGGGAGACTGCAGGATGGGGGGCTCTTGGTCCCTGGGGCTGTGCATTGGAGGGGGCGCTTCCTGTGTGGCAGAGCTGTCCCAGCTCTCTGGGCCCAAACCAACCCCAGAGCATGTCCGAGAGACCGCACAGTCGGCTGTGATGTCGAGAGAGGTGGATCTCGTCTTGTGGGGGGTCCCGTGCTGGGGTGTCTGATGCTCCCCTCTGCTTCAGGGAAATACTACAGGCCGGACCTGAACTTCCCCCGCTGTCTGCCCAGCCGGAGTGGCGGCCTAAAGGGCTTTGAGCTCGATCCGCCCTTATCATCCTGTGGGTCTTTCCAGGCCAGACTCGCAGGTACATGGGGCCACCTGGCGGGAGGGGGCAGTGATCGTGATTTTCTGGGGAGCCCTGCCCCTCTCCTCTGCCGTCCCCGTGAGCGCTCTCCACTCTGCTGAGGAAGCCCAGGCACAGAGAGGTCACCCAAAGTCACACAGGCAGGGAGCTGAAGTGCAGAGGTTTGATCCAGGACTGGGGGGTGGGCGGGGAGGGAGAGAGGAGAGGAAACATCTCAGACCCTGTGTGCACCAGGGCTGTCACGTGAGGATCGCAGACCACATCCCCTCAGTGGCTCTAGGGCAACGTCCATCGCGGGGCGTTTGTCTCGTGTCTGGGGCTCACCCCCTGTGGCTGACTTCAGGAACAGAAGAGATCACTGAACTCACCTGGCCCTCACTCTATAAATTCCCCAAGTGCGACCCCTCGCCCAGCAGTGAGCTCCAGGGAGGGGATGTAACATCCAGTTCCCTGCGGGCAGGAGGCCCTGCTGCACGGCATTTGCCCATCTCTGAACGCAAGGAGGGAACACGGTGCTGGCTTCGCCGCTGATCTCAGGCTCCCAGCGTGACCATGGGGCAAAGTCAGAGGGGGCGGCCATCGACGGCAGGGCCAGTGTGGGGTCTGCGCACGTGTGTGTGTGAGCGTGTGTGCGTGTACTGACCCCTGCGTGTCCAGACCCTCCCGGTCGGACACCCGGCCCCTTCCTTATCAGCTGCCGGTGGTCTTTTTTGAAGGAAATCTCCACTCTCCGTGCATCCACCTGGCTCAGCCAGGGTCTCAGATGTCCCCCTGTGCCCCATAATATCTCCATGGTCGTGGCATCTGGTGGTCATGGCACAGGTCTGCCACCCTCGAGGCAGAAGTCTGGGAACCTCTCAGGCCCCTGCCTGCTGCGGGGAGGAAAGACCTGTCACGGGGCGAATCACAAGGGTGCTGTCTCCTGCTGTTCTCTAGGGGACTCTCTCCTGGACAGCGGTGTCAGGATCACCGCCGTCTTCTCCTCGCCGGCTCTCCGCTGTGTGCAGACGGCCAGACACATCCTGGAAGGTCAGTGGGACTCTCCTGACCTTTGCCGGGCCATGGGCCATTCTCCATGGAGAGAGGGGAGGAGACCAGGGGGAACCTGGAGTTGCCCACGAATGGCCATCGACAGCTCACACCAGTTAGGACCCAGCCTGCAGGAGCAGTAGGAATGGGGGTGGCAGGGCCTTTGGTTCGCTCACCTGTGCCTCCCCTGTGCAGCATCTAAGCAACTCGAAAGGGGCCTTCAAAACCTGAGGGCTGGGCGCTTGGGTCCTGCAGGATTCTCCCAGACAGCCTGCGGCAGGAGCTCAGCATCCTCCAGACTGGGGAGTGGCAGGGCGGGGGCTTGTGAGGGGGAAGGGAGTGTGCAGTCTGGGGAGCCAGGTACAGCACGTGGGACGGGGGCCGCTGCTGTACAACTGCAGAGCTCAGAGGGTGATGCAGGGCTGGGGGCAGGGAGTGGATGGGGTGGAGAAGGCTGGGCAGGGGCCCTGGGAGCCCACCTCTGGGTGCCTGGCAGGAGCTGAAATGGAGATGAGTGGCCGAGCTCTGAGTCTCCTACAGCAGGCAGGGACAAGGAGCAGGTGGGACTGGATCTAAAGGAGGCTGGGCAAGGCCTGAGTTCCGGGAAGCGAGAGAGAGCTTTGCAGACTGAGGGTGTGTGCACTGGTGACAGTGACTGCAGGTTCTAAGCAGGGGTGGGGATTTGCCGTGGGAGGCTGAGGCAGGAGGATCACAAGTTCCAGCCCAGCCTGGGCAGCTTAGCAGGACTCTAACCAAAAAAACATAAAACGGCCTGGGGAGGGAGCTCAGTTCAGAGGCTTTTAAAAGCCACTGGGCGAGGCCCAGGGAACCCCAGATACATGATGTCCAAAGCAGCCTGATGTTGTAAGGCCCCGCCATGAAGCAGGCTTGCAAGCTCCCCTCCTAAACTCCCTGCAGCAGACACACACACGCGCGCACGCACACACACACACACACACACACACACACTCCTGTGGCTCCACTCAACTGCTGACCAGGCTGTAATATTTGGGGCCAGGCTGAGAGAAGGGACTGCAGCCCCAGGCCAGGAAATGAGGACCCTCAACGCCCCGCTCCCCTATCGGTGTCGAGCGCCAAGGGTCTTTCTCCCACCCGGGCCTTCGTGTCCTACACTGTCGGGTTCTTTACCTGTGAGGGCCTTGACTTTCTTTTCCTCGCCGTGGCAACATGCACAGGAAGATAAAGAACATTGTCAGGGCAGCCTCTGCACTCAGAAGTAAACCCGTGAGCTCAGAAGACCTGCTCAGGCCTCTGCCGTTTTGGTCCCTGCTCCCGGTTCGTTACTCACATCCGTGTCCCACGTGGGGACTTTTCTCCAGCCCTCTCACTTGGTCTCTTGCACACAAGATATAAAGCTCTCACAGATGCTGTCCACCGTGCTGGTGTCAGTGTGTTTAACATGATCCCCACTGGACCGGCTGTACGTACGGAGCACCCACCATTACTCTTCTGCCTGAGGAAGGACGCGCGTTTCTAAATCCGGTGTTAACTCGGGAAAGCCAGGGTGCCAGGCCCCTCCCCAGTCCAGCCGCTCCTCAGACCTGCCGAGATGTGCTCCGGGCAGGAAGCCGTTCCAAGGACTCAGGACACATTCATGGGACTCATTTTATTTCCAACCATTGCATTTAATGACATTTTCTCCATTTCAAATAAAAATGTGAAGGCTTTTTTTTTTTTTAGCTCATAAAAAGATGCTCTTTCCAATAGGTCCTGCAGTCAGCATACCAAATGTTAGGGGCTGTCGCGGACGATGGCGCCCTCCCTCCTCCGGGGCTCGCCAAGTCCTGGCCCAGGCACCGGGAGATGTCTGGTCGGGGCAGACAGAGCATCCTGCCTCTCGTGGCCCTGCTGGGCTCAGAAATGGCAGGGCTGTGTTTCCTGCCCCAACCGTATTCGCTGTTTTTGAAAGGTTATTTAAATCCGTACATGGGTCAGATCTAGCTGGGAAGAGACACATTTACGTGACCACAATAAACACTTGTGTTCGCTCCAATCCAGAGCTCAAACTAGAGAAGACAGTGAAGATAAGAATAGAGCCAGGGATCTTTGAGTGGACCAAATGGGAGGCCAGCAAAGCCAGCCCGAGCTTCATGGCCTTGGCAGAACTGAGAGAGGCTGGCTTCAGTGTGGACCCTGACTACAGGTAACGCCCTCGGGGCTCCACCACGGGGTGGGGTGGGGTGGGGGGTCTCTTTCCTCTTCAAGAACAAGTGTGTTGCTTTCAGAAGAGTGGCGGAGTCGGGACAGAGAGGGTGGGGCTGGGAAACCCGGAGGGTGGGGACTGTGCTAAGCCTACCTGCCAGAATCCTGGGGGTGTCACCTGGGGTGGGGCTTTTGCTAAAACTGACCTACGAGGGCAGCACAGACCCCACACTTTGGAGGAGCCTCGCCTGGTGACCCAGGAGTGCATCTGGGTCCTCTGCTCAGCCCCGCTGGACTGGATACGGCCCCAGGCTGGGGCAGAGCAGGGCCGTGGGGAGAAGCTTCTCCTTCCCGGCTGCCCAGCCCAGACCCCAGTCCCTGTCCAGGGAGCCAGGGCACAGCCGCCCCTCCTCTCCTCAGGCCTGCATTCCCCCTCTGCTCCCTCCTGCCAGCCGAGAGCTACGCGCAGTACGTGGACCGCTGTGCACGAAGTATGGAGCGGGTCCTGGGTGCCTGCCCCCCAGAACGTAAGCCCCCACGTCCTCGGGTGCAGCGGCCTTGGGGTTGGGGTCACCCCGGGTGGGAGTCGGCCCAACATCCCCTGTCCCAATCCCTGGCCAACTGAGGGTCCTGTGCCTGAGGGCACAGAGCTGGGGGTGCAGTTCTGGGGCCTGGGTAACAGTCCCCCTGCACCCCATCTCTGGCCCACTGCACCCAAGTGGTGGCGCACAGAGGGGCTCAGGTCACCCCCTTACTCCATCCCGAGCTGAGGCTGCCCCCCTACACTTCATGGGGAGGGGGTGCCTCTGAAAATTAATGCACAGAAGCCAGGGTGAGGAAAACGCTATCACTGATCACACCTGCCTCCTGCCATGGGCCTCTGCATGGCAGCTCCACTCCCACAATTTAAGAGACTGATAAAAGGGGTGCTCCAGCTTGTAATCCCAGCACTCTGGGAGGCTGCGCCAGGAAGGCAAGGGCTTGGTGACTTTAGCTAGACTCTGTCTCAAGATAAAAGATAAAAAGGGCTGAGCTGCAGCTCATTGCAAAGGCCCTGGGCTCCGGGCACTCTCTGTGGCTGCAGTGACCCGGGGTGTTTTGTCCACAGCGGGCACCATCCTCATCGTGAGCCACAGCTCTGCCCTGGACTCCTGCACCCGGCCACTCCTCGGACTCCCACCCCGGGACTGCGGAGCCTTCGCCCAGCTGGTGAGAAAGGTGTGTTGGTCCTCCCATCTCTGGGGCCCTCAGGCAACTGCCACAGAGGCACAAGGCTGCCACGTCCCTCCTAGAGGGCACGCTGATGTCCGGCCACCCAGGCCAGCAAGGCCTGGGCCTCGGAGGGTGTGCACCTCTGCCCCTGTGCAGAGAGCAGCCCTGGCAGGGCCGGCGGACAGGCCTGTCGCCCTCATCCCTGCCACGGCACCCTGGGCCCTCTGTCCCCAACACTGAAACGCACAAGGGAATGGATGTTTTAAAACTCAGCTCCTGTTTTGATTCCTTGCCACCCAAGTGGCAAAATAAACGTCCGGTCAGGAGAGAGCAACGTGGGTGAGGAGGGAAGGGTTTGGCTCTCCCTCTGGGGACAGGCAGGGACACGCCTGGGCAGAAGGGAGTGCAGCCTGCTGAGTCACATCCAGCCTGTGGCCTGGGTGCTGAGCCCTGTGGGTGTAAACGTCCAGTGACAGGCAGTGACAGTGGGGCAGACTGGGACCAGCCCTTGGAGAACCGTGTTGGACAACCAGCCGACCAGGAATTGGGGGCGGGAAGCTCAGCTCGCCCCGCCTCCCCTGGGGCGGTCACCGGGCTTGCCCAGGGTTCTCATGTATCACAGGGAGCCATCAGTGGGCCAGTGTTCCCCGGTGTCCCATGGCCCATGGCTGGTGGGGGGACGGTGGGACTCTGGCCTTGATTCCAAGGCTTACAGTAGCCTGGGAGGGTCATGCACCTGCAAGGGCCAGGAAGGCCTGCCAGTGGCTTTACAGCTAACTAGTCCCAAACCGAGCCATCTCAAGTGACTTGTGAGACACTGGTAAAGGGCTTCGCACTCTGTTCTAGATCCCTGCCCTGGGCATGTGCTTCTGTGAAGAAAACACAGAGGAAGGGAAGTGGGAGCTGGCCAGCCCACCCGTGAGGACTCTCACGCACGGGGCCAACGCGGCGTTCAACTGGAGGAACTGGATCCCAGGCAGCTGAGCCACGGCATCCAGTGAGGAGCGCCTCGTGGGCCATCCCCGCCTTGCCCATGCAACTCGCAGGAGCACAAAGCACACTGATGGCGGGACACCTGCGCCTGCCTCGGCTCCGCTGCCATGTGTGGCTCGGCTGTGCGTCCAGCTGCAGTGTCCTGAGACCTGTGACGAGGGGCCAGCCGCAGCCTGCGGGGAGATAGGACCCAAGCCTGGCTTCCAGGAGCCGACGCCCGGTGTACACTCACACTCACACACGCTCACACTCACACACGAAGCATCTGTCCAGCTCTGGGTGCTGACTTCCCAGGCTGGTCCCAGCTGTCTGTCCCTTTCCTATTTTCATCAACACCGTGACGAGAGGTGCAATCGACAATAAAGGGATCGGAACCCAGAGCCGCGGCATCCCTGCTCCCATCCGCTCTTTTGCAGCGGTGCCGACTCGCCACTCACTCAGGGAACCGGCAGCCGGCAGCACCTTTGCCTCCCACGACCACTCATGGAGCCTAGAGCGGAGCAGGTGGTGGCCCCCAGGCCCTGGGCAGAGCCCTTTCCTGGCTGCTCCCAGGGTCGGGAGGCGCCTGCAATCCCTGACTCGCAGCACTTCCACCATCGGGGCCAGCAGCGTCCTCCGCCCTGTTTCTCTACTTCTGCTGTGCCCCCACGTCACCTCCAGCCTTCCTCTCCCAAGGACCCTCATGCCACCTGGGGGCCCAGCATCCTCACGCCCCTCTAGATCCCTAACACCGTGTGAAAATCCCTTTCATGGTGGTGCATGCGCCTGTCATCCCAGCACTCTGGGAGGCTGAGGCAGGGGGGTCACAAGTGTGAGCCCCACATGGGCAACTTAGTGGCTTAGACCTTGTCTCAAAAAAACGAAGCATCTTTTTAAAAAGGGCTGAGGGTGTAGCTCGGTGTGAAAGCCTTAGGTTCAATCGGAAGGAGGCGGGGAGGAAGGCCCTTTGGTCATGGAGTTCCCAGTGCGGTCCTAGGGCCTGGGTCCCCTGGGGCCCGGCCCACCACAGCCCTCCCTGTCTCTGCTCCCCCAGAGCTGAGTGTCAGAGTCACACCTCCTCTGTGGGGGGCAGGGAGGCTGCAAACAGGAGCAGAGGAGGGAAGCGGGTGAGCTTTGACCCCAGCCGTGGCTCTGGCTTGGAGGAAGCTGGTCCAGCAGTGGACGGGGCTCCCCACGGTGTCCCCACAGCCCACGCATGGCCTCGACACCATCACAGAGCAGGGAGCATGGCTCTCCGAGAGGCTGGAGGGCTGACCACCGTGAGACCCAGCCATACCCTTCCTGTGTGGACAAAATTACTCTCGGCCACATGCTTCTCCTGATGCTCTGGTGCTGAGCACTTGGCAGTGGCTGCAGGTCAGAGTTCAACAACGGAGAATGCAGGATTGATTAGCAATGTCTGCTGTGGGCACAGGAACCTGGCAAGGACCTTCGCCCTGCGTGCCTCAGTTTCCCCACCTGTAAGGACTGCTCCTGCCTCCCAGGGCTGCACTGAGATGGGATGACTTGGTGACTCTGCAGTGCCCTTCCAAGCAGGTGGAGCATAGGAATTTCCAGCTGCCTCAGGCTCTCCTAACAATACCTCAAGGGCCTTGAAGCTTGGGGCTTCTGGGAAACCGCAGCCCTGTAGTCAGGAAAAACCCACACATTCCTTCATAGAATGTACCCGTGCATTCATTCAGCAAACCCTCAATGGCATTCTTCCCTGTGTGGTCCTCACTTTGAGGGACAAGGTGGGGTGGGGGTGAGGCTGGAGTGACGTCTTTGGAGCCACATTTCTGTCAATGCCCATGGCAGTCCCTAGCATGTAAGTGTACAATTATATAGCACACACGCAGGGGCGGCCACGCCATGGCCACAGTGCCCCCTGGTGGCAGGGATGCGCCATCTCCCCGAATGCTCCGCAGCCCTGGTCTCTGGCAGAGGGTGTCAGCATGACAGAAAAGGAGACCGGGGCTCCTGCAGCAGCTGGTCTTCCTCCCAGAGCCCCCCTCTGCGTGTCCCGTGTCCCCCGGACTGTGCATGTCACCCTGCACACCCTCTCATCGCCTGGAATCCTGTGTTTATGTGACACATGTGCTCCGGGACCACTTCCTGTGGTCCATGTAGGAGGGGAGGGAAGAAAAATGTGTCCCCCAACCTCGGCCACCGACAAGGCCCCTCCTGCTCCCCTCACGGGCCCAGCGGGGGACCCCACGCCTGAGCACAGACACCCTGGAGGAAGCCACACCCCGAGTGTCACAGGCCCCCAAAGCTGGGATCTCTTCTGGGGGAGTCCCGGCGGGGCAGGGTGGCCTCCTTCCCACCTGGATGCCAGGCAGCTGCGGAGACCGGGCTCCGGCTGGGGTCCCAACAGGGCATGGCCAGAGTGCAGGGGTCCTGCCCTTCCACAGCCCCGTTAGAACAGGAGAAAGAGGCCGGTAAAGTTAACTTTAGCAAAGTATTTCTGTTTAGCTGGATATAGTCAAAATGTCACCTCAACACGTAACAGTATGAAAAACTCTTAGTGACACTGTTGGGCTAGATGCCTTTGAGCGCCAGGCGCTCCGTGGCCAAACCAGCCACGCTCCAGGAAAGGCCGGAGGTGCAGCCTCGTCCTGCCCAGAATCACTGTGTCACTGCGCCCTGCACAGGTTTACACTGAAAAAAGGGACAGGGCACCAGCTCAGGCTTCGGCCTCCTGGAGCTCCCTCCTCTCGCCCTGTGGAAGGCCCCAGTCCAGAGACCGGCCAGCCCCAGACAGCAGTGTGACTTCGGGAGCCCTTCCAGGGACGCCCCGGGGCAGCTCAGGGCCACCTGAAGCCGGTCTGTGGCTCCTGTTACCTTAGGGGTGCTTTATTCTTTCTTCCACCACTCTGGTCATTGAAATCTTTTTCCAGCTCTATGTGAGCACAAATACACTGAACCTCCATAGTTCAAAACGCCGTGAGAGCCTGGCATGGGCAACACCAGAGTGCAACAGCTGATGTTAGACACAGTTGGGTGGCTTTGAAAATGCCTTGACTTTTTTAATTTAAAATTTTTTGGTCCTGGGGATCGAACTGAGGACCTTGGACTTGCCGGGCAGGCGCTGTGCCACTGAGCCACATCCCCACCCGAACATGCTTTTTAAAGACAAGATTATTTGACTTTTCCAAATCTCAATTTGGCTAATCTCCTTTGTCAGGTGTATGTGCTGTTCCAATGCCACACACCGTTAGGAGAGCGCGTGTGCCTATACACTGTGCACACCCACACGAACCCTGCAGATCGGCACACACCCTCCGAGGTGCAGGCCATCGCCTCCCTCCAAATCACACTCAATGACATTTTATTTCCCTTTGCTCTCGGTTACTTTAGGTTGGGTGTTATGAGAACCATCAGTTCACACACGAAGAAATCAACCCCATCGCAAAGCCAGGGAAGTAACCCACTGACAATTACAACAGTCCCTGTATGGAAAGAAAAAAAGAGCAAATTTGGGGAGATTTTTCAGGGTTGCCCCCCGCACCAGTTAGTAGTGCAGTTCTGTGGACAGTGGTGTGCCTGCGTGTGGCACTGTGCCAGGCCTCCCAATTATCAGTAACTGATAAAAGCCACAGGGAAGACGTGACGATTATCTAACGTCCCTACAGTGAACTCTGCAAAGTCACCACCATGTGGGAGAGAAGTACTGAAGGATTTCTACCTGATGGAGCACTGCTCTGCCATACAGAAGGGTGACTTGAGTCATCAGTGGGGAAATGGACGCCCCCGAGACCACAATGTTAAGGGGAGTAAATCAGACAGAGAAGGTGAACTATCAGATGGTTTCTCGTACATGAGAAACTTGAAGTACAAATAAAGACATAATAAAAGGCAGATAATAGGAGAGAGGGAGTGAGAGCTTTTGCAAACGGGAAGAGAACCAAGAGATTCGGGGGAAGCTGCGTTACCCCAATAATGAATTAATTGTTAGTAATCACGACCGTGCACTAAGAGAAATTTCTAAAAATAGAAAAATGTTTTAAAAATACAAAGAACACACAGCAGCAGTTGCTCCAGAAACGAGGAGAGATGGGGGATTTATTTGCAGCCATCAACCAACCTAACACTGCGAGAAGGATCCGGGACTGCCGGCCCCGGCTTTGGGTGCAGCCTCGCTCTCCCGAGCGGCCCTCAGTCCTGCAGCTCGGCCTGTCTTTCCTCCTCTTCCTCAAAGCCGGCGTTTGCTGAGGAGAACCAGAAGGAGGCCACTCGCATGGCCTTGAGGAAGGAAGGGGAGCCTGGTCCCCGGGCCTGCGGGGCCCACACCTGCCCTCGGACTGGCCACCACCGTCCTCACCCTGGTCCACGTCGTAACTGTACTCCCAGGCGTCCGCATCGTCCTCTCCTCCTTGCAGGTCCAGCTCACCCTCAAAAGCATCAGGCAGAACCTGGGCTTCCTCCTCAAGCTCCGTGGCGCCTGGCAGTGGAGGGACAGAGGCAGCAGGTAGAGGCCGAATGGCCTGGGTCCACTGCCCTCCCCTAGCCTGCCCAGCAAGCCCCCTCCTCCTGAGATCAAGGACCCCAGCCTCAGAGCACCCCTCCCCATTACAGGGGCTGGCTGGTGGCCACTGCTGACCACTGGGAAGATGACACGGCAGGGAGGCTGTGCAGGGGACAAGTGGGGGCAGTAGGGACCACATGGACAGTCCGGAGCTGGCCGGGCACGGACATCACCCAGCTGGCAGGAGAATGAAGGTCGCTCCCCCAGCCGATTGCTGGGGCTTCTGACCACTTTCAGTGGAAGGAACATGGCCCAAGGACCCCTGCTTCACCCTTCTGGGCCACAACACCAGCCTCTGGGATGGAGGGAGGGGTCTGGCAGACAAGAAGAGGCCAGCCCGAGCCGTCCATGCCGGGCACGTCCAGCTTGCCCAGGTCTCCAGACCAGCTTCAGGCTGGACTCTCTGCCGCCCCGGGCACATCCCAGAGATCCTCCCCAGAGACCGGAGGATGACCCTACCCTCCTCTCCAAGCGCCTCCTCCGGGCCAGGTCCCTCCAAGGGGGGCTTCTCCTCAGGGAGGTTTGGGGTCCACAGAGTCAGCTCTGTGATCTGGGTCACTTTCCATTTAGGGACCACGTTGACTGGGGCCTCCTCCTCCTCCTCTTCTACTCTCTCCTATTTCCAGGGCAGAAAATAAAATTCGCTAACATTTGCGCAGCCTGGGTCTGGAATACTGGAAGCAAAGGAAAGAGGCCGGACTGGGTGTGGAGCCTTTTGTGACACTGCTCACCCTCGGCATCCTCTCCAAAGACCTAGCTGGGAGCGGAGGCCCAGAAAGCAGGGCTGTGCCCACCCTTCTGACACACACTGCTGTGGGAGGGAGGGGGCCATGGGCCCTGCACTCCTCAGCTACTGGGCCACATTTCCCAGCTCCGAACCACAAAATCACCTCATTTCCCGGAAAGGGCTAAGCTGAAGATGTCCGAGTAATGACACAGAGGCCATGGACGTGGGACCCCAGAAGAGAGGAACGGAGGTTCACTGTCTCAGGAATGTGCCATTCCCACCGTGGTGGGCAGGCAGCCAGCATGACCCCACTTCACCAGCCTCACAGTCGTAGGTGACGGGATCCGTGGAACGGGTGACATCTCTGCCAGGACCTCCAGCCTCGGGGCTCCGTTTGGCCCCCAAATGTCCGACTTTGTCCCCAGGGAGGTGACACAGCACCCCGTGCCCTCCCCGACTCGGGGTTTCTGAGTCAGCAGCTCTGGGGTGATGTCCTCTGGGCACTGTGACCTGAGCTGAGGCCACGCATGGCTGGCAGCTGCCGACTCCAGGCCATGTCCCTTCCCCAGAGCTACAGAGCCCCAGGTCTGGCCCAGTCTGCGGGCATCGCACCCCTACCTCCCCGTCCTCGCTCCTTAACACTGAGGCCCCCAGGGCTACACCGCGGGCAACTGCTGCCTCTGCCCATCTTGTCTTCCCTGCTCCCTCACCAGTGGGGACCCCAAAGCCTCGTGTGTGCACCTCGGGGACTTGGAATCATTTCCTCAACACTGCTGGCTCCCACCAGCCACCCCTAAAATAGGTGCTTGGGAGTCCTAACCCCACTGCCTTCTAATATGACCTTCTTTGGAGATGGGGTCTATTTTTGTTTCAGAGATCTACTAGCTATGCAGCTCAGTCTGTGCTTGACCTTACTATGTGGCCCAGCCCCAAAGTTGCGGCGATCCTCCTGCCTCAGGCCCTGGGTGCAGGGATTACAGGCGTGCACTGCCATGCACAGCTCAAGGCCATTTTCTGGTTAGCTCGGGGTGCAGCCCAGCCAGTGGCTACTTTTAGCTGCAAAAGGGCTCCAAAGGAAGAAGCAGGGAACAAGGCTAAGGGGACAGATGGGCTGAGATCACAGAAGATGCTGGTCACAGAAGAAGGCGGCCGTCTGCTCTACGGACGACTGGTGGCTGAGGGCTGTTCTGGGGATATGGAGAGCCCGGTGTGCAGGAAGGGACATCGCAGGAGGGAGGAGCTGTGAGGGACACCGACCCTGGGCTCTTGGCCAGGGGAGGGGGTCTGAGCACGGCTGGGGGTTGAAGGGGTAAGGACCGGCGGATCCCTTCAATGTTAAAATCCGAGGGCGCCAAGGAAGAAACGGGAAAGCCAGGTTTGGAAGCCGGGCACCCAGAATAGCAAAGCTGGGTGGAGTCAGCCGAGAGTCAAGCCAGCCAGCAGGAGGCATGGAGGAGGCCAGCAAGCAGGGCTGGGTGGAGCCTGCAGGGCCCAAGCCTCAGGGGACCCGCGGGCTGAGGACAAGTGGGTCTGAAGCCGCCCCGGTGACTCGAGGGGGCTGACAAGAGGATCGGGAGCCACAGGCACGGGAGCCAAGGTCCCAGCCAAGGCGGAGAAGGCCGGCAGCCCCCTCCGCATGGCCACACTCTCCGGGTCAGCTGCGGTCTAAAATAGGAGGTAGAAGCTCCAGAAATACACAGTCGCTAAGTGTCAGACTGCTCCGTCCACTCTGCTCCGCTCTGGGTCCCTCAGTCCCTCAGTGCTCAGATCCCAGGGCCACATCCCAGGGACGCTCCCTCCCCTTGGCCACGGCGATGAGGCTGGTAAAGCCCTTCCCCAGAGAGGCACCGTGGAATATTTCCTCTAAGTGAAAATTCTGGACTTGAGGAAAAACCATACACTGAGTTATTAAAATCGGCAGTACAGTACAATTCAGGCAGAGTGAGTTGGAGAAAAAACACATTCACGTAACTTCGATGACAGCGTAGTCCTAATTGTGTTATTATTGCTATTAATCACTTCCTGTGCCTATTTTAAAAATTAAACTTTATGGCAGAGGCATATATGTACTATCCTCTGTTTCAGAAAAGAAACTATGCAGATTCAGGACAGTCTGCTTACAATATTTACGTCTCAGCTCACAGGAAAGGAGTACTGAGAAGGCTTCAGAGAGCAAAAAAATAAAAGCACAACTTGACGCTTTTTTTTGCCAAGTCAGGGTTACTCTTTATTTGTTTGGGTGTTTGTTTGTTTGGTGCTGGGAATTGAACTTGGGACCTTGTGCTTTCGAGGCAGGCAGCAGAGCCACAGAGCTAAATCCCCGGCCCCAGGGTTAACTCTAAAATTGCAAACTTCTTATGGTAAAAATGACATCAGTTAACAAATAAGTCAACGGTTCAAAACTAGTATAATATCCAGCCATCTGCCTAAGTCGCTAGTTATCTGCAGGTACAGGTCAGACGCTAGTAAAGCCAGACCCCCACCCGGCACTCACCCCATCTTTATGTGGGTGCCCTGTGGCAGGGACATTAGCTGGCAGTTTTTAATAGGAATTTGGTATTAATAGTACTGCTAAATAATGGAAAGGAGAAAAGAGAAAATTACGTATTATCCAGGCTCCCGGAGGAGCACGTCCACCCTGACACACAGTCGCCTCCCGAGTCAGAGCTTTACAGAGTTTTGTGGCCATTTCTGGACCTGCCGCTGCCTGGAATCCCTAACTGGGGACGAGCAGTTCTTATGGGCAGAAACTAGGCCTAGACTTTGGCAATGACCGTCTGTGAGAGCGGTTACTTCTGACAGTTTAGTTTCACACAGGTGTATAAAATATAAAAGGGAAATGAAAATGTGAAGTTAACCTCTCAGGCAAATCTGGACGGGGTGGTGAAGCCTTTCTGTCCTCGAACGCACCAAACCGTGTCCTCCCTTCAACTCACCACGTCTGTGAGGCGGTACTCGCCATGCTGCTCACATCCAACGTCAAATATGTACTTTCCAGGGCCAACGGGCTACGGGCAAAGAGAAGATGACAGGTTTCGGGTCCACCTCAGGGAAACAGCAAACATCGCTTCCGGACTACCGCCCACCCCAGCCGCGGCACCGGGGGAGGTGGGGCCCGGATTAAAGGATGCCGCTTTACGGGTGGGCAGCTAATGAGACCGCAGAGCCTACATCCGTGTCGTTATGTTCAGTGCCTTCTGCTACTGATGTTCGTCATCATAAAAATCTGAACAGGTCCGCACCCACTGGCAAACCGGCCAGACCCAACTGCTACCAATATCTTGATATGTTCCACTACTTTCTTTCAAGCAGGTAGGGTTTTTGTTTGGTTGGGTGGTTTGGTTTAGTTTGAATAAAAATCTGACCATAATTACACAGCAACTATTTTTACTCATAAATAGACTATGGATCGCTCCGGATGGCTACAAATGTTGTTCTGCCCAGCCAGTTGTCAGCCTGGTTTTAATTTCATCTGTGGAATATAATGTTTTTGACATTGCTACGCCTCCCCTTTTTTAATTTGACAAGGGACTCCTTAGCCAACACATTCTGAATTAAATCTTTAGGGTAGTTTTCCAGGGAATCCCAGAACAAATTATAAATATTCTATCCAGAGTGAGGTCTTGATGACCTTTTCCCCAAATACTGCAGAGGCTCCAGACTCTCATTTTTCTGGGCTTGAGCATTGTCTCCTTACAGGGTCTTTATATAAAAAGCAGGAACCTCAGCATTTTTAGTTGCTCCATTCAAGTTATTGTGAAGGCTAGATATTTTCAAGATTTTAAAACACTTTTAAAATTCAATTCTAATTATACCAACGTACGAGTTACTGCATAGTAATTGCATACACGTATGCACCGTGTAATAAAACAGAGCACTTGACACTTCCTTAAACTTTTGTATAAGTCTTTGATGAACATGTTATTATTGTACATATTTATGGGGATTATTTAAACCACACTGATGGCTACAGATCCTTCACACACTAAATGTTGCAAATATCCTAGCCACTTCTCTTGTGCCTCTTACATTTTCTTCAGTGTTTCCTAATCTATAAGGGTCACGTGTGGGTGTGTGTGTGCGTGTTACCAAGGATTCAAACCAGGTTCAATCCCATTTCACACTGCACTATGGTCTTCAGCCTTTTTTATTTCTGAGACAGGGTCTCGGTAAGTCGCTAGATTCCTCAGGCTGGGCTCGAACTTCTGACCCTTCTGTCTCAGCCTCCAAGTGTGCTGGCATTACAGGTGTGCGCCACCACACCTGGCTCTAAGAAGGGATTATCTTTGTGAAACTAGATCTACTGGCTTTTCCTTTATGAGTCTGTGTAAAAAGTCCTCTTTCCTAATTTCAAAGGTAAAAAATATTCACTTATTTCTTCCATATGTGATTATCTCGATTCCATTTAAATTTCATTTTAGAAAGTGCCTTCATCTATAAGCTGAGGGATGAATTCTCCCAAATGGTGATCCAGTTGTCCCCGATCAGTGCCAGACCCTACCCCCTACATGTTCATTCATTTGAACAGGGTGTTTTGTTTGTTTGTTTGTTGTTTTTTTTGGTACCAGGGATTGAACTCAAAACCTTGCCCTGGCGAGGCAGGCAGCGGCACCACTGAGCTACATCACTGGCCCCATTCATTTGAAATGGTGCCTTCACCAAGCGTCCCGTAGTTTTATCTGCTTTCTGATCTGTTTCACTCATTTCTGTGCCCCTACCTCAGATCACACCACCCGATAACTTGCCCCATGGACATGAGCCGGGGATTTCCTGAGAGAGTGTGGGAAATGTTTGGCCTCACTAGTAACCAGGGAAATGTGCTTTCAAACAGTGGGACAACAGTTTTATATTTTTTTTAAAAGCAAAAAAATAAAACTAAAGACTGATAAGACCCAAGGTTGGGGAGAACACGTGATAGAAGGACTCATACTCTATTGTTGAGAACATGAATGGACAGAGCTGCTTAGATAACCGGCATTATGAGTCAGTTTAAAATCTCAGTACTTATGGGCCAGGGGTGTAGCTCAGTGCTGCTGCACTTGCCTGGCAAGTGCAAGGTCCTGAGTTTGATTCCTGGTATCGGGAACCAAAAAAAAATCTCAGTACTTGTACATTCTGCAAATTCATTACCTACATACATACTACATAAATCATCCCGCACAAACATTACTATCAAGAGACAAAACTACAATCACATTAGCTCTAACATCTCATTGGCTTTTATTTGTGATTCTAGATCTGGGCACCAACTCTCCAAATAGAACATGTGTTCCAATGAGCGAGCACAGGCTGATTTACAGACAGAAGGGCTGATAAAGAAGCAGAGAATGACATTCAGATTGGTCATTTCAAAGCCACTTCTTACAGGGCCACAGCAGTGAGGACTCCATCACCGCACCTGCCGGCACAACACTGTCTGGGGCCAGGCCACCCCCTCTCCTGGCTGCTTGGAGTCAGGCCGGCAGCCTCGCTGTGCATGGGGTCACAGAACTTGGGTGTGAGTGGCTCTGTTCACTCTGGCCTGCGGGGCCTAGCACAGGAGCTCAGTCCCAACCAGTGTCCTGCTTACATTCCCTTCAACACCCCCCGGAAAAGCAGAGACGGCACAACTCTGTGTCCCCGTACAGCATGACCTTATTTGTGTGAGTCAAATCTCAAAACTGCTTCTGTATAAGCTGTGTGTGTGAGAGACAGACAGACAGGCAGACAGAGACAGAGAGAGCGAACAGAAATCGGAGAACACACTCGGGACGAGGAAGTGGGCGGGGCGGGGCAAGAGGGTAGGCGGGGCCATCCTAGTACTGAGATGCTTTACCGTTAGAAAGTCCTGGTGCATTATCCGTAGGACGTGAGTTTCTTACAGCTAGCAGAACAAACCTTCCATTTCACTCTTACTCTTTCAGATCAGCCTAGTCTAGCTCACTGAGAGTGTGCCAAATTCATGGGTAAGGCGTGCACCAATGCAAATGAAACTCAGAGAGTCTTCGTTAAGAGTTCAGTGTTCCCCGTGGCAGCCTGTAGTATCACCCATCATTGGCTCAGCAAGACTCTCCACGGGGACAGTTTCCGCTTGCACCCCAGTCAAAGCCACCGAAAGTGCCCACGGGGTAGGGTCTGGATTACCCAGGGTTCCTCTGCATCCCATGAGCCCTTGGAACAAGAAAAGCAAGCAAAGCCAGAGTCCTCTGGGAGCCAAGTCCACAGACCTGGGCCAGCACCGGGCCAGTGCTCAGTCCCTCCCTGACCACAAGTGGCAGGCTGGCCAGAGGCAGAGGCCGGAGCTTGGGGTCTTCCTCCCCAGGGCTCCACCACCTCCCTTCGAGGGGTAAACAAAGCTAGAGTAGAGATCTGACCCCGGTCCCAACTTACGTTTTTGTTCAGGAACTTGCCCTGGTACCTGTGGTTCAGGTGGATGAGCTCGGCCGCGCCCACCTGCTGGCCGTGCACCCAGCTGCCCACATACTTGCTGCCCGTCTCTGCATAGAAGTAGGTGCCTTGCCCGTGCCTGCAAAGACGAGGGCACAGCTTGCTTTGGCTCGGCACCCTCGAAGTCCTTCAGGTTTCTACCGGACAGTGGGGTGGAGCCAGCTCCACATAAGTTGGCTTCTGTGTCCCATCAAAGGACGCCTTCTGTGACACAGCAGGGGTACAGAGGCCAGCCGTGTGCCGGGCTCAGGCAGAGCTGGGAGCTGGGGCTTGGTCCCCTACGTGGGTGGGTGCCCTGTCCCCACTAAGGAGCCGCCTCAGCAGGCTGCACCTCCGGCTGGCTGGGAAGCGCCTGGGGGAGACCCGAATGGGCCTGGGACGTCAAGGTCTTGCTATCCAGCAGCTGCAAACCAACCGAGGCCGCCACCACTTCAATTCCATAAACAGCTGTGCTGGTGGGGAGGCCAAACCTCTGGTGAGCGAACCACTCCCCGGTGTAGGTGTCGTTGTTCACGTAGTAGTACACGCCGTGGCCGTGCCTCTGGTCTTCCGCCCACTCCCCTGAAGGGACGACAAAAGCCAGCTGGGGTGAGAAGAGAAGCAGGGGCTGGCGTTGTGGGCCCCAGTAGTGTGCTTGGGAAGTGTGCGGGTCAGAGTTGGAACTGCCGTGGCAGGGCAACCGTCACCTGCGTGACCTCCCTCCATCCCGTGTCCCCCCTGGAGGCTGAGAGGCCAGACAGAGCGGGGTCCCCTGGGCACAGGCGGCAGTGCTAGGGGGCATCAAAGTTTACAGTGTTTCAATGTTTAGAATTTTATTGCAGTAAAAGACACGTTGTCATGAACCCCACCCATGGTGCCACAGCTCCTGTAAGTCAGAAGTTAACTTTCTGGGTATCTTTTTAAAAATTGTATATTTTATTCAAATCTGTCAACATCTACACTACAACTGGAAGCGACCACAGTGTGACGAGGCTCAGAGAACTGGGACAGGATTTCCCGCAGGCCTACACTACTGTTCTGTTCACAGTCCATGTTCCAAGCCATGGTCCTTGGGCTGGGGCAGGCCCGCTGAGATAGGCAAGGACGCAGACGCCTTCCTACTAGGGCAGCAGGAGCGCAGACCCCTGCGGGCTCAAGATCAGAGTCCCCAGCCTGCGGACTCTGCGGTCCGTTGTTAGGAGGTGGGGCCTTTGTGGGAGGAGCGTTGTCCCTGGGGGCGGGGACCCCGCCCCTCCTCTCTCTTTGCTTCCTGGCTGCCCGGAAGTGAGAGGCTCCACTACTAGGAGTCCCTGCACCTTGGACAGAAACCGCTGTTGCCATGAGCCAAAGTAAACCTTCCCTCGTTTAAGCTGACCATGGACGGTACTTGTCACAGGGATGGAAAGAGGACCCCAGAGCGCAGCTTGCTGGTAAAGAATGTGTCACCCTCATTAAGAAGTGGGTGGCACACACCTGTGATCCCAGTGACTTAGGAGGCTGAGGCAGGAGGATTGCAAGTTGGAGGCTGGTCTGGGCAACTTAGCAAGCCTGTCTCAAAGTGAAATAAAAAGAGCACGGCTTAGTGGCAGAGGGCCTGTGTGTGCAGGGACCCTGGTGCTGTCCACAGGACTGCAGCAAAGGAAAGCGGTGCTTCACTCGTGGTCCCCATGAGTGGCGTGGACATTGGCTGAGCTCTCCCCAGTGACCAGGCACTGACCCGCTGTATCCTCAGAAGCTGGGACATGCGGAGGTAAAGTCACAAATGTCACCACAGTGTGAAGCTGGGTCACAGATCTCAGACACAGATGGACAAGATATCGTTTCCCCAAGCGGGGGACAGGAAGCCCAGGACACAGGTTTCTGTGGACAGAGAGCTGCTGCCCACCCGCTGGACAGACTGCCGTCATCCCAGCACAGGCAGTGAGGCCCTCTCGAGGGCGGTGTGGCCCTCGGGGAGGAGCTGAAGGAGCCTTTCCAGGACTCCACATCACGTGACAGAACTGGGACAGAGACAGGAAAGCCGGATGAGCAAATGAAGAAGCCACTCGTTCAGAGAAAGTGTGTCCACTGAAGGGCCAGGACGGCCTGAGGGAGACAGAGCCAGAACCAGGCTCCCAGGAGGGTAAGCGCTGGCCACGGGGACAGCCATGTCTCCCACTCTAGTTAATTAACCGGTCAACTACAGGGCTTTCTGGCTTTTGTGTCAACCCTGTGAACACAGGCACCCAGTGTGTTTGTTGAACGACTGACTAATCCGGAGAAACTTAAGTTTTCTGGAATATTTCTACATCCACAGACAAGTTCAGAGACAAAAACCTCTGCCACGTTAAAAAACACGTGTTTACCTTCATATCTGGATCCATCTGGATATATAAAAATGCCTTGACCGTGCTTTTTATTTTTAAGATACTGTCCAGTGTACCGGGCACCATTTTTGAACTTGTAGATCCCCTGCAATACATGCATGATGTCACTGAGACGGAGCCTGAAGGGTAGATGCGTTAACAGCGACCGTCGCGGCGAAGCCACCCTCCCCCGGGCCGGCTGACCTGGCCGCTCCTCTGCCCGAACTCATAGCTGCCTTCGTACACGTCCCCGTTGGGCAGCCTGGCCCTGCCGCGTCCGTGCCGCTGGCCCGCCTCGTTGCGTTCCCCTTCGTACTCCTGGGGGTGGGGTCAAGGTCAGCGCAGCTGGGGCACTGACCCGGCCGCTGAGGCCCAACCCCGAGGGGCACTGGGTGGCCCCACGGTGTGGGGGGTGCGGGTACACGTGCATGTGTGAGACCTCTTCACACAGCTCCCCTCAGCCCCTGGCATCCGAGCCAACGTTTTACGATGCGCAGCCCCTAGGGAGGATGAGGAATGACTAGGCTTGCCCTGAGGCCCTGCCCGCAGCAGGCAGGACAGGACCTGTCCCGGACAGAAGCGACTCCTCCAGCGGTGACCCTGGGATGTCTGCTCCTGAGGAGATCTTTGTCCTGCAAGGGAGCTCGGATGGCAAGACCAGGGTACCGGGCACACACGGGCCCACTGCTCCCAGCTGAGCTTACTTTATCTATTTCAGACTCCCGACCAAGAAGCTCAAGTTTCAAATACTCATATCCTGAAAGTCAGTCGGGCCAGAGGTGTAGCCCAGCGGGTCCTGGGCCTGGGGTTTCCGCCCCAGTGCCCGACTGTTATCTCAGCCATGTCGGGGAAGGAGCTTAAGGCAAGAAGATCGCTTGAGAGCAGGCGTTTGAGACCAGTCTGGGCCATATAGCAAGACCTCAGCTCAAGTAAATAGAAATTTGTAAAAGTTAAACTAAAAACATAATGCGAGCTTGCTTGCAATTTTCCAGGGGTGGTGTGGGTCTGCAGTTCCAGCACCAGAGAGCTGAGGCAGGAGAGCTACTAAGTCTGAGTTCACCCTGGGCTACATAGTGAGTTCAAGACCAGCCTGAACTACACAGAGAGACCATGTCCAAAAACACAAAAACAAACAAAAAGTAAGAAGATGGCTAAAGAATACAGTACTGACAACATGGGTAGTTTAAAACGTTACGCTGGATACCTTAAACATATACAATAATATGCATTTTAAAAGTTAAAACTAAAACCACCATGGAATTGGATGTGCAGATTTGTTACAAGTATGATCGTATTTATATACACTGCAGTGAAGGCCTCAGACAGAAACAACCCTGTTTCTCCTGGAATTTTTTTTTTTTTTTTTTTTTTTTTTTTGGTACCAGGGATGGAACCAGGTGCCAGAACCACTGAGCTAAATTCCCATTCTCTCCTGGAAATTCCTGCCTGGACTACAAGGTGAACATGTATGGCCTTGTGGATTTGATTTGTGGTGAGCCTAAACCAAAATGTGCAGCAACCCGCCTCCCATCCAGCTCGGACAGGCTCCGGGGTGCCCAACCCTGAGCCTACCCGGGTGGCTGCATCTGAAAGAAACCCTTAGTCTAAGTGACCTCAAATGTTGTCCGAACTTCACAATTATGGACCCTAGAGTTACAGTTTGCTCCTTTGAGGACACTAAGTAGAAAGCTCACAGGGCAAGGACTGTAGGTTGGATTCACCCACAAGCAAACCCTGAATAAAGGACCCTAAAAGGCAGTTAAGCCAGGGCACAGTCTCCTTGAAGCACAAGCCTCAGACTAACTGCAGAAGGGGTGGGGCCCGGGTAATGGCACTGAACACTCTGGTCCCTGGCACTTCCGGCTCTCCTAGTGGTCCTGTAGCTCCCACTGCACACAGGCCAGGCAAAAGCCACATTACCTAGGAGGTGCTTGGTTCTCCTGTTGATTCTGAAACTACCCAAACTCCTTGCCTGTGCAGGCAGAGGCATCCAATGTTCCCAGCCCATGGGCCCAGGATCCTAGCCCTCTGGCTCTGGGAGGAACTGCTCTCAGGGTAAACAAATCAGCGCGAAAAGAGCACGTCACACTCCGCAGGGTGTCCCCTGCCTCCTCTCCGCTGACTCAGAGGGAGTCACTCCACGGCTGGCCTGGTCAGCTGGCGGGTGAGTCCAGGCCTCCTCGGTGACACCCGGGAGCTTGCCCCTGAGCCCAGGGCCTCGCCGGTGTTTCTGGCGCCGCATCCACCTCCCATCCCCCCACC
>NW_022900936.1:3837663-3843718 GCF_012274545.1 Fukomys damarensis
CACTCCTGGAAGCAAGGCTCAAGTTACCGCCTGGGATGATCAGGCAAACTCTCTCCAAGGAAGCTCACGCAGGGAGGAGATGCCAGGGCCGGGCCCGGAAATCTTTGCCTTTAAATGGGAGGCGGGAGGGAGTGAGGGCGCAGGAGGCGGGCGGGGACCGGACGTCACTGCGTCTCACCTTTCACAGTCCACTGGAGGACGCAGCGCCTCCGGGTGTGGCCGGCGTGATCCTGTCCCGGCTGGGCCGCTGCTGTTCGCTGGTGCCCGCATCCGCGACCCCTAGACCGACCCCCGGAGCGTGCCCCGCCGCGCACCCCAGCAGGAGCGCTCACCTCAAGGTTGTTCTCTCCCTCCTGCTCCAGCTCCTCCGAGCCCAGGTCCGACATGGTCTCCTCTCAGCCTAGATCCCAGTCGCCAAGTCCCTAGCAGGTAAGTACCCGCCGCCTCCTCTGGTGCGTCTACCGTCGCCATGGAGACCGTTCCCCCCTAGCTGTCGAGAAGGGGCGGAGCGTGAAGCGCGGGGGGGAGCCAGTGGTAGCTCTGGCGTGCTGCCCTAGCAACGGGCAGGGTGCGTCGACCAATCGCCGTCCCGGACGGGGGAGAGGGCGGAGTCTGGGCGGGGCCAAAGTCTCGTGGCGCTAAGGGAAGCCCTGGGATATTGTCCTAGCAACGGTAAGGGAGTGTGAACCAATTGTGGCCCGGAAGGGGGCGTGGCCGAAAGCACGAGGAGGAGCGAGGGGCTGCCCTGGGATACAGGGGTACTGCCTAGCAATGGAAGGGCATGTTGACCAATCACGGCCTAAGAGGAGAAAGGGGCAGGGCCTGGGTAGGTCAAGCTCCGCTTGTTGTCTAACCTGGACACCGCGTGAGGCTGGAACCGTGCGTTCTTCTGCTCCCAGAAGCAAAAGTAAAGATCTCCCTGGGACCTGGGCTCCCGGAGAAGGAGCGGGGGACGCTGGCCCGGACTGACCTCCCAGGCTCCAGTGACCTCGGTGATCCTCTCCGCAGATGCGCCCCAAGCTGAAGCTCGCCAGTCTGACCCCCCTCGCTCCCGACGTGACTCCCAGCCTACGCCCGCCTCAGACTCTCAGTGACCCCACTGAGTGACCCCACTGAGCTCAACTCAGGTCCACAGGCCCACACAGTCACTCTCATTCTCTCCTCCTGGCTCGCTCCAGTTACCCATATGGCCCTGTCCACGACCCCTCCGTTGTCACCCGAGCTCAGGCCTTCCTACACCCCCGCTACACCAGCCTGCAGTCAATCTCAGCCTCCGTATCTTCACCCTCGTCCTCTGCCCAGATACCTGACACAGTCTCCATCCCACCCTGTGGCCCTGGATGGTCCACCTGCCCCTCTGCAGTTGACATGCGCAGACAAACCAACACACTGGCAAGGCCCAAACGGCACTCCTCTCCTTACCCTATGCGCCGGTCCATGCTGTACCCTCTCGTTAGACCACCTGCCTTCCCAGGCTCTGCGACCAGAAATCACTGGCTAAGGAAGCTCCTTCCTGAAAGAGGTCGAGTGAAAATAAAGGCGCCGTGAGGGAGGGAGAGAACAGGGTTTGGAGAGGGAGGAAGTCTCCAACTTTATCCCATTGTAATGGCCTGAGTGAGATAAAATGTAAAATTTAAAGTGCTGGGTGTGGTGGCGCATGCCTGTAATACCAGCACTCAGGGGGCTGAGGCAGGAGGATTGCCATGAATTCAAGGCCAGCCTGGACTGTAGACTACATAGTGACTTTGAGGTCAGCCTGAGCTACATAGTAAGACCCTGTCTCAGAATCCAAAGCAAAAAAAAAAAAAAAAAAAAAAAAAAAAAAAAGCTACACATGTAAGATATACAATGTAATGATTTGATATAGATACACCTTGTATACCAGTTAGCACAAATTAGCACATGTCATCTCCCATAATAACTATCCGTTTATGAGTGTGTGTTTGGCAGGGGTGAAGACACTTAGAATTGCCTCATCAGATTTCAAGTAAACAAGGCAGTAATATTCACTAAAGTCACCATGTTACACATCTGATTCCCCGAACTTATTATACAACCAAAGATTATACTCCACCAACGTCTCTGCTCCCCTGTTCCCCAGCCCTGGTGACACCCACTCCACTCCCTTTTGCAATGCTATGGTTTGAATGTCTTCTTCCAACGGCAGGTGTTACCAGTGTGACAGCATGTTGGTCAGCTTTCTGTCACTGTGACAAAATACCTGAGGTGATCATTACAGGGATAAAAGGTTCATTTTGGCTCAGTTTCAGAGCTTTCTGTCATGGTTGGTCGGCTCCTTGCTTTTGGTCCTGTGGTTAACACAAGACATCATGGTGGGCTCACCTGTGGCACCTGGGAGTGAAAGAGAAAGAAGCCAGTGTCCTGATAGCCCCTTCAAGGCCACGCCCCTATGACCTAGCCTCCTCCCGGTAGGCTCCACCTCTTTTTTAGGCTCCGCCTCTTAAAGGTTCCACACCCACCCAAGAGTGTCCCAGGCTAGCAAGCACATGGCCTTTTGGGGAACTCTCACTCCTAACACATGATATTGAAAGGAGGCCTTTAAGGGGTGAGTAGGCCATCAAGGACTCTGCCTCATGAATGGGATTCAGGCTGTGGTAAGGACACTGCACCCAGCATCCTGCTACCTTGCTCTTCTGCCATGTAAGTACACAGTATTCGTCCTATTTATCCCTTCACCTCTCCCCATGGGAGGACTCAGCAAGAAAGCCCTCAGAGCCGGGTCTCGTGTTAACCTCAGGCTTCCCAACCTTCACAGTGATGAGAGAATAAACCTCTGCTCTTACATATTAGCCACTGTTTTGTTACAGCAGCACAGGCAGGCAGACATGCACAGGGAGGTGAGATCGCATGTGTTTGGCTTTCTGAGTCGGGCCTATTTCACTACCATCCTGCCCTCCAGGTATATCCAGGGTCGACAAACGATAGGATTTTCTTCTTTGTTTTTAACATGGTATCATTTTCTTTGTCATCTGACAGACACTCACACTGCCCCTCCATCCACCTTGGCTGTTATGAACAGTGTGCTGCTCTGCACTCGGGAGTCAGGCACCTCTCCAGCACAGGCTCAGCTCCTGTGGATATGAGCCCAGAAGTGGGGTTGCGGGGCTGTGACAGCTCCAGTTTTGGTTTTTTTTATTATTATTATTTGTTTATTTTTCTGTCCTGGGGATTCAACCCAAGGCTAAGCACATACTAAGCACACACTACCACTGAGCTACATTCTCAACATTTTATTCCTCTGTTTTTAACTTTTTTTAAAAATTGAGTTTATTGGTACAATCTATGTATACAATACAGTTACATTCATTATTGGGATCCTGTACCTTTACATAACAGGTCTTGATTCTCATTTTTCCCCTTGTCCCTGCCCTCCCTCCTCCCCTCCCCATTTACAAACACTTTATTTCCATTTTTGCAGTTTCTCATATTTTTCCCTCTCCCTTTTACCTTTCCCCCACCCTTCCCACTTTCCCTACACCTTTAGCCCTTTACTTCCTATTTCACATTATTATCTATCTCATTAGGATCCTGTGTACTATTATAGTTTTTCACACCAAAGAAACTAATTGGTATTTCAGTTAAAGAAATCTCTGTATGAACATTAAAAATAGGGAATCCTAAAATAAAACTAAAAAGGAAAGTAAAAGAGAAAAGGCAATGATGTAACATTAAAATAATCCTTAATTCTGGAGATGAAAATGATCCCCGGACATATTTAAATTGCTTCTTGCTCTTATAGTCTTATCTTATTCTTTTTTCATTATTTAGAGAATACTTTATTAGTTTCTGTAATCAAACCCATGTAGATATGACCTTACATATTTAGTACGATGTGTTACCCCTGTACACATGGAAAAAAAATAAATTAACATTTCTAGACCAATATGGCTGTCCATTTCTGTACAATGCCAACTGAACACAGTAAATTGGGATGACTTTTTCCAAAGTTGGCAGCACCATTAAAGTTTCCCAAAATTCAATTTATATATATATATATGTATATATATATTTATATTTATATAAAAAGACTAATAATAGTATGTTATACATCGATAGCAGCAACAGCTTTTCCATGTTCTGCAGTCATCTGAACAAAATTATAGACATTCTGCACATTCCATTAAAAACAAAAGAACAACAACAACACACACAAAAAAAAAAAACAAAGAAAAGAATAATATCCAGAAAACAGCACAGTTCTGTTGGTACCTGGAACCATTTTTTTTTTATTACATCTTAATCATCATCTGGAAAGAGAACATTCTAGAGTAATATCATTAAATATAGCTCTAATAAAGCACGGTCCCTACTATGTATCCTAAAGCAGGTACAAGATATGATACATTCATAGAGGTATGATACAGTACCATCCTACATCAATAATACTAGATTCAGTTTTGGTTTGAAATTTACTTTGTCTGCAAATAAAATTGCTACCCCTGTTTTTTTCTGGGCTCCTGTCACATGGAGAATTGTTTTGTGTCTTTTCACTTTCAGTCTATGGACTTCGTTTTGCACTAGGTGTGTTTCTTGTATACAACATATTGTTGGATTTTGCTTCTTATTCCATTTTGCCAGTCTATTTCTCTTGATTGGTGAGTTGAGGCCATTGACATTGCTGGTTATAACTGATATGTACTGACTTATTATTGACATGTTATTGGCCTTTTGTTGACTCTTTTTACTTTTTCGCCTTCTTTTACTTTCTTGCCTTGCCTATTTGATTTGCTCTGTTGGACCTGATGGTGTTGCTGCCTTCATTGTCTTTTACTAGGATCTTGTTTAGAATTGCTTGTAGTGCTGGTTTGGTATTCATGTAGTTTCTCAGGTGTTCTTTGTTGTGGAAGTGTCTTATTTCCCCATCCATTTTGAAAGAGAGTTTTGCTGGATACATCAGTCTAGGTTGGAGGTTGTTCTCTTTTAGTACTTGAAATGTCTCATTCCAGGCTCTCCTTGCCCCAAGGGTTTGTGTTGAAAAGTCTGCTGTGATTCTGATGGGCTTTCCTTTGTATGTGATTTGTTTCTTTTCTCTTACTGCTTGTAGTATTTTGTTCTTCTGTTGGGTTTCTGGGCTCTTGATTATTATATGTCTAGGTGTAGATTTTTTTTGATTGTAGCTAGTTGGGGTCCTATATGCCTCAGTTATCTGAATGTCAAATTCTTCCCCTCTGTTTGGGAAGTTTTCTGTCATTAATTCTGCAAACAGCTTTTTAAAGTCATTTGTATTTTCTCCTGCTACTTCATGTATTCCTATCAGTCTTATGTTATTCTTCTTTGCCTCATCTAGGAGTTGTTGGATCGATTTCTCATAATCTCTTACTGTTTTTTTTCTTTTTATTGAGGTTATTGGTACAATCTAGGTATACAATACAATTACTTTCATCATTGGGATTCTGTACCTTTACATAATAGGTCTTGATTCTCATTTTTCCCCTTGTCCCTGCCCTCCCTTCACCCTCTCCTCCCCTCCCCATTTACAAACACTTTATTTCCATTTTTGCAGTTTCTCATATTTTTTTCCTCTCCCTTATTACCTTTCCCCCACCCTTCCCACTTTCCCTACACCTTTAGCCCTTTACTTTCTATTTCACATTATTAATTATCTCATTAGGATCCTGTGTACTATTGTAGTTTTTCACACCAAAGAAACTATTCGGTATTTCAGTTAAAGAAATCTCTGTATGAACATTAAAAATAGGGAATCCTAAAATAAAACTAAAAAGGAAAGTAAAAGAGAAAAGGCAATGATGTAACATCAAAATAATCCTTAATTCTGGAGATGAAAATGGTCCCTGAACATATTTAAATTGCTTCTCGCTCTTATAGTCTTATCTTATTCTTTTTTCATTATTTAGAGAATACTTTATTAGTTTCTGTAATCAAACCCATGTAGATATGACCTTACATATTTAGTACGTACTCCTGTACACATGGAAAAAGATAAAAATAAAAATAAAAATAAATTAACATTTCTAGACCAATACGGTTGTCCATTTCTGTACAATGCCAAGTCAACACAGTAAATTGGGATGAC
>NW_022900936.1:3844169-3853351 GCF_012274545.1 Fukomys damarensis
GATCTCTTACTGTTTTTAAGAGACCTCTCTTTTCATGGTCACTGACTGCAATCTTATCTTCTATATCTGAGAGTCTATCTTCGCATTCTTTTATTCTGTTGTGTATGCTTTCAATAGAGTTTTTAATCTCCTGGATATCTGTTTGAATCTGTTTTATGGATTCCATTTCTTTCCTATGTTGGGCGCTTATTTTTTTCCATTTCTTTCTTATGCTGGGCCTTCATGCCTTCTATCATGGTCTTGAGCTCATCTATTTTTTTGTCAGTTTCTGCTCTAGAGTCTTGACTCACGACTTCCATTTTGCTCACTATCTCTATGGTTATCTGGGAAATTATTTCTGTTTTGAATTTTTCCAGAGCCTGATTGATCTGTTTTGTTACTTCCTGTGCTTTGAGTTCAGGGTGTCCTGGTGGTTCACTATCAGCCTTTTCATCCTCATTTGCCCTACTGTTTGCCATTGGTAAACTGGAAGTCTATCCTTGTGTCTTGCTTACATGTTTTCTCATTTTTATTTTTGTTGTCGGACTGTCCTTGATTTAATCTCTGGATTATCACCCAAATCTTCCTGATATAGTTGCACCCTAGCTTCTGTGTCTCTAATGACCCACAGACATTCTCATCTTCATAACATCAGAGAAAACAGCTCATCAAATCAACCGCAATGCTTTACCCCAACTGATACAATCAGCAACACATTAAGATCAAGCACAACTTTGACACCACCGGCGGTAGTCACTAATCTATCACCCTTAAATCTTTTGAATTAAATTGAAATCAAGAAGCAGTCCAGAACATGTCTACAGTGAACAAAATTTCAATATAGTGTATTTACCATTTAATGGCTCAGACAGAGCGAGGATGCAAGACCCCTGATCTCAGTTAGCTGATGGCTGAACCCCATGACGCTGACTGACCTCGGGCTGCAAGGCCCAGATTGAGTTCCCCAACCTTCTGAATGGTGGAACTCCACAACGTTCTATTACAGGTTTCCCATGCCCTTTCTTTAAAGATGTTCAAAGTTGGGAACTCAGAAAAATACCCTTGATGACCACCTCTGTCTTTGCAGAGTGGGTCTAAAGACTGGCACAGTCAGGAGGTCTGAGAGTGCGTGGGGGAGGGGGGGCTTATGGGGGTTCAGGGGCGCCCGTGCAGCTACCTTCCTGGCACTTGAGCGATGGTGGCTGGGTCGGGAGCAGGCGTGATTCTCCTTCCAGCGGTGAACTGGGGCCCAGGCTACTTCCCGGCACTTGAGCGATGGCGGCTGGGTCAGGAGCTGGTGTGGTTCCTGTTTTTAACTTTTTATATAACATCTGCGTTGTTTTCCACAGCAAGTTTGTTGGATTAGTATATATTGACCAAATTCCACCGTATCTGAAATGCTTTGTTCTAAGCACTGTACACCTCCTTCCTGCCACTGTGGGTCTTTCAGAGGGATTCGCTGTTAATGCCCATGGCTCCTTAACCCGTCGTTACTACTGGCCCCAAGTCCTCTGTTCTACAGCAGGCATCCGGGTGCTCACTTGGCTCCTAGATACCCAGAATCCACGCCAGCCTCGCCTGTCTCCCACACGGCACCTAGAAGAACGTTCTGCACACAGTCGGTGCTCAACCAAAGACACAAAATCCAGTTCACGTGGGCTTTGAAGTCCCTGGTACAACAGCAGTATTGAAAAAGAGGTAGCCACTTGGGAGGCTGAGGCAGGAGGATTGCTGTGAGTTCAAGACCAGCCTGGGCTACATAGTGAGTTCCAGGTCAGTCTCAACTATACAGTGAGACCCTGTCTCAAAAAACCAAAAAAAGAAAGAAAAAGAGGTAGCAATATTGTAGGCATCTTTCTTCACCAGTTTTACTTAAAAGGATGTATTTTTGTATGTGAAAATATAGACCGTTCAGATGAAAGCAAAGGTTGTTTATTCGGAGCTTGCAATTGCAAGGGAGCCAGTGACTATTGTTGTATTTTTGGGAGACAGGCAAGAGGGGTGGGAAAGCTTGACAGAGGAAGGGGAGGACATCAGAAGCTGTGCCCTGAGTGGGGGCTGCTGTGCCAGCTAGGAGCAGGGCACCTTAAGCCCAAGAGAGGTGCCTTTGTCTCTGTTTGCGCTGAGTTGGAAATGGAGATAGAGGAGGAAAATTGCCAGTTATTAGTCCAGTCCTGGCCATTTTGGTTGTTACAGGTTTACTTCTGGCTTCTTAAAAGCCTGACTGAGAGCAGGCTGGTCCCCAGGGGTAGTTCTCTGGACACAGGTGAGTGTCCTGGGCTGTTTCTGTGTCTGACTTCTGCTTGGATTCATGGTCTGGCCATTACCCATGTGTATGTCCAGCCACTCCTGTGTTTTTGCAAGTTATACAAATAACTGTGTTTCATCTTAAAATACTGTACGGTTCTGTCTGTTGCTTTTGAAACGTAACACCTCAAATAACAATAACCCAGTCATTGTATCCTATTAATTTAAATGTTCCAAAAAATTGATCTGAATGGAGAGAAAATAAGTCCTAGAGACCACTGTTTAGTGAAACTGTTACCCGAGGAGAGCCACGATGCCTGTGTTTTAATTCTGGGTCCCCTGGCTTTTGGACTTTGGTGACCTCAAGCAAATCTCCTGCCCTCTGAGCCTGTCTTCTACTCTATAAACAAAGGAGGATAAGCTCTTCAAATCTCCAGAGGGCTGCTGTGGCGATCAAAGGTGATATTGTGTCAACATACTGTTACTTACTATTCACAAAAAAAAAAAAATCACACATCAGGGCTGGGGATTTAGCTTAGTGGTGCCACTGCCTGCCTTGGAAGCACAAGGTCCTGAGTTCGATCCCCGGTACCTCAAAAAAAGAAATCACATATCAGCTACATAAAGCTCCCCTCAAACTCTCCAAGTTGTGTTATTTGCCATTGTGGTGGTGGCTAAAGACTCTTTGGCTTTTAGTCCTCTAGCAATGCCACAGAAGCCAAAATCCACATGGGAAAGAACCACAGATCTCCACAGCATGCCTTCCTTGCCGACTTTTCTCTCGAAAACAATACCATAGAAAACTTAGCAATCTGACCCAAATCCTCAGGCCCAAATGTGTCACTTACAGACTAGATGATCAAGTCACAAGCAGATTGACACCCGAGACCATAAGCTGATATCATTTTTAACAGCAAAGATAAAAACATTATAAGGTTTCCCTTGAGGGAAAAAGTGAGGTGTTGGACCTCACAGATGATCAATATTTTCTTCCTTCTACTTGTTGGCAGTTTACATATTGGCTACCATTGAGCATGACTTCTTTTTATAATAAAATGTCAAAAGTGTTTTAAATGTTAGAAATCTGGGATGGTAATATAATCATGTATATGCAAATAAACATTAGCTTTTGGCATATAAAAATCAATGCCAGAAATTCCACTTTCCAGCAGGCTGCAACAATGATGGGAGCTAAGGTTTGCCAAGTTCTGACCCTCTGTGGACACAGTGTCAGGCATTTTCTATGTGTTGTCTTTTATTAAATCCTCACTGCTAAGGAAAGGGAGTGAGAGGGATAAGAAAACTGTCCAGACCAAGCAGTGGACTGGATTGAAACTGCTACCGACCGTAGGGCAGCATACACGGGATTTCACGAGGAGATACAGGTTCTCTGAAAGGTGGGAGCAGGTTCGGCGATGACAGTCAGACAAAAGCACTCAACACCGAGGTGAAGTTTGCCAATGCTGCTGCAATTTTATTTCTAACTCCAGGTGTTTATATACTAGTTTCAAGGGCACACCACAAGAGTGATTCCAGTCACAGGCAGGCGTAAAATAGACAATAGTACTGTAAAAATTAAGACCACAAGGTCAAGGTAAGACCACACCTCTATACCATCACAAAAGCTAAGACCATTAAGTCAAGGTAAGACCACACCTATACGCAGTCAGAAGGGGAAGTTTGTAAGACAAAGGACTGGCTTTAGCATGTCACCTTCAGGTTCACCTTCAGGACTTCACAGTCCGGGGCTCAGGGTCAGCACTTTGGCCGCCCGTCCTCTTGTGCCTCAATATCTCCACATCTCTAGGAACATCTAATTGTTCCTAACCTTTCCTGGGCCCAGAATACAATTCTACAGATAATGAACAAATAGTAATAAAGACAAAATAGAACAGAATTATAGATGAACCCAATGTCCCCAAACTGCAGGCAGAGAGGCCAGCTATTCTCTTCACGGCTGACTTTGCATGCGGTGTGTGCCAAGGACCTCCAGGAGGCTTAACCCCGTGGGGACGATACCTCTGGTCTGGTTTCTGCCAGGTGACCGGCATTGTCACGCAGACTCTACTGGCGTGGTCGTGGCATGAAACCAAGCTTCTCAGTGCAAGAGCCACTGCTGCTAACTCCAGATCTCAGATTTAAAGCCTTAGCTATTGCTTCCATCTACCAAGCTGAGAACCCCAGGCTCAATCAGTCTTCAACTGAGAACTCCGGAAAATGGTTTAAACAAGATGTTGTCAGGTAAAACCTGTCTGGGAAATAGTGTAAGAGCAGCTGGCACCTAACCATGGTGCTGCTGAATCCTAAGCCTTACTATTTGATTTAGGTCCCATAGGAATCGGCCAGGGCCCAGCCCCTCAGCAGTTTCACCACACTGCTGGTTTAGCGATTATCCAAATAATTGACAAGAAAGGCAAAGTAAAGTAAATTACAGGCTAGCCTCCACCCCCTCCAACAGCAACTGGACTAGACTCCCAATCCCCTTCAGACACCCTGTGGCACCTGCAGAGCTTGGGGAAGGCCTGGCAGAGTCTCCCCAGAGGCCCTAGAGCCACCTTCTAACCCAGAAGTGCTTGGTGAGCACAGAAGCCTTACCCTGGGACTCTAATCATCCCCCAGCAAGCCAATCCCATCATCCCAGGGGCCCTTCCCATCATTCCATGGGCCCAGCCTATCATCCTCCAGCAAGCCAGTCCCATCATCCCATTGGCCTTTCCCATAATCCCACAGTGAGCCCTTCCCAGCTTCCCCAGCAGGGAGGAAAAGCCACCTGATAGACCTTCCAGAGTAGGGTAGACAGAGCGTGTGTTCCTGGTTCTGATCCATTTACTTAGTAAGAAGTCATTTCCTCCTACTTGCTACCCTCCAAGGGTAGGAAGTGAAGGAAGGGAGGGAAGCTCTGTGAGCCTGGTGGTTGCCATGGCACCTGACCAAGTCCTTGCCAGTGTGACCCCTCCAGGCTCTCCAGGAGAACTGGAGAAAAGGCCTGAAGAACTGAGGAGTGTCCAAAAAAAAGCCAAAACAGGATTTCTGTTTGTTTAAGTTTGTGGCAACTACTCCGATAAAAAGCAGTAAAATAAATTCAGATCCCCCAACTATGGAAGCATGAGTTTGTTTAGATCATTGTGCTCTGGTAAATTTAACTTTATACAGCTATAAATGTAACATATAGCCAATAAGTAAAACTACATTGCTGTTTTTCTATCCATATGTAGAACTAAAAAAAAAAAATTTTAATGAGTTTCTGTAGTACCAACATTGGCATTTTGTAAGTAGGAGTCAGGCCCAGAATTGGAGTCCTGATGACACTGTCTCTTTTTAAAATTAGTTTATTAATCTATAAAATATGGATAATAATATAACTGTCCTTTTAGGGCTGCTATGAGATCTAAATAAGATGTGTACCACCTAGTACACAGTAAAGCACTTAGTGGATGTCATAATCACCATTAATTATACTGTTGTTATCTTAGGCTAAGAGCCTTGGGTCTACCAGCAGGTCTCTGGGGAAGTTATAGCTCCAGTTTCTCTTAATTGTATTCAGTTGGCTGTCTTTCTTTCATGCAGCATTTCACAGTGCCCAGAGCAGTTCAGCCAGGTCATTGTTTGTGACAATCATAAATTAGTCTGCGGTGAAGAGATTCCATGTTATGGTCATATTCATGTATGGACAGGTGGATTCTTAAGTGCAAGTAGGTTATTATAGCGGTTTGGGGATTACACCTCTAATAAAATTGGCAGCCAACAAGGAAGAAATAACCAGGTACACACACCTCCCCAAGGCATGCAGTGTAATGGAAAAATTTTTGTTTTTCAGTGTGGGAATCAAACCCAGGGTCTTTCACATGCTGGGCAAGTGTTGTATCTCTGAGCTGGACCCCGGCCCTGACAGAAGGGTACTGAAAGCATAGCTGTCAAAAGAAAAATATAAATTATTTTCACACCGGAAGTTGGATTATTCGGTTAAGCCGCAACCCTTGGGGCAAGTAGTTTAGTGGGAGTCAGCCTGGGCGGAGACAGGAAATGCCAGAAAGTTGGGCACACTTGAATTTTGTGTTGTACAGCAACACAAGGATGAAGGACCTGCATGTGATAAGTGCTCAGTTGTCGGAGACCTCTGTAGTTAGGTTTTGGCTTCTTGTCAGGCCTGAGAAATAAATATAGTAAGAGACAGAAGAAGTAGGAGAGAGAAAGCAGGGCGCTGGGATGACCAATGTCGTGCAACTGCCCAAGTCCCAGGCACTGACTTTTATTGGCAATCAATTAGGGTTAAGGCCAGCTATGTGCAGTTCCCGTGGAAATTAATGTAAACAAGGCTCCTAAAGGCCAAGACAGAAGAGCATTCTCCAATTAGGAGCAGAATAAGCAGAATATATGGCTGTAATTAGAATACTGCCCTTCTAGTTAGAAGGTTTTAGTCGTGGGAACGGAATTTGGGTGCGAGTTACTCTGACCTCGGCACACAGTCTTCGGCTGGACTCGCTTCAAACAAGCCAATTGTGGGGTTCACTCTTCACAGCCTGCCTTGGGCGTCACCAGTGTCACGGTCCTCTGCAGTCAGTAAACGTGTCTGTCAAGGTAAACGTTGGACGTTGCCAGGCACGATGGTGACTTGGGCTCTTGGAGAAAGGGGCAGGGAAGGAGGGCAGAGAAGGCCCAACGCAGCAACAGGTACACAGTGTCCCAGCACGAGGCTCACCCTGCCCAATTTATGGAAAGGTCAGAGAATCCGAGAAGGAGAAGAAAAATGCTCTAGAAGTTTCTATGGAAACGGAATGTGTTTCTATGGAAACATAACGTGTATAATTAGCTCAGGTTTTAATCACTGATGTAACGTTTAATACACATAAACAAACCTGTATGCCAGTGACGCAGCCGAGTGACGGGTGAACACCTGTGACCGCACTGCCCAAAATGTATAGATGAGGAGTGAGTTTGCGAGGGAGGGAGGGAGGGAGGCGGAACGGACGCAGGATGAGCCCCTGGGTGCACCTCCGCAGGACCCGCTCAGAGATCTGAGCGTCCCGGGCCCCTGGGAGGGACGTCAGGACGCTGAACAGACATCAGTGCACCCCTTCCTACCGACAGTGGCCGTCCCAGCCACCCACACTGGTCACTCTGTGCTGTGCTAACTGGCCGGGCAAAGCCGCATCTCGTGGTGACTTCAGTCGCGCTTCCTTGATCTGGGGTGGACACGCTTCCCCTGCCCTTAGCTGTTGTTAATTATTTGCGTTGTCTTCTGACGCTCACCTCCTAGAGCTGCTGCCGCTTTCTGAAGTACAACCCCCACATTTCTCTGCCTGCTGAACGCGTCTCCCGCTGTCACAGCCTGTCCGGACAGAAGCGCTCTGGGGACCCTGGCATCACTGCCGCTACCTGCCGCTGTCCACCCCTCTGCTTGTCCCCGTCCCCTTCCTGGAGTCCTGGGGTCACAGTCAGCCTCCCTCCAGATGCCACCCAGGGCTGCACCCACAGGTAGCACAGACCCTGGCGCAGAGCAGGCGCCGACCTCACCGAAAACCGCCGGAGGTCCTTCGGGAGTGGGACACGCACTCAGTGCAGTGTCTGAGAAAGCAAACAGGGCCCGGGATCGCGCGGCCAGCGTGGGCCGCCGAGCACTGGCGTCCCGGTGTGGGCCCTCCCGGGATTTTTGGTGAATGTGCATTTTTACTAAATTTAAAAAATGACTTCTACTCTTAACTTCCCGTGATCACATACCTCTATTTGGCACGTGTGAACATTTTACCGCAAGTGTTTCGTTTGTTTGTCTAGCAAAACCTTTAAGGGTACATTTTAGATTTACGACCCCTGGCCCTGTGCACGACACATCCCACCTCCTCTTTTTGTCCCTATTTCTCTCATCGAGCCCCCTCCTCTCTCTGTGTGCGAAAGCTGTGTTTCCACTTTTCCTTTTTTTTTACATTTTTCTCATCCCTTCCTTCCTTTCTTCCTCCTCTTTCCCTCACCCCCCCCATCTGAACCTTTTCTTCCCACTTCCCAATGTCTATTACATACTCCAGTCCTCGTTCCCACTTTAAAATGCTCACCACAAGCGTTTTAAAAGCTGAACAGCATTTCACTTTTAAGAATATTTCCAAATAGGCCAAATAAGCCTCACTGTGGAAGGAATGGGTAAGCACTTTCGGAAACTGTGTCCCACGCCGTTTCTAAGGGGCCTGCCCGTGGTCGTCGTCCACTCCTGAGTGGAGGACCACGATCCCCGCTGTGGCTCCAGCACACGGGCTGGGCTGAGCCCCCTCTCCTCCTCCCCAGGCCCGGGTTTGATGACACCGAGTTGCTAGGAGCAGCCTCTGGACAGGCGTGGGCCAAAGTTGTCAGGAGGACACGTGAGTCATTTCGCTCGCTCTGCGCACTGAGCTGAGCCAGGAAGGCTTGAAAATTTGAGTTTTGGGTTTTTGGGGTTTTTTATTTTTTAGTTAAAACTAGAAATTTTGTAACATGTTAAGGATCTGGGGACTCAAAGCTTACTGTGGTTTTGTGTCGACTAGAGTGCAAGTCCCTGGGGCGGGGGACCCAGCCATCTTCCTGTGAGGGATGGGGCTGTGTTGCAGGTCAAAGGACACCATGGCCCTCCTTCAGGGCAGAGAAACCTGAGGTACAAGACAGTAAGGAGTGTTCCACGGGGACACGGGTGGGTGCCTGTGTGGGCACTGCGGTGGCTGCGGGCTGTCACCTACCTGGTGGCCGAGGGCAGACATCGTTTCAGTGTTGACTCCGCAGTTTGCAGGGCGCTCTGAGGTGTTCTTGCTGTGTCCCTTTCTCTGCCATCGGGAGGAAACCTACAGAGCAGCCACTGAGCAAGAGAGTGGTGGCGGCAGGTATGGCAAGGATGCCTGTGATCTCCGGTTTCCATGGCTGGTTATTTTCTAGCTGGGTCTTATTTCCAGGGAAACATGGTAGCAAGACCCTGACTCAAAAAAAAAAAAAAAAAAAAA
>NW_022900936.1:3853399-3858168 GCF_012274545.1 Fukomys damarensis
ATGAAACAAAAAAAAAAAAAAAAAAGATGATCTTGAGTGATATTAAAGAAAATATATTCAAGATGGATATATTCCTGAGTCATATGTCTTCTTATTTTCATTTATTTGTTCTTGCAGTAGTGGGAATTGAACCCAGGGCCCTTGTGCTGAGCTGCACTCAGCGCTTGTAATTTTTTTGAAACAGGATCTCACTGAGTTGTGCAGGCTGCAATGGAACCTATGACACTTCTGCCTCAGCCTCCCACAGGGCTGTGCAGCCCAGACCGGCCTCAGACTTGCAATGCTCCCGTCTCAGCCTCCACTGGGATTACGAGTCACACGCCACCCCACCTGGCTGTATCTGTGATTCTATCACTAGAAAGCCATCACCTAGGTTAGGCACAGCCTTCTTTCCTTGAATACATTAGCATTTCTTTTCATTTCAAAATAGTTTTCAGGTCACATGGTACTAAAAGGCACACAGAGCAATGAGCATCTGCCTGCCTCAACCCTTCAGCTCCTGTCTCCTTCCCTGGACATCTTCTGCCCTTTGGCCTTCATCTTCTGAAAGTTCCATGGATATTTCTAAGTAATACAGTCAGACTGCATTTGTATGTGTGGTTTTTAGGCCTCTCTATGGATTCCTTGTTTTGAGACGAGACCTGGCTCCATTCTATCCCCTGCCCTGTCCCTGACTCAGTGGGACCAATGGATTTGTCCTGCGTGGGGTGAACCGTGGGTGCTGCTCTGTCTGGTTAAAGCAGAGGGTGCCAGGTGGAAACAGCTTTCGCATTGAGTTGTCCAGGCAGTGTCGGGGTCCCGCAGCTGGGGGGTGGCAGGGGCAGGGACACTTGCCTCTCTGGGCTGCTGTGAGATCGGGCAGCGGCCCCTCCACGCCCAGGGCTGTGTGCTAGGTAACTTCAGCCTTACACCCACAGACTGAGTACAGCACCTCATTCGCTCTGTCGTCCGTGACCTAGAGGCCCAGTCCCCGGCTCTTTGGTGAGGATCCTTGCTGTCTGATGTGTCTTTGGACTCACAAGGAACCGGGCTCTGCGTTCTCCTCTCGCCATGGTTAGCCACGGTGGCCAGCGTCGTCTGCAGGAGGCCGCAGCTCGTGGTCAGCAGGCTCTGCCGCAGGCTCTACCCACTCCCCTTACCAGACATCCTCTGCCAGCCAGGATGGGCACAGTGGGGCCCGGGAGAAGCAGGGAAGGACACAGGGGAAGGAGCTTCCGTAAAGAAATAATGGCAGGAAACTTCCCACTTCGAGACGTGGAAGTGTACACCCAGACGCGAAAGTCCCGCAGAACCCAGCATGGACCAAATATGAAGAAATCTCCACCGAGAAACACTCTAATCAGAGTCTCAGAAGTCAAAGACAAGAGAGAAACTTTGAAAGCAGCATGAGAAGAGCAACTGTGCCTTTTAGGCAGCCCCACTGGGCTCTCAGCACATTTCTCAGGAGGAAGCCAAGGCCTGGAAGGAGTGGAAGAGAAGTGCTGAAGGGAAAGCTCTCAGATCCAGCCTGCACTCGGCAAGGACAGCCTGAGATGGGGCAAATAAACTGCGGAACCACTAGACTGAGATTCCTGGAGCCCTTCAAGTTGGAATAAAAAGATGATAAAACAGAAAAGCATGGAGAGGTATCAGTCTTCGTAAAAGTAAGAGTACAGTCAAATACTCAGTCAAAAATACTCTAGTACTGTAAAGGCGGTAGGTAAAGCAATTTCCCCTAGTATAGAAGCTAAAAGTATTAAAACATAATGAGCTAGCTGGGTGTGGTGGCGCACCTCTGTACTCTCAGCACTCGGGAGGCTGAGGCAGAAGGACCACTGTGAGTTTGAGACCAGCCTGGGCTACATGCTGAGTTCCAGGTCAGTCTCAACTACATAGTGAGACCCTGTCTCAAAAAAACAAAACAAAACAAACAAACAAAAAAAAACCCAAAAACAAAAAAATAAAACCATAATGAGCTACAACAATGTTTTAATGGAATACAGTATATAAAAGATGTAATGGGGCATTGATGACAAAATGTGGGTGAGGAAGTAGTTAAAAGTGTAGAGTTTTTGAATACTATAAAAGTTATATTTTTATTAGCTTAAAATAGACAGTTGTAAGGTGTATATGTCTCCCAAAAAAATTATCACGTAAGAACAGCACTTAGTACTAAGTCCTTATATATCCATAATTACTTTAACTATAAATGAATCAAATTCTCCAGTCAAAAGATGTCAGTGAGCCGTAGTAGCACATGCCTGCAATTTCAACATTCTGGGAGGCTGAGGCAGAAGAATCTCAAACTCAAACCCAGCCTGGGCAGCTTAGTGACTTAGTGAGAATCTGTCTCATAATAAAAATTAAAAATGGGCGGAGGATATAGCTCTGTGGGAAGGTACTCTGTTCAATCATCAGTACTAGAGAAAACAAAGACATAGTGGCTGAATAGATTTTAAAAACAGAACAAGACCCAGCCATATGCTGCTTACAGGAGACTCAGACCGAAAGTAAAGGCATAGAAAGAGGAATATTCCATGCAAATGGCAAAGGAGAATCAGAGTGGCTGTCCTTGTATCAGAAAAAAACACAGCCTTTAAGTCAGAAACTGTCACAAGATGTCACTTGTCTTTTTAAATTCAACTTCCACGTTCATCTTTCTTTGTTCAATAAAAATTTTAATGTCAAAAACTCTGATCACTAAAGAAAATGAAAAGGCAGTGAATTCATCAAGAGGGTATAACAAGTGTAGACATGTGTATGCTCAGCATCAGTCAGTGTTCCAAAATATAGAAAGCAAATATTAACACAAGTTTTTAAGGGAAACATAGATAGCAGCCTAGTAATAACCAAACTTCCTGAGTTCGATCCCCAGTACAGGAAAGAAAAAGATAATAATAGCCAGAATTACCACAGTGGCTGGGTCACCCAGACAGACAGTGCTGACGTGACCCGAAGGATGGCCCTAATGACTCCCACAGGACAGTCCACGCACAGAGAGGTATTTATTCTTTGTCCTCCAGGACAGACGTCTGTCAGGCCCAAAGCACACCCAGACCACCTTAGGAGACTGGAATCCAAGCAGCGCATCTTTTTTTTGGTACCGGGAATTGAACTCGGGTCTTTGCACTTGCAAGGCAGGCCACCAAATCGCTGAGCTAAATCCCTGGCCTTCAGCGCATCTTTTCTGGTCACAGTACGGTGAAACAAAAGCCAGCAACAGGCGGAAATGTGGGGCTTAAACACACTCCTAATAACCAGTGGGTCAATGAAATCGGAAAATGTGTGGAGACCCACAGAAGGGCAAGTACCACACACCCAGATGTGGGACACAGACCGGGGGGCACTAGCATGAGTGTGTAAGTGTGCACAGAGCCTCACCTGCCACCCCAGCCCTACTCTTCCCCAGGGTGCTGTGCAAACATAGTCATTTTCATGACTGGGAAAAGGTGAAAAAGCCCAGATGCTGCCCTGTGTCACTGCGTCCACCAGCTCGCCTGGCGTGCACAGGGGACATCTCAGAGTAAGGAGGACGGAGTGCAGGAAGGTTTCTGAGCTGGCAAAGCAGGGTTCCAGATGGGTCCAGAGCCTGCGCTCACCACGGGGGTGGGGGTGGGGGCGGGAGTCAGGAAGGGAGATGGGGAACCAGAGTACAGAAAGTCCATGGGGGGGGTGCCGAGGCTGGTCCTGAGGCTCTGGGCGTGAGGAGTCTTTGCAAAAGTGGCTCCAGCCCCTAGTGGGGTCCCGAGCTTCTCAGGAGTTGGGTCTCCTTGTTGCACGGGGGAGGGGGGTCCTTGAAGTTTTTTGTTTGGTTTGGTTTTGGTGGCACTGAGGATTGAAGCCAGGGCCTTCACACTGAACTAAATCTCCAGCCTTTTAAAAATCTTTTTTTTAAATTTTGAGATAGGATCTCACTAAGTTGCCCAGGCTGGACTTAAACCTGTCACCCTCCCGCCTCCGCCACCCAGAATGCTGGGATGACAGATGTGCCCTGCCACATCTGCGATGAAAGTTGTTTTCGGGGTGACGAGTTCCCGTTTTGCTCTGGAAGGGACGTTTGAAGCAGCTGAAAAGGTAGCTTTCAGGGCGCACAATCTTAGGGTCAGCGAAGCCTGAGCAGAGCGGGAGCCACAGTAGCCTGGCTAGGCTCTCAGCAGAGTGAATGTGACCCCGAGGCTTCCGGTGGCCGAGTCGCGCGTGGACCGCAAGCAGCTCAGCTTGGGTTCAAGGCGCGCTGGGCTTGAAGGTGCTGGGATCCGGCCCGACAGGAGCGCTGGGGGCAGAACAGGCACCCGGGAAGCTGAGCGGCCTTCTCCGCCCTGCCGGGAGAGGGGTAGCCTGGCTAGGCTCTCAGCAGAGTGAATGTGACCCCGAGGCTTCCGGTGGCCGAGTCGCGCGTGGACCGCAAGCAGCTCAGCTTGGGTTCAAGGCGCGCTGGGCTTGAAGGTGCTGGGATCCGGCCCGACAGGAGCGCTGGGGGCAGAACAGGCACCCGGGAAGCTGAGCGGCCTTCTCCGCCCTGCCGGGAGAGGGGGCCTCCGGCCGGCGAGCGCCGGGCTTCGTCCTCACCGGGTGTCTCCAGCCAGCCTTGCCAGGCATCTTCCTGGGAAGTTTCACCCGGTTTCACTTTATCCTCTGGGAGCAGGGGGCCGGGTTCGGATGCCCCGAGGAGACAATCAAGCCTTGCCCAGGGCTGGCCTTTCCGTGAGTGGGGGTGGGAGGGCGCCGTGGGCCCCGGGTGCGGCGCAGGTGGCTGCTGAGCGCCGGCCTTGCTCGGCTGGGTGCTGGTT
>NW_022900936.1:3858322-3858896 GCF_012274545.1 Fukomys damarensis
TTGCCAGCCCGGGGAGGAGCAGCTCGGCTCGGCGCGGCTCGGCTCGGGAATCCCGGGACCTCGGAACCCAGCGACCCGGGCCTTGGCGTGTTTGTGAGCAGCTGCTTCCCGGAGCCTGGGCCCCTGGCCAACGCGGTGACAGCGACCTTTGGGTTATCACAAAGGGTCTAACAGGCCGGAAAGTGCCCCTCCTGCCCTCCCATTCCTGGCCCAAGCTCTGACTCCGGTGACCTGGCAGTTGGGTTTTCGGATTTACATTTTGAGCAGAGATCACTGGAAACCGCCTCCAGCCAGGTTTGAATTTCTAAAAAGGATTTCCAGAGCCTGCCTCCTGGTCCGGAGCCCACTGCTGGAAGGTGCTGTCTGCCTGTCCCTGAATTTAACGTGTGAGCTTGTGCGTTAGGGTCCCCCGGTTTCTTTATTTCTCCTGAGCAAGCCCAAAAATCCCGGGGACTGCGATTCCACCTGCGGACCTGCTCTGGACTGACTCCCCTGAGTGTTGGTGTCAGCGCGGTGGTGAAAACAGAGCTCAGGCCCCTTTTTGGACTGTTCTTTTTTTTTTTTTTTTTTTTTT
>NW_022900936.1:3859180-3913830 GCF_012274545.1 Fukomys damarensis
TTTTTTTTTTTTGGTATCAGGGGTCAAATTCTGGTACTTGTGCTTGCAAGTTTGCAGGCGGTGGAACCAGAACCACTGAGCTAAATTCCTGGCCCTGTACCATTCCTCTTTAAGGGGGAGTAGCACCCCTAAAGGCTTGCTCTCTCTAAAGGGCAAGCTGTGCTCTTTCTCTTGATTTAAGAAAATGCTTGAAACTTTTTTTTCTAACTCATCTTTATATCTAAAATAGAACCCAGTTGGGTTTTTTTTGTTGTTGTTTTTGCATTACTGGGGATCAAACTCAGGACCTTGTGGTTTCAAGGCAGGAGGCACTATTGGACTAAATCCCGGCCCAGGACCCAGTTTTTAAACTTTGCCCTTGAGTAGCTGGTTCAGTGCATCTGGGAGGCTGTCCTGATGTGCGTAAGGGTGCTGGCATTTCAGCCAGTCCTGGAGCACAGAGTCCCGCTGAGTGTTGGAGTGGGCTGAGAGTAGATGTCCCTCAGCTCCTCTGTCTCCCCTGAGCCTGGCCGTGGCGGTCTCAAACACCAGGCTGGCCCTGTTGTGACTCTGTCCCCTGTTGAGGCGGCCAGGCCAGAGGAGCTGTACGAGCGGCTGTAAAAAGCCTTCCTGTGTTTGAGCCGTGTGCATGACTGGTGTGTCCTGGTGTGCCCGCTGCAGCATCCTAGCCCCCATCTTTCTCCCTGGGGGTGAGCACCAGGCCTTTTTGTCCTGGGGGGTGCATCAGCGAGTCCGCCTTCAGACCTGGGTTATGGGGGAGCTGAGCAAGCCCTGGAAGAGGCCTGGTTAGGGGAAGCTGTTAAACTCAGCACCCAGCATACGGTCAGGGTCCCTGCATCTTCACCCTCACTTAGTTTGCAGAGGAAGGAACACATTGTTTTTAAAAGAATCAAAAACCTTTTAAATTCCTGCTGTGTTTCGGTGCCTTCTGGGTCTGTTTTTGTTGGAGGTTTTGTGGAGCTGAAGTACGCTTGCTTGCGGGTGGTGATTTAGTCCATGGTGGCTGACAGGGTAATAAATGTCTCCAGAGATCTGAACGCCCAGGAGTGTTAGGTGGAGGAGCAATGTGAGGGACCATCCAGGCGGGGAACAAATGAACCCTGTCCTTGGCCCGGAGACCGTTTCTCCAAGCAAGCTCTGCTAGTCTGCCTTGAGTATCCATTACACCCAGGCCCAGCCTAGGGCTTCCTGGAGATCCTTGTTTGGTTTTCCTAACCTTGTAGGTGCCAGCAGGCCACTGTGAGGATTTTTAGCAGGGGAGGTGAGGGAACAGGAAGTTGTGAAGCCCCATGTCGTTGGAATGAGTCGACTGGCTAAGAGCCCCTTTGGACCCTGGGCCAGAAGGGCTTAGCTCCCTGCCCCCTGGCCTGGGAGTGGGAGTGGGTGGGGTGGGGCCTCTGTTAGGAACGCCCTGCACAGAGCTTGCATTGTCTCAAAAATGCAGTAAATAGAAGCTGGGTGTGGTGGCCACACCTGTAATCCCAGGAGTCAGGGGGCTTGCAAATTTAAACCCAGGCCTAGGCAATTTCAGGATTTAGGGAGGCCCTGAGATCCTCAGGCCTAGGCAATTTCAGGATTTAGGGAGTCCCAGAGATCCCCGTCTCAAATTAAAAAGAGGCCAAGGCTGTAGTTTTGCTCCAAGGCCCTGGACGAAGGGAGGATGGACTGCTGTGTATCTGCTGCTGGGATCTAACCCCTAGGGCTTCCTGCTGCTAGGACACTCTAGGGCCGAGCACTCCTGAGAACTCACTCTGGAGGAGGCAGGAGTTAGGGTGAGTAAGGTTCTGCTTCGGAAGATACCCTGACTTTGGAATATGAGCCACCAGGGTGGTTTGGAGAGAGGACACCCGGGTGGCTGGCCTCTTGTCAGTGCCTAGGTGTCCCTCTGCTCTTTCCTACACTGCTCAGCCTTCAGCCCAGGCCTCACAGCGGGGCCTGCAGCCCCACAATGCACACCAGGTGTGTCCCAATTGCAAAGCCACAGTTCAACTCCGACTTGAGCTCCTGTTGGTCCAGGTCCCTGTGCCTCTGTGTCCCCGTGGCTCCAAGTGCTGGGATAGTTGGGCCCATGCTGGGTGTCCTGTAAAGGTCACTGCTGGTCTGAGGGGATGGTGACCCCCATCAGCGTGGCTCTGGGATGGCTGAGCACAACCAGCGCCCATTCCCCTGCCGACGCCCATCCTGGTGCATCCCAAGGCCGTTGGGACCTGCGCCTCTCACACCGTGTCCTTCTCCCCGCAGAGCCGGCACGGCCCCAGCCCGAAGAGGAGGCCAAGGCCCCGCAGGCCCCCTTCCCCTGGGCTCCGTGGCCACCTACGAGGTTCGCTCAGTGACTGTGGCATCCCGGGCAGCAGCGGCCTCCATGGCCCCACTCCCTGCCGGCATCCGCCTCATCGCCTCCTTCTCCAGGGATCAGTGGTGAGTCGGCGCACCCGTCCTGTGTGGCCCGGTGTGTGGTGAGGGCCGCAGGGTGTTTCATTATAAAACTTAGGTGACCCCACCCCCTGTCGAGGCGTCCCCTGTCGTGGGTGCTGGCATCGGCAGGCAGCATCCAGACTTCTGTGTTGTCCCCCATGGTTTCTGTGATAATCATGGACCCTGAGGAAAAATGACTGCCGACTGCTGTTAGAAGTTTGTGAAACAGCTGCGGGCAGAATCAGCTGTGCTCACCCGAGTGTCCTGGTGAACGCCGCACTTTCACACGGTTCAGTGCAGACCAGAACACCACTTTCTGGCCCAAAGTCTGGGCGATCCTCCTGCCTCAGCCTCCTGAGTGCTGGGATCATAGGCATGCACCGTGACGCTCCCTTCTCCTTTCCTGCTCTGAAATGCCTCGTGTGTAGATCCAGGGACCACACCCCCGAGGCAGATGGCAGGGCAGCATCTGCCACTCTGAACACCACACTGCTCTCTGTTGGGAAGGAGAAACTTCTCCTACCCTTTGATGCTGAGTGCTGGGGGCTTGCAAATTAAGCTGACGAAAGACAGGTGAACGGGAGAAGACGGGCTGGGCACATGTGTATGTGTGAGGTTGTAGGAGGGCTGACCAAAACACAGTAGAGTTTGAAAGTCTGTTACATCTGGCCATGTGTCCCCTCGCAGTTCTCCTCGCCTCAAAAATGTATCCCATCCTCCCTGCCCCGTCCTGCAGCAGCTCTGGAGCCCTCTTTCCTGAGGGTCTTTACAAGGTGCGATCAAAAATACAGTGACTATAGCTACTGAGCACCGTCGAGCAGAAAGGCAGCTGATGGAAACCTGAGGCCATGTCCTCGTCCACCTTGGTTACTGGATCTGGGACCGTGTGACTCCGGCTCTTCCCCAGAGTCAAACGGACCACAGCAGGGAAACATTTTGAATCCATTCATGGTGCCGTGGCAGCCAGGACAGAGCAACAAAAGACACTAGTGAAAGAGGTCTCCAGAGCTGCTGCAGGAAGTGGCGAAGGGTGATGGGATCAGTGTGTTCAGGGTGACGGGGAGTTTGAGGGAGTTTGACGGCAATGTGTCTGTTACTATAATAATTTTTTTGTTTTTTTGTTTGTTTGTTTTTTTTTTTGGTACCAGGGATTGAACTCGGGTCCTCATACTTGCGAGGCAGGCAGCAGAACCACTGAGCTAAATCCCTGGCCCTATAATAATTTTTTTAATGTAAACAATCACTGAGTTGTCTTGAGATAAGGTCTGGCTGTGTAGTTCAGGTTCGCCTAAAACTCACTGTGTGGCCCAGGCTGGCTTCGAGCTCAGATTTGGGGCAATCCTGCCTCAGCCTCCCCCACCCAGCTCCTGTGACCCTGACATTTTTTAACGGTTCTAGCCATTCATTTTGTAGGCTGTCCCTCAGTTCAGATATGTGTGGTGTCTCCTTGGGGTCAGATTCAGACTGCATTTTTGGCAGGATCCCCCCACAGAGAGGCAGTTTTCCCACTGACAAAGTAGCCACAAACGCGGGAATGGGAGGCACCGGTGCGGATCTGGTGGTGTCACCGGCACTGTGGGCCTCAGGGTGGACCCGTGGACGTAGGCAGAGAAGCAGCTGCATGTGGGGTAGGGGGCACAGCGGCTGACAGGTCCAGGAGCACATCCGGCCTCCCTCCCTTTCCTGCTAGCGAGAGCCAGGTCCTTGGAGACGCAGCCCTTGCCAGCACCGGCAGGGAAATGCCACCAAATCTGAAACAGCTGATGATGACAGAAAATGAGCAAATGCTTCAAAATGAAGGGACTCTTGCTGGCCAGGTCTAGGACAGTGTGAGAGTTCACATCAGTTGTCAGTGATGGGCCAGGAAACAGGAAAAGCATCCAGTGTGTTCTTCCCGATTAGGACCAGCGCAGGAAGGCTTGCAGGAGGCGGAGAAGAGGTCCCTCCTGCAGGGGGCGCTGTCAGCCAGCCCTGGGTGCAGTGGGTGTGCTGGTGGGGCAGCATGTCTGTGTGTCCTCATTACCACGCGTCCCTCCTCCGCACTTCAGGCAGAAAGCCCGGTCCCACTGGGCAGATGGCACCCTGGCCGGTGACTGGCACTGACCACATCTCTGGTTTTCAAGGCCTTGCCTGACTCACTTCCAGCCAGGCCACTGCGTACAGCCCCATGGTGCTGGGCCGAGCAGGCCCCTGCGAGGGGACCAGGAAGCGTGCCTGGCTGGGTTGTCACTGTCAGGCCTACTCTTTAGCAGGAAACTTGGGGTGAAGTGTCGCAGTGGGCATGTGCAGCCCCGCTGGATCCTTGGACCTGCTTTCTGCTAACAGTTCTGAATATAACTTGAAACAAAATTACAGGGCCCCTCCATTTCCTGGCAGATCCCAAATTTTAACAACAGACACAGGTTCCCTACATGCTGGAGGCCGGAAGTCTAGGGTCTGTGCCCTTGGGGCCCCGCCTCCGTCCTTCCAGGGCCCCTCTCCATCACTGTGCCTTCCCCTGCTCCCCTGAGGACACCACCTGTCGGATTCAGGGCCCACTCGAGTCCAGTGGCTTCACGTTAACCAGTGACGTCTTCGCCAACCTCATCCCAAGTCAGGTCGAGTTTTGGATTGCGAACATAGAGGAAATTCTGGAGGACATCATTCCTCCCCATGCAGGATCCATAAAAAGAGGGTGGTTTCACTTGCGTCCACAGGGATAAGTCCAGGGGAGGAAATCCCGAGGGAGGAAGCTGCTTGCTCAGGACGCCATGGGGTTGGGGTGGCCTCTGGGAAGGACCAACCCAGGGGAGCAGCTGCCACGCTCAGGCAGGAACCAAACTTCCGGCCCCTGGCTCCTCCCACCCCCACAACCCTTGTGAGCAAGGTAAAGTGGGAGGAAGGCTGGATCTGGGGTAGCAGCTAGGTGAAGACAGGTTCCGCCCCAGCACCAGGAATGGCAGGTGTCCTGGTGCTCGCCCTGCCTCTGTGGACAGCTCTGGAGCCACCACAGGGCCTCTGTTTCCTTATGGTGGGGAACACAGGTGTTTGGAGGCGGTGCCCACCCTGTGTGTGCTCCAAGGGGCCAGCATTCCCTGAGGGGTCTCCCTGGGACCTCTTAGCCTGCAGGCTCTACCTCTGTGCCAGGCCCAAGAGGGATGTGGGTCCCACAAGTACAGGTCTCCTTCCCAGCACCCCTGATGACCCTGGACACAGGGGACATTGCTACACACTCAGCCCAAGGCCCCTGAGTCCAAGAGGGGTCAGACGCCTCCTGTGGACGGCAGCCCTGGGAGGTGTGGGGCAGCAGCAAGGCTATCGGGAGCCCCATGCACCCCTCAAGTCCACCAGGCAGCAGGGCTTGGGGAGGGAGAGCCCGGAAAGTGCCCATGCATGTCTCCCCAAGGGAGATGGGGAGCAGGAGTGGACTGCAACGGCAGCAAAATGCCGGGCGAGAGCCCCATAAACAGTGGGTGGGGCTTTGGTGTTCCCAGTCCCCAAGCTCCAGTTCTTTCCTCCCGGAAGTGCGATCTTTTTTATTCTAAATCAGGAGATAGGTATTAGACCGCTAAGTTGGCTGGTGGCCAGGGAAGGCGGCGCCCCTGGGATTCTCAACCTGTCTCTGTGTTAGTCATAGACAGTGTGCCTTGATCAAGTCACCATTAAAATGGAAGTGACCAGCATCCCTGTGGGTTTGGGAAGTGGCCCTGGGGGTGCAGGTCTGTTCTGTGCAGACCGGAAGCAGGGTCAGAGGTGTGGCCGCCCGCCTGCCCACCTTTTGTGCGTGCTTCTCCCGAGGTGCACAGTAAGAACCAGGCATAGACGGGACCTGAAACGCCTCATTACTTTTCTGTAAACTAAATTAATCATTCCTTCTTATCTGCTGTGTAAAAACGCCTGCCTAAAGCACCTGAGTCCCAAAGTGCTCACAGTCTTTTAACGAAGATTTATGCTGTTCATTCTCCGCCCTGCATCCTTTGTATACCCATGCAGCGACAGGGGCTGGGGCTCCTGGGTCCCCACAGGATGGCAGCAGCTTGAGAGCTGGTGTGAGGCGGTTGGAGAGCCTGGGTCCTCCTCAGCAGCCTGACCCCAGCGGTGCCCGTTTGTGTTTCAGGTACCGAGCCTTCATCTTCACGCTGACGTATTTGCTGTACGCCAGTTTTCACTTATCTCGGAAGCCTATCAGCATAGTTAAGGTGAGAAATCAGAAACACTCCCTGTTCATCCCACCTGTAACCTCTGAGGCCTGAGTTTCCCTGAGACGCTGTGGGAGGATGGGTGGAAAAGTGAATGCACAAAGGTTGTCAGGAACAAGCTGCTTTGATGAGTGTTAGAATTACAGAAGGCGCCATGATTTCAGAACTTAGCAGTTCCAGAACTCTCAAGCTGCTAAAGTACTCGTGTTGTCCGGCATGGATTTTCTTTCCAAGGATCCCCGGTCTTACGTGGGTCCCCCCATCGCTCCGACTCGACTTGGCTCAGCTTGACCTGAGTCTGCTGGGGTGGTGGCGCTCTGGGACCCGCAGAGCCTCGAGGTGGGAGGAGGAGGGGAAGCTGCCGGACAGGTGTTTGGCCAGACGTGGATGAGGGAGGGCTGTCGGGGCCAGTGCTCTCTAGCAGCCCTTCACAGCCAGGAAACCAGCAGGAAGGTCCTCCTGGCCTGTGGGCTTGCATGGCTCTCACTCTGCTGTAGAAGGAACAAGGAAACCGTCCAGGCCACACACGGCCTGTTTACTGCTTGATTGGCCCTGGCTTACTCTCCAGCAGTTGGCAGGGAGCAGTTAGGACTGTGACCTCGGTGGCCCAGCTTCCTCCACACCTCGCGGGCGGCTGCGCGAGCATTGACAGCTGCCCACCGAGCTTCCGGCAGCCTCAGTCCACATCCTGCCCCCCAGCAGTCACAGTGGGTGCTGAACCTTCGCTGCTCAGACTGTGCAGTTCCCCCATGACACCTGGCAGCAGGTCGCTGCCTGTGGGAATGTTTGCAGACCTTTGAGAGTGTGGCTTTCGAAAGAGAGATCCGGGTAGGAAAGGAGGTGGCAGCCCGCCCCAGAGACTCTGCTGTCAGCACCATTAACCAGCCCCGGAAATAGCGCCAGGTTGCTCCCCATACAGCGGAGTATAATAAAAATGGAAGTGGCCCGCACGGAGGCCATAGTGAGGCTCTCGGGGTGCCTTGAGGGCTTGAAGAAGGACCTGGAGAGGCAGGGTTTGGATTGTGGGGGAGGCCTGGGTCCCTGTGAGGCTGCAAAGCTCCCTCCCCCAACACCCAGGGCTGGGGGCCACCTGTGTGGAAGGCGGGGCCGGCCCTGGAGGTCTCTGGGGCACGCATGGCTCTTGATTCCATCTGGTGACCCCGAGGGTCCCCGTTTTGCCAGGATGAGCGTAGTTCCAGGTCCCTCACCCGCTGCTTCCCAGGCCCCTGCCTGGGAATGGGCTTAGGACAGGCAGGCTCAAGAGGCATCGTTCCCTCCCGCAGGCAGGGCTTGCCCGGGTGGGTTCTCCCCGGTCCCTGCTCTCACCCACTCTGCCCCAGGCCTCCGGGATGTCCAGTCCCCTGAGCACCGGGTTCTCTTTGACACCTAGGATTTCTGACCTGGCACTGGGTGTGGATTAGCAGAACGCTGCATCCTGTGTCTTCCTTGTTTTGTTTTGTTTGTTTTGGTGACAAGGATCGAACTTGGGCCCTTGTGCTTGCAAGGCAGGCGGCAGAACCACTGAGCCAAAGCCCTGGCTGCTCCTTGTCTTTTAAGACAGCTACAAATAGCACACCACATAAGATAATTTAGGCTTTACGATGCCTTGTAATGTTTTCACAACCTTTTGCTCGTGTCATAAATGATATACATGGTACTGGAATCTAATGATTCATTTGGTCCAAGGAGCAGTTTGGATATTTATCTACAGGTTTGGTTTTTCTGAACTACTATAAAATGCAGAATACCTACTTAAAATCGGTCACCAGGGGTTGAGAATTATAAAATGACTCATTCTGTCATTCATTTATAGAGTAGCACAGCCTATCAGATTAAATCACTGCTGGTTAATTTTATTTTTCTCTTGTTTTAAACAATGGCAACATAAACAGGACCAGAAGGAGGATGGTGTTGGGTGCCTGAGCTTTTCTCTGCTTTGCCAAAGCCTCAGGATCTGAGGCTCTATCTGCCTGGGCTGGTGCACAGGTGGGGTCTGTCCCTGCCTGGGGAGGTCTTCTCAGAACCCTGTACCCCTGTGCTGGGCACGAGCAGGGGCCTGTGAGCTGGGCACTTCTTAGAGAAGCTTTTCTAAGCTGAGAAACTGGTGGGAGTGTGGGTAGAAGAAAATGATTAAACCCTCCAGGCACACAGAAGACAAGTCTTCAAAGCTAGAGGGGCACACCAGGGCTCTGGAGGGGACAGTCCCAGCCCTCCCTCAGAGTCCTCACCAGTGATTCTTTTTTGTTCGTTTGGGTTTTTGAGTCAGGGTCTTGCTATATAGTTTAGGCTGGCCTGGCCTTGGAAGTCACTGTGTAGCCCAAGCTGGCCTTGAACTTGCTACAGTCCTCCTGCCTCAGCCTCCCAAGTGCTGGGATTACAGGTGTGCACCACGATGCTTGGCCACCAATGATTCTTTTTAATTGGCTAAAATATGAAAGTGGATAGGAATTAATCACCAAGACAAATATGAAAAATCATATTTTATGAAATGAAAAAGATTAATATGTTCTTAAATACCATTATCAAAGTATGATATTCCATGAGAATAGACAAAGTGGTCAGTAGAATGAAACAGAAAATACGAAATGTTTGAGCAATCACAGGAAGTGTGGTTTATGTATTATTTATTTTTTTGGTGCTGGGGATTGAACCCAGAGCCTTGCATATGCTAAGCACATGCTCCATCTCTCAGCTATAGCAAAAATTGTATGTTCATCTATAAGACAGAGAAGTTAATTCCCTAGCAAAAAATCAGTGGATGGATTAAGATTTAAATGTATTTTGAGACTGGGTCTCACAGAATTGCCTGGGCTGGCCTCAAACTTGCAATCTTCCTGCTTCAGCCTCCTTGAGTACTGGAATTTATCCATAGTAAAGCTCAGAAGTGTTAAGTGCCTGGTTTGACAGGTCCTGGCCTGGGCTCCCATCCCTGAGGTGAAGGCGTGGGTCCTTTCCAGCTCCCAGAAGGCTCCTGTGCCCTCTCCGAGGGCCCCTTCCCAGGAAACCCAGGTCTCACCTCTGGCATCGTGGATTGGCTTGTCAGGCTCAGAACCAATTACGGAGGAGCCATGCAGTTCCTGCCCTTCCTCGCGGGCTTCCTCTTCTGCATATGAAGTTTCCGGTCCCCACCATGTGGCCTGGGCCTGGCTCTCTCCTTTCCACTGTCCTCTGCACTTCTTGAGCAGTGTGGACCTGGGCCAGCTCGGGCAGGTGGCCCGGGGCCCCAGGATCCCGGCTGGCAGAGCTGTGACAGAGCACACATCCTTGCTGGCCTTTGGAAGGCTCTTGTCAGCTGTGTGTCCCAGGAGTGGCTTGCAGGGCCTGCTGTCACCTTGGAGGGGCTGCAGTCTGTGCCCCAGGCTGGCCTCTGACTCTCCTGTCCCGTGCGCCCCAGGGTGAGCTCCACAAGCACTGCACCTCGGGGGATGAGGCTGCGGCCAGACCCAGCCACCAGAGCGACAGCACCGGGCTTGCCGCCCCTCACCAGCTCCAGGACAATGGGAGTGACTGTGGCTGGGCCCCTTTCGGTGAGTCTGCTCTGGCCCTGTGGTCTGGGCGCCCTCGAGGCCCATCCTGTTGGGGCTCTGGGCCTTCCCGACTTCGGCGCCCGAGTGCCATCCCCATGTGTAAAGACAGCTCTGTCCTGCCACCAAGTCTGCAGAGTAAGATGTTCTAGTGCCTGGGGGCGTCTGGACCTGCAAAGCAGAGCTGGGGACACAGCTGGGGAAATGCTCGAACATGCAGCGTGCATCACAGGCGTGCTAGGAGTCTTGAAATCCGTGGTTGACTTTCTTTCCTTTTGCACAACACCCAGGCTTTGTATTGCACAGCACTTCTCCAGAACTAAGCAATACTGGTCCATTTTCAAACCCCTGTAGATAAGGACAACTATCAGCAGCTGCTTGGAGCCCTGGACTATTCCTTCCTGTGTGCCTACGCCGTGGGGATGTACCTGAGGTAGGTCGGTGGGCCAGGCAGGTAGCTGCACTGTGTCCACAGCAGGGCCTCAGCCAGTGACCGTGCCCATCTCCCTGGGCCACATTTCCCTTTGCGAGGTGGGGACTGTGTGACGGTATCATGGCAAGGACAGGACGAGGTGAATTCATGCCCGGAGAAGCCTGCCTGGCCCGTTCGCAGCTTTGGCTGGCTGACCTGGCAGGGGTCGGTCAGGGGACATGCTGGCCAGCAAGGTCCTTGAGCTGTCGGCCCAGCCTCCCAGGGCCAGGCTTCAGGCCAGAGGCTTCTGTTCAGTGACAGAGCTCTTCAGTGTGCTGAGGCTCCCAGGACCCTGTAAACGCTCCAGGCCCTCCCGGCCCGTGAGACCACTGTCTGGCCCTTCCGGCTCAGTGGCGGCTGGAGCACATAGTCCCTTTGCTTTTCGGGGTGCTCCAGCAGGAGCCCAGCTTGCAGAGCACCATGTGGCCTTGCCTTGGCAGGGTCTGAGTTGGCTCCCAAGCCCTGTCCCCTGAGGCCTTATTCCCCTGCTAAAGACCACACCTTTCTTCACTGATAGGGGGCGTACAGACCACCAAGTGGGCATGTGCTTTTCTCAGTTTAGATCTGAATCTCAGCTGGGGTGAGCTTGACCTCTAGGGGACCTTAGGAATGTGTGGGGACAGCTGGGAAAGGGGGTGCTGCTGGCATCTGGTGGGTGGAGACCAGGGGTGTTGCTGACCGTGCTGTGCCACCTAGGGGTGGCTCTCTCCAAAGAAGTGCCCAGCCTGGGACATCAGTGGTGCTTTTGGAAACCCTGGCCAGGGTAAACACAGTGGCTTTGTTGTCGGTGTGCATTGGCACAGGTGATTGTCCTGGTGTTCATCAGTGAAGTCACAGATGTGAAGGATGTAGTTAGTGCACAGGGTACATACACCCTGCCCAGCTGAGGGCTCTGGGTGACCCCCAGCCTGGCAGAGCTCGCTTGGGTGGCAGCTGCAGGAGGGCTCCCCACACAGTGCTGATTCTGCGTGACTCGTGCAGTCGTGGCCCATGGGCACAGCCTGCGTCACGCTGGCTGGGCAGGTGTGGCTCGGGTTGAGTCCCTGCATTGGTCTGATGTGATGTGGAATGGTGTCCATTCCCTTAGACCTGTGTATCGTTTCTTGTGCTGTTTTTTGGTTGTGTGTGTGTGATTTTTTTTTTTTTTTAGACAAGGTCTCACTATGTAGTTCAGACTGGCCTTGAACTCACTGTGCAGCCCAGGCTGGCCTGCAACTCATGGTAATCCTCCTGCCTCAGCCTCCTGAGTCCTGGGATTACCACACCTAGCCAGATCTGTGCTTTAAAACCTTTGAGAAGAGGTCAGACAGGGTCTCAGGCCTGTGTGGCAAGACAAGAGCCTCTCCCTAAGCCTGGCCCCTGCCACCAGCTCCCAGGCGCCCACCTGATCAGCCCCTGGTGTGTGGTGTGGGTAGGCGTGCCAGCCCCTCTGAGCCTCGTTCCTGCCCTCGGAAGCCAGCAGTAGGAACAGAGAACTCAGCTCTAGAACGCCCTGGAGTCTGTGTGGCTAGGTTCCGCTCTTCTGAACATTTGGCCCGAATGTGATTTTTTATTTTTGTGCTGGGATCAAACTCGGGCCCTTGTGCTTTCAAGGCAAGCGGCGGAACTACAGAGCTAAATCCCCAGCCCTTTCTTTTCTTTCTTTTTTTTTCTTTTTTTCCTGGTACTGGGGATCGAACTTGGGACCTTGGGCTGCTTACAAGGCAGGTGGCAGAACCCCTGAGCTAAATCCCTGCCCTTCAAATGTGTTTTTTAATTTTCAGTTGCTTCCTTCTGTGTTTAAAGGTTTTGTGGTAGATGTCCTGTGGCAAACTCAGGAGGAAAAGCCACCCCAGTATTGGTTCTTGTGATAAAACACAGCAGCATTCGTGCGGTGGTGTATATCCCCAGCACTCGGGAGGCTGAGGCAGGAAGACCGGCACAAGTTCAAGGCCAACCTGGGCCACATAGTGAGTTCAAGCCCAGCCTGACTGCATAGGGAGACCCTGTTTCAAAAAACACAACGAAACAGACACACACAAAAAAGACAGCAACACTGGGGCCAACTCAGCCCAGTGTGCTGCCAATGGCAGGGTACAGTGCCTGCCCTGTGCTCCTACCCCAGACCCTGAGCATGATTATGTAAAAGGACACGCAAGTTTCAATGTCATCTGTGTTTTCCTGCTGTGTTTTCTTCATTCACATCACACTGGGCAGCATGGTGTGTCTTGTGTAGTCGTTAGTGTGGGTGACGCTGGCCACAGCCCCTTCTGTGTCTGGCTGGGCCCTTGTCACTGTGGCTGCCACTGTCCTAGCAATGGGCTGAGGCTGCTCCGTGAGCCCAGCCAGCTCTGGGAGGTGAGATCCCAAAGAGCCAGCTCACTGTGGCCAAGATGCCACCCCAGGCCCTCTGATCTCGCCTGATGGGGTGCGGCCCAAGTGGCCTGGCCGAGGTGTAGGCAGAGCAGGGGTCGTTTCCCTCTGGCCACCAGCCTGATGCAACCGAGCAAGTGGCTCAGGTGTGGCCCAGGGCCCGGTGACCCCCTTCTGTGACTCTGGTCTGCTGTGTCTGTTGGAATATAAGCTATGCACGTTGACTGGATCGTGTTCAAAACGAGCAAGACCAGCTTTGTTTTCTTTCACTGGTCACATTCAGGTCACAGTGACTGTGTTTTGTTGTGTGGCGGTTGGTGACTTTGCCTGGAAGCAGGAAGCCCTCTGGGTGTTGCCATGCCACTCCGGGTGAGGGGCACCGCGGGGCACAGCTGTGGCCGGTCCTCCCAGGAACTGGCACTCCCGAGTTCTGGGAGCTCAGGGACAGCGCGGGGGCAGCGGTGGGCCATTTACCTTCAGGGTGTGTTTCTCTCTCATGTTTGTCTTTCCTCCCGTCCCCAGCGGCATACTGGGGGAGCGCCTGCCCATCAGGTACTACCTGACTTTCGGGATGCTGGCCAGCGGGGCCTTTACCGCCCTCTTCGGGCTGGGATATTTCTACGATATCCACAGTTTGGGATTCTACGTGGTCGCTCAGGTAAGGGCCCCGTGGCTGCTCAGGGGCCAGGTCCCGGCTTGCCGCATGCGGGGTTCTGTCACAGCACCCTGCCGTCTCAGCAGGGTGGGAGGCAGGGCAGGTGGGCAGGGCCGCTGGCACCGAGGGCCCTGCCTTCTGCTGCAAAATGCCACCAGCCGAGAGGGTTTCTGGCTTGAGGAGAGGTCTCTAAGAAATCGTGTTTGTCATTCGGTGGCAGCAGGGAGGGGGGCTCGTGGAATGGGACTGGAAGAAAGTAGAGATCCCGGAGGTATAAGAAGAGGAGGCCCGAACATGGCCGAAGCACTGCCCGGCCCTTTCTCTCTTGACTCTGCCCTCCCGGCCGTCTTGTGGATAAATATTGACCAGCAGTGAAAATAACAATGACCAGCTGTGGTACTTGACAGTCTATCCAAACAGCCGGGCCAGTGTCATAAAATCATCATAGCAGATTGATTTAATTTTGCTTCTTCCGATTTTGCCCTGACACTGAGAACGCTTGGCTGTTTACAGGGGTGATTCGCATGCACATCACTGCCCTGCAGTGTGTGGGGGGCCATCACCACCTGGGGGGGGGCTGGTTTCCGGTGCTCCAGGGTGGCCCGGAGCGCCCCCTCCTGGATGTGCCGAGTCCCTTCCGAGAGCTTTGGGCCCTGTGTTCTGCAGGGCTCTGTTGGTGTCGGAGGAGCAGTAACAGCACTGGTGGTGTGGTCAGGGAATGTGACCCTTTCCAAGTCATGTTTCATAGCGCAATTTATAAACTGCTCTATAAAAAGACCAAAAGTTTGCTCCCTCCATAAAATTTTTAGAATCAGAAAGGCTGGAATCTGGGAGTGGTGGTGCCACTGAATCTATCCCAGAAATAGCTGCTACTGGCAGCCCACCTGCATGGTTGTCCCGACTCCCCAACCCTGCCCTTATTTTTGTTTTGTTTTGCAGTACTGTGGCTTTTACCTGAGGCCTTTGAACAAAACTACATCCCTAGCCCCTTTTTTATATTTTATTTTGAGACAGAATCTTACTAAGTTGCTAAATTGCCTAAGCTGGTCTCGACCATGTAATGCCTCAGTCTCCCAGAGTACTGGAATCTCAGGTGTGCAACACCACGCCCAGGGTTCCTGTTGGGCCCAGCATGAGGCTTCTCTTTTGTCCGCTCACCCACAGGTCATCAATGGACTGGTGCAGACCACGGGCTGGCCCAGCGTTGTCACCTGCCTCGGCAACTGGTTTGGAAAAGGAAGGTGAGAAGCAGCAGCCCGCTGCCCAGTAGCAATTATCATTAAAGGGGTCCAGTGAGGACCAGACCACTCTGTTTGGAGCTCTTCTTTCCGGGCCTCTTCTGTACGGCAGGGGGCTGGAGGCTCAGGGCTCCTAAAGCCCTCCTGGGGCTGTGCCGCTGTACGTAGAGCTCAGCCTCCTGCATGGGACCACACCCGGGCTCCGGGGCTCATGGGAGTCCAGGGCCCCCAGGCCAAGTCTCCTCTGTAGTCCGGGAATCTGCAGTCCTGACCCAGTCACCCAGTCCGGAAGCTGCAGGGTTGGGAGGTGCAGCTCTCAGGACCTTGGTGAAGTCACCAAGGAGAGAAGTCACACCAGACAGAGAAGCTAAAACGGGCAGCAGCCCCGGAGCCCAATTTAGAAACCGCTGCAGTCCCGGGGCGGGCACACCCACAGAAGCTCCCATCCATGAGGTAGCTCAGCAAAAGCTGTGTTTAGCTTCTAGGGGCACCCTTGACATCCGGGCCTTCCAAGAACACCAGGAAAAGGCCTCCTTTCCCCTCTCTTCCCTTCATAACTATAGACTAGAGACACCCCAAGGAAGAGGAACGTGACCGGGCTACGGCTGTCCTGTGCGCGTGCGCCCCTCAGCGCACCCTGTTTTCTTGTGTTGCAGGCGCGGCCTGATCATGGGGGTCTGGAACTCCCACACCTCTGTGGGCAACATCCTGGGCTCCCTGATTGCCGGCTACTGGGTGTCCACGTGCTGGGGCCTGTCCTTCATGGTACCTGGGGCCATCGTGGCCACCATGGGGATCGTGTGCTTCCTCTTCCTCGTTGAACGTAAGCACAGTACTCGTGGCCTAGAGGTGACTGTGGAGAGTGAGGGGCAGGGCACGGTGCCAGCTCTGTGCCTACCTCTCCAGGTGGCCGGATTTCCTGCCGTCTTGGCACTGCGCTGAGCAGTCAGATCCTTCCTCCTTGTCCTCCTGTCACGCCCTGTCCTCTGCGTCAGGCTCGGGATCATGGTGCGTGTCTCGGGCCCACACCCAGCCAGCGTGGCTGCCCTGCTCATCGGCTTCCTCCCCAGCTGGGATGCCCAGGTGCCTCCCCAGTAAGCTTATCCCAGACAGCGCTGTAAACCATGGGGACGGAAGGCCGCAGAGCCTACTTAGCCAGAGTTCTACTGGAAAATTAAATTCCTCATTTGGTTCCAGAGTCAGTACCAAACTTCGGGCTGAACAGATTTTGAAATCACTTTTTACAGTAGCGATCTGGCCCCACAGGACTTGCGTGGCTGGGCTATGACCGAGGAGCCAGCCTTCTCCAGCCCGGTGAGCTCTGATCACTCACTCGGCATCTTATTCCTCATCTGGTCCCCCGAGGAGAAGTCGGGACGGCTGGTCAGGGTCAGGCCGGTTTCCTCTGTCCCTCCTGACACACCCGGTAGCGTCTCATCCAAGAAAGGATGCATATTCGATTTGGTTTCTCACTGCTTTTTCCCTGTTGCTGAAGCCAAGCTCTGAATTTTAAAAATAACCACCATCCAGCCGAGCTGGGGCTGTGCAGCTCCTGGGTGGCCTCCAGAGTGGGTGAGACGGAAGCTCACTCTCAGGGTGGGACTGGCAGGCACACCTGTGGGTGTGGATGGGGCCTCGGCATGGCAGGTGCCTGACTTCAGGGGCAGAGCCCGGCTTCCAGTCTGTCCCCCATGGCCTCCTTCCCTGCTTTATGTGCACACTTGGTTCTTGGTGGAGACAGACGTCTTGTCTGCACCGTTCCTATTTTTAACGAATTCAACAATCTGTTATGACCACTGTCCTAACCTCTGCCCTGATACTGTGGCTCTGCATTGATTTACTTGCCGCACTATGGCATCTGGAATTTGGTGGCGGCGACCGGCCACAGCCTCTTTCCACACTGGGGCTGGCAGTCGGGGGCCGGCTGGGCTGGCTTGAGGGGGTGCACTGCGGTGCTGTCTCCTCACCTGCAGCCTTCAAGTCTTTCTCGCACCTGTGCCTGTTTGGTGAAAGCGGCTGATGACATCCTGTTCCTTTCCTTGTGTGCACTCACGGTGTACAGCGTGATGTTTGGGGACACGGGAACAGGAAGAGGTTACTACTGCAGGGTGGCAAGCTGATGCAGCCACCAGGCCATCAGCCACCGGGTTTTGTTTCCTTAGGGACTCCTGCCGTGGTGGGCGTCGGGGTCTCTGGTGCTTTCTGTGCTCAGGAGGCTCTCCTGTTTGCTCTTTCAGATCCCAAGGACATCCGGTGCACCTCCACTCTGACCGCGGTAAGCCTCTCGGGAGGGGCAGTCACCTGGTCCTCTGTGGCTGGGCAACAGGCCCTCCGAGGAGCCAGGGGTGGGGCTGGTCATGTGTCCCCGGCTACATCCGGGCTCGGTGTGAGGGGGGAAGTGCCAGATGAGGCGGCTGGTGTCACTCAGTCGGGTGCTGTGCTTCGCGGCTGGTCCTTGCCTCTGTTAAGCTGCACTCTGTCCCTTTCCTGCTGTGCTGTCCCGATGGCCAGCAGCACCAGCCCCCATTCTCCTGCCTCCTGAGGCCCTGTGCCCCTTGCCAACTCCCTGGCACCTGCTCCCCCGCAGCCTCGCCCCTCCCCTGCCTCTCCCTCCGGGCCCGAAGGGTCACTCACGCACTGCATGCTGCTGGTCGCCATTCAAGAAGAAAGTTCCTCCCACCCTGCACCCTGCTCAGGCAGCTCCCTCACCGGCTCTCTCACGTGGCTCCTCTTCTCCTTGATCTTCCCTCATCCTCTGAACTGGGCCTCAAGTCAGCCACAGCAAGGCCTGGTCCATGATCTCGCGCCCCCCGCTCCATATCTTACTTGCATCGATGCCCTTGTCCATCTCCTCCCTCTCCTCGTGAAGTGCTGGCCATGGCTTCTGGTCACCATGCCCTCCTGGTCTACAGAAACATGCTCGCTGGTCCCATCTGGGTGGACTGCTTTGTGGGCCCCTCTGGAGACCCCCAGCCTCCCCGTCCTCACCGTCCTCAGGCAGGAACACCCGCCCAGCCCACAGTTTGCATACGTGTGACAAACCGGGAGGAGATGTAACTCCCGAACCTGCTCCGTATCCAAAACGCAAGTTCGTCTTCTCTAAACTCGAAGAATGGATTCTAGGAACAATGGAGGTCAACAGTAGGAAAAGTTTGGAGAGAAAAATAGCTTCTGTATATAAGAGACAGAAGCGGGACAGGAAGGTGGTTGCCTGGGGACCCTGTTTCCCAGGGGGGTTTATGGAGCAAGGCCAAGAGGTAAGGTGGGTTCGAGGTGGGACAAAATTATAGTCAACTAATGAGATTACAAGTACAGTCACTTAGGTGATATTGGTTGAATGGGAAATCACAAGGCAGGCATGAGGTGGGACAAAACTGTGGTCAACCAGTAAGATTACGACAAGTACAGTCGCTCGGGTGATATTGATTGAATGCGGATCCGTGGGTAAGCAAATCACGCCGCAAGTGTACAAGGAACAAACAAGGGTTTCCAGGAAGGGGTGGGTCAGAGAGCTTTCCTGGAAGGGATGGGTCGAGGTCTCGGCCCCCACCAGGTGCTTGGTGCCTGTGTAGTGCTGGTGGCCACTCTTCTCCCTAGGGGAAGTGTGCGGGTGTAGCCGTGTCTCTTTGTAATGCTGGTCTTCAGGGAAAGTGGCCCCACTGTCCTTCACCCTGACTCCTCAGGCAGCCTGGTCTAGCTACCCACAAGATATCCAATTAAGGGCTGGGGATGTAGCTCAGTGGTGCTGCCACCTGCCTCCCAGGCACAAGGTCCCAGGGTTGATCCCCTGTACCAAAACAAAAGACATCCAACTAACCTTCCTGTCTGTGATACTTCACAGCTGACCCCGACCAGAGCGGACCTGAATTTCACCCGTCCCCTGGTGCCCCATATTGTGGTCAAGGACTGGCCATACCCAGACAGGCAAACCAGGGGTCACCCGGCCCCTTCCCTCAGCCCCAGGGACCCCTGCTGGGTCCTCTCATCCTGCTCAGCGGGGGTGGCGGCGTGTGCAGTGTGGACACCCTCACGTCATCTGTCACCTGTCTGAGCTCCTGAGCCGTCCTCTCCCTCCTGCCATCCACATCTGCCCCTCATTCTCTACCTGCGAACTCTTCTGAAAGCAGAAGCCAGAGCTTCATGTGCAGGCCTAGGCCTGTAATCTCAGCACTTGGGAGGGGAGGCTGAGGCAGGAGGATCTCCCTGAGTTCAAGGGCAGCCTAGGCCACATCGTTAAGACCCCGTCTCAAAAAACAAAAACAAAACAAAAGGAAAAAAAAAAGAGCTGGGGATATAGCTTCATGGTGGAACACCACTGGGTTCAGTCCCCAAAACCACAAAAAAGCACTCAAAGCCAGAACAAGTCACAGCCTTGTCTGGTGTCATTCAGGATAAAATTCAGGATTAACACCTGTCTCCCCCGTAAGTGTAGGCGCCACACAGGGAAGGTTCCCGGAGTTGGATCTGAGCCCAGCCTGCCCATTGCTGGACACTGACTGGGCCTTTAGTCCAATTTATTTGAAGAGGTTTGGGCACTTCATGAAACAAAAAGTAAAAATTAGAAAATTCTGAAAACCACTGCACTCTGGAAGATCTGACACAGTATGAATTTTTAAAAAACTAGTCACTGTTTGAAAATATCCATGCCACCTTCCTGCCAGGCTGTGAATGCCAGCACCCACACTCTCAGAGATGTTGGCCTTGTCTGTTGTTCTCAGGACCACACAGCTAGCACTGGGCGCTCCCTCCTGCCCGGGGCTGGCCGGGGCCAGGTGATGGGGAAGACTTTCGGAGCGTGGCTTCCTCCAGCTCCTGGTGGACAGTGGGCTCGAACACCCGGTGTCACAGACCTGGGGCTGCGGCCTCTGTCTTCTTTTCTCTCTGTGTCCTCCATGAGCTGTTCCCTGAGATCCCTGCCCAGCCCAGCTGTCTTTTCTCCAGGGAGCCACCCACAGGCCCACCCAGGGCAGGGCTGCGCCCTCTCCCTGTGCCCGGTCACACGGGAAGGTTGGCTCATTTCTGGGGGCCTGGAAACAGCTTCTGCAGACAGCCCAACGCCCTCTCCTGAGAACGGCACCCACCCTGTGTAAGCCCTTCTCCCCCATGGTACCGGTCGAACCCAGTACATCCGGTACATCCCCAGGCCTTCGGGGCCTCGCTGAGTTGCCTGGACTGGGCTTGAACCCGTGGTCCTCCTGCCTCAGCTCCCTGAGCGCTGGGATTCCAGGCGTGCGCCTCCACACTGCCCCGGGTCCTGTGTAGCTCCTGTCCCGCCCCTCTGTGTCCTCCCTGGTCTTCCCCGGGGCTTCTGTGTGAGGCAGAGCCACGAGGAAGATGCTTCAGGTGTGGGATTTGCTCTAACAAGCCGCGTCCCGGCCGGTTCCCATTTGGAGGTGTGGTTTTTTTCAGGAAAAAGTCCTTAATTTTTCCAATATTTTCAAGGTTTTGTTATACAATTTAGAAACAAAATATAAAAATAATAGTACGGTGCGCCCCCTCCCCCGTACCCAGAATGATCTTGAAAGAATGAAGTCGGGGGACTCATGCACCCCAACTTCCAAGCCTGTCGCAGGCGCGGAGACTGGCCCTGTCCTGGTGCAGTGCGGAGCAGTGACGGATGGAGCCCGGCTTCCCGCACCCGGGGGCAAGGGAGGTGGGCACCACGCACCTCTCTGCGGGCAGAATGGACCGAAGACCTGACAGCTTTTAGAAGGCACAGGCAGGGCCTGCAGGTCAGAGCTTTGGCAGGGGTGGCGCCAGGGCGCGGGTGTTCTGGCGTGAGTATCGCAGCACCATGGGGAAGCTTTAAGAAAAGAGGTTTACAGTGGCTCCTGGTTCTAGAAGCTCAAGGTCAAGAGTCACCCAGCAAGGGCCTTCCTGCCCACAGGGTCTGTGCTGTGTGGTAGGAGGCCAGAGCGTGCCTCTGCCTGTTCCCTGGTCTCTGTCCTGAGGAAACCGCCGTGGGGGCCGCACTGGTGAGCTTGTCTGACCCTAATCGCCACCCACAGGCTCCACCTCTTCGTGCCCTCATCCTATCTCACAGGAAGCCTGGGGGTGCCCAGAGCACCCCCCAAACAGAGCCTGGCAGGAGAAACAGGGATCAGCTGGACTCCATCAGAATTTAAAACTTTTGTGTTCCAAAGACCACTGCGAAGAAAATGAAAAAGCTCACAGAATGGGGGAAGTCAAGCCAGACACTCAAATCCACGAAGAGCTCTTAATGCCCAGTAAGAAAAACACAACCACATTAAAAATGGTCTGAGGGTCCAGTAGTCGTCCCTCCTGGGAAGTTACACGTGGTCTCTAAGCAGGTGGTCAGCACCAGCCACCAGGGAAAGCCACAGCGGACCCACTTGTCCCCCAGTGGGACGGCCAGGGTGAGAGTGGGAGACAGGTATCGACTGGGCGTCGGAGGACCAGTACTCAGAGCCTGCTGGCGGCCAGGGGCGGTGGGTGCTTAGCGGGCTCGGCATAGTTAGCCTGGGGTGTAGCGGGTCCCCCGAGAATGTGCGTAGGTGGAATCGTGCCCACACAGGAGCGGGAAAGGGTCACTGCTGTGACAGACCAGAGCTGGGCACTGGTGGGCACCGTGTGAGCCTGAGACTGCAGCGGGAGGAGGCTGGCCACAGAAGGGCGCAGTGGGTACAGTTCCACTCGTGTGATGATCTAGGATGGAGCTTGGGCGCGACAGAAGGCAGATCGCGGTGTGGACCGACTCCCACCTCCTCACGGCGCCAGGGCCATCTGTGGCTGTCCAGCCGTGCTCAGGTCTGCGCTGTGTTTAAACAACCCAGCCGGGCCGCCTCCAGCCTCCGGTCAGTATGTCTGGCGGACAAGGTGCCCGTATTTATCCTGTGTCTGTGCTGCTTTTCTCCTTGGGATCGTCTCTGTTGAGGGAGCAGGCGTTTGCCCTGCTGTGGTTCCCATGCTGGGGCTTTGCAGCCACATTCTCCGGTGTGTGCAACCCGCACACGGTGGCTCTTCTGTGAACTGGCAGCCTTGATCCAGAGTGGATCTTCCCAGTTAGTTCTTGTTTCAGATGAGCCACAGTTAAGAAATGGGAGACAGCATCCAGGGGTTTAAGACATGGCCCCTTACACGTCTGCCCTGAGCTGTGGATAGCAGGGAGTTGAGCTTCGGTTTTATTTGATCCCTTCATTACTTGGGTTTGGGGTATCTATCGGGACTAGGACCTGTATTGGGTCCACAATCTCACGTTAGGGTTTTGGGAAATTTAATGTCTGTTTATTGTGGTACTGGGGATCAAACAGAGGGCTTTGCACATAATAGCAAGGGCTTTACCGCTGACCTATATCCCCGGCCCTCCGTGTCTCCCTCCCTCCACCCGCTTTCTTTCTCCTTCTTTCTTTCTTTTTCTTTCAATCTTGTTAAGTTGCCCAGGTCACCCTCAAACTTGAAACCCTCCTGCCTCCACCTCTGAAATAGGAGGAGTTGACCACCAACCTGACCGTTCAACATGTGACGCTTTTTATCTTCCTATTAGTTGGAATCAGGGTCAGTGGGAAACCATAGGAAAATCCCAGGGCTGTGGCTAAAACAAGGTAGAAAGTAGTTCTCTCCTGTCTCCCGGAAGTCCAGAAGCAAGCAGCCCAGTTGGTGTGTGCGTCCTGCCGCAGGATCCTCCTGCCCACGGAATGAGAGTAGTGCCTGGCGCTGTGTGCCCCTGGATGAAGGCTGGGCTCTGCTGACAGGAAGAGACCTGGAGATGCTGGCACCTGGGCACAGCGCAGCCCCTCCATCCTGTGCTTGCCCCTCAGTTCGCCCTGCCAGCCCCTTGTCCTCTTGTAAGCACAAAACGCAAATATGTCTTAAAACACACAGATTTACATTTTCAGATAGTGCGATAATAGTTCTTTAGCCCTCAAATGGCTTCCGAGGGGAGACTCCCGGATGCCAGTGTGGGAGTCCATTGGGAATCTAAATGGAGCTCAGCAAACTTGGTGCCTGCTCACCTGTGCCAGCCTTCCGGGCCCAGCGCTGAAAGTCTAAGTTGCCGTAGAAATTGTTTTACTAGGATTCACACCAGTGTGAACAAGTCACTTCCTTCTGCGTATGGAATGATTCCTTATTTTCAAGGAAGCTCATCTCAACTATTTCATAAAGAACAATGAAATTTTACCAGTAGGGAATTTTTTTTTCCACTTTATACCCTGAGTTGTTAATCAGAAGGGTTTCTGCACCCATGGGGTCCCTGAGAGATATCAGATGGGAGACGGTGCCCTCGTTTCTTCTCCCCGCTTGGTGATGGAGCTGGTGTGGCACGGAGACCCCGAGGCCGCGCCCACCCCACCCCAAGCTCTGCGCTGAGCCAGCCGTGCAGCTCCACCCGCTTCTACTTGGAAAGGAAACACTGGCCTGTGCTATTTCCCAGGCCCTTTCTATTCAAAACCGTCAAAAAGCCAAAGCTGTTATGGAAGCCGAGGTCACCCTCATGGGCATTTCCGTTTCTTCCCCCTTCATCTTGGTCTGAGGGAGTTATTTTCACATTCTGTTACAGGGGCGGAAGCCTGGAGATCCAGCTGATCAGCCTGCTGCGTTATCTGAATCATTTGTGTTTTCTCCTTGTAGCTTCCTTCTGACGACAGCATCTATCCCTGCTAAGGAGAGTTGGGCTTGATTGCTGACTATCGATTCAGTAATGGCAGTAATTAACTTTTCTTCTCCCAGCATTCGAAAGCCTACGAGAACGGTACCAACAGATTTAGACTCCAGAAGCCGATGTCACACAGCGAGAAGAGCAGGCCCCTGGTGAGTCTTCTGCCCGGGTACTGCCAGCCCCGCCGGAGCCTTTACCCGATGAGTTTCCGTGTCCTTCTCCAGTGGGATGTGCGATTGTCCACGCTAGCCTTCTCCGGATGCTGAGCTAAGCGAACTTCATGCCTGTAGTCCAGCCGAAGGCCATTCAGGCCCCCTCCTCAGGTCCCCTGCCCAACACCGTGCAGGCGTGGGACACAGTGTGGAGCCAGAGAGGGCAGAGATGCCCCCACAGGGCCCTGGCTCCGGGAAGGCTGCTCTCAGCAGGCAGCATCGGGCGGGGCTGTGAGGGGAGGACTCAGGTGCTGGCAGAGAGAACACCAGGCCGGGGGCATCTCGGTGTGCGAGGGGAGCAGGGAGGAGTCGCATCACAGAGGCAGGAAAATGGAGAAAGGGGTGAGCTAAAGGACCCCCATTCTACAGAGGAGCAAACTGAGGCAGCCGTCCCGTGTCCCTCTCGATGCTTCTCCAAGCTCCTGGCATTCCTAGCTCGCTGCACCGATCTTAGATTTTGGTTTATCGTTGGGATTATGAGCAGCTTTCTCACCCATCAAATGTTTGAAAGGTTAAGTGTACCAACAACAAGCGTCTTGCTTTTTTCCCTTTACTGCCCGGGCAATTTATTTGTGGTGGCTGAATAGAAGAGGGTGGGTGATGCCTCTAGCCCCTGGGTCTCAGTGACTCGCTCAGCAAACGCAGCAGGGCCTCTGCCCACTTCCGATCAGCCTTACGGAGCGCATCCTGGTTGGTGTCCACAGCAGCCACACCTCGCTGCTGGCAGTGAGAGCCCGGGCTTCCGGTGTGCTGCTGGGAGAAGAGCTCCACGCGCTGCCGCTCCTGTGAAAGCCTGTTTCCCACGGCGCCTCCTGAGAGCCAGTTGCGTACGTGGACACGGGCAGGTCTCGTACCAGGCCAGCGGGCACAGGGGTCTGGAGCAGAGGGTTCGGGCCGAGAAGCCCCGACCCCTGGAGGGCTCCCGAGTGAGGGTGGCTGTCTTGTCTGCCTGGTTGCTTCTTGTTGGCTCTGGAGGGAGTCAGGGGTGCCCGGATTTGTTTTGGGAACCCACCTGGCTTTCCCATTTCCTGCAAGCTCGCAGCTGGATTCGGTGCTGGGTGCCCGGCTGGGGAGCAGCGCTGTGGTGCTCAGCTCTGGGCCAGCCCAGCGAGCGCTTTGCACGCTCAGGAGGCGCTGTGGTGGCCGCAAGCCTCTGGACACATTCTGCGCTTTGTTTCTCTCTGTCGTGCGCTGGTGTCCTGCAGCTCTGGCTCAGTTTGAGGTCCAGTCCGGGCCTGGGGTGTCCCGGTGGCTGCTGCAGCGGAGCTCGGCCGGCCCGGGCATCAGGAGCGCCCTGTGTGGCCTTGGGGAGCTGAGTCAGTGAGATTGCACCCCAAACCCCGGCCGTAGCTCTTTGTCTTCCTCCACCCCCAGGGGCTGGGCTAGGGAACGATGTTCAGCAGTCACAGCTGGGGTTTGGCATCTGCGCCCCCAGAGGCCGGAGGGTCTGCTGTGAAAGGTGCCGGTCAGGGACCCACTCTGACGCCACAGTCCCAGTCAGGGAGCCACAAGCTGACGCTGACTGCCCGCGCCAGACTGCAGTTGCTGCAGCTGCCGCCCGTGTCCTCGGTTTGTGTTTTTCCTCAGATGAGAATTCTACATGTCCAGGGTAGGGCGTGGGGTGCATTGCCATTGTTATTACTTTTTTCCTCTTAAAATTTTTTTACTGTAGTTTTAATCCAATTTACACAGGTTGTAGTAAGATAAATGCAATCAAACCTGTTGGACTTTATGGAAAGTCTGAAATTCACAGAAGCTTCCTGGTGAAGAGCATTTTTAGATCACCTTTGCTCTGGCTTGGAAGCCACCCACGACTGGGGTCTCCCTCTGCCTCAGAGAGTGCAAATTTTGTCCCTGAGGAATGTCCAGAATATCAGAGGCCACAAGAAGTCAGGACTGACTTATGAATTTTAAAATCACATTGCTTCTGGTAAAGTATGTCCATAAAGAACTCCTTGAAGAACCCAGGTTCCTGTAAAGAATTCTGTATGGACATTTCCACAAATACTACACATACTCCCGCCACTGCATGACAGCGACTGACTTAGTAGCTTCTTTCTAAAAAAAGATCCTATAGATATGTGGTTGCATAGATCGCTATTTAAGCATTCTTTGAGGTCAAAATGAAAATCCAGCTTTGAATGATGTGTTACTTAATACTCTAAGCATTTTCCTATGTTACTAAAAACTTGCACACGTTTTTTAACAATTGCCAAGTAGATCATTGTCCTAGTCACTTTTGTCGATGCTCAGCCACAATGCATGACACCCAAAACTTAGAGCAAGAGGAGGAGTTTATTTTAACTCAACATTTTTAGTCCGCAGTCAGCTGGCTCACAAACAGCTGGCTGGAATTTCTGGATTAGTGTTTCATGACAGTGCAAGGATGCTGAGGATTGTAAAGCGCCCAACACCACCTTCCCCCCAGACTGTGTGGAAAGCAGAGTTACCAGGCAGCACCATCGCTGGCTTCTGGCCGCCCTCGCCCCTCATCTGCTCCCTGGTGACGCCTGCTTTTCCTTCTCTTCAACGGAACTTGTCCAGGACCCGGAGATGCAGTGCTTGCTGCTGTCCCACGGGAAGACCCCCATCCACCCGAGCCACGTCGTCGTCCTCCCAGGGGACAGTGGCCACGGCACGGCCGCCATCAGCTTCACAGGGGCCCTGAGGATCCCGGTGAGTCTCAAGCCCGGGCAGAAGTGTGGTCTCCGGGCATCCAGGTGCCGAGCTCACAGGTCAGACAGGCAGGAGCCAGGCAGTGCAGCCACACGTGGACAGGGGCACGTGGCTAAGAGACACTTCCTCTACTTAATGCACTTTTAGTTTTCTTTTTTTTTTTTTGAGGCAAGGCCTCACTGTGTAGTTGAGACTGACCTGGAACTCACTATGTAGCCCAGGCTGGTCTTGAACTCACAGCAATCCTCCTGCCTCAGCTTCCTGAGTGCTGGGATTACAGGTGTGTGCCACCACACCCAGTGGTCTTTTAGTTTTCTTGAAGTTTTCTCCATTTAGAAATTCCGAAAGTTCATAGACAAATAGGGGTTTCCTTGAAAATCCAACAGTCTGGCTGCTCCCAGGACCCCGTCCCTCTCAGTATCCCCAGCCCCTCCCCAGCACTACTCTGCCCCTGATGTGCGGTTGGTAGCATGAACCGTGGTCCAACTGCCCTGCACACGTGTGGGAGGGGTGAAGAACAGCCGCGAGCCCAAGCCGGAGCTGGAGCCAGGCTCTGCCCTGCAACAAACTTCACGTCCAGGCCTGGCCACCAGGGCCTGCAGACACCTCTGCCAGCCGGCCTGTGAAAGACGCTGGCTGTGGTTTATTTTGGGTTCGTGTTTGTTTTGGTTTTTTTGAGCGAGGGTCTCACTAGGTGGCTCAGGCTGGCCTCCTGCCTCAGCCTCCCAAGTGCTAGGATTAACAGGCGTGCGTCAGGAAGCTGGTTGGAAATAAGAGTTATTTAAAGCTGTGCTCTTAGTGACAGCCAGGAACTGTCCTGCCCTGCCTGACCATGTAGCTGCCCAGAGTATTTGGGTCTAAGTCGGGTGTGGCCGGGGCAGTGTGCAGTGTGGGAGGGGGGCTCATTGGCGCACCTCTGGACTGCTGGGCCCTGGGGCTCAGGTTCCCATCTGGAAGGGGCTGCGCGGGCTGGGGCAGCGCCTGTGGGCGGAGCTGCTCCCGGAGGAAGGCTGCTTCCTGCTGCAGCCCCGCCCACCGCGCCTCCCTGCTCTCTGCAGGGCGTGATCGAGTTCTCCCTGTGCCTGCTCTTCGCCAAGCTGGTCAGCTACACCTTCCTCTTCTGGCTTCCGCTCTACATCACTAGCGTAGGTGAGTGTGTGGCCAGCACAGCCAGACAGACAGGAGGACAGCTGGGCCCCTAACCGTAGTCTTCAGGGTGCGGTGCTGGCGCCTCCTCTAGGCTGTGCCCCCGTGGGCCATGGCAGCGCCTGGGATGGAGGCTGTGAACCCCTAAAACCGGACTGGAGGGCGCCTCTGGGGACAACCAGAGGGAGGGTGACCATGTGTGCAGCAGAGGCTGGAGCTGGATGGCAACAGAATAAACCTGTGGATTCTGTGGAATAGGCAGCAGCCCCTGCCTGGGGACCACGCGATGGGGTGGGATGCGGTGGAGCGCAGCACCCAGGACAGGTCATTGCTGGAGCAGCTGGGCCCATGGCTGATGGTGGGGAAGGAGTCCAGAGCAGAGCGAGAGATGCAGGGCCCTCGGGCCATCATGGTAGGAGGGCCGGGAGGGCAGAGCAGCGAGTCAGCAGAGGGTGGCCTCTGGAGGGTGAGAAGGGTGGGCCGCGCCCCAGCCCTCCATGGTCACATCCCAGGCCTCCCTGCCAAGTCCTGCCCCCCTATACGGCACACTCCCATCCTGGCCTGCTCTCTTCTCTCACAGATCACTTGGATGCCCAGAGAGCCGGCGAGCTCTCCACGCTGTTCGACGTGGGCGGGCTCTTTGGTGAGCTTGCACCCCTGGCCCCCCGCCCTGCTCTGTGCAGCCACTGACTGCACTGCATGCGCCCTAGGGACCTGGTGTCCTCGGCCCGCCCTCGTCATGGGGCCCCATCCCTGAACTGGCAGCCCCGGGGCGGGTGACTGGGTGTGGCGCTTGGACCCTTGTGGTTAAAGGGCTTCAGGCCTGACCCCCCCACGCCCACGTGGGGCCACGGCCAGAGGAGCCCCCAGGTGACCTCTGCTCTCCTCGTGCCGCCCCAGGCTCTGGGTGAGCTGCTGCCCGCCTGAAGTTGCCCTCTGTTGCAGGTGGGATCCTGGCAGGTGTGGTCTCTGACCGGCTGGAGAAGCGGGCCTCCACCTGCGGCCTGATGCTGCTGCTCGCTGCGCCCACGGTCAGCCTCTCACCGGCCAGCACTGCCCCCGGGCCATCCTCCCTTCACCAGGCTCCCCAGAGTGCTCTTCCCTCAGCCCTGCTGCTCTGGGACTCCCACTCCCAGAGCAAGCCCTGCCCCCACCCATTCACCCTACTTTCAGGCATTTATCAGCTCATGATGTTGGGTAGGTGACATCCCCTCTGTGTGCCTCAGTTTCCCCAGCTGAGCAGCAGGACTGACAGTGGCACCCTGCAGAGTGGCCTCGGGGACTCGCTGTGTTTCTTACAACACTGGTGGCCTCTTGTTCCCACCCCTGCCTCCCCTCCATGGGGCTGTGGCTGTCACCAGAACAAGGTCCAGTCCTCATCCTCTGGGGGCTTCGACGCTCAAAGAAGGTTCAGGAAAGGGTGGTCGGCTGTGGCCCTTGCCTAGAGGACACCCACATCCTCAGGGACACTGCTGGGGCTGGGTCAGCAAGGGAGCACAGAGTCCCTGCACCCGGCAGGCCCCCTGGGCGACTGATGGCCCACAGTCGGTGTTTCTGTCCTCTGTCCACAGCTGTACGTGTTCTCCGCGGTCAGCAGGATGGGCCTGGAAGCCACGGTCGGTGAGTGCCTGAGGCCTGGCCACCTCCCTTCTTCATCCGCATGGCTTTGTTGGTACTGGGGATTGAACTCGGGACCTTGAGCTTGCGAGGCAGGCGGTCCCCACATTTGTCCACACAGCCTTGTGGGTCAAGTACATGGTGTGGTCCAGCAGCCCTCATCCCTCTGTGGGAGAGGCCAGGCCCACTCCTGGGCCAGGCCCGTCCCTCTGCAGTTGAGAGTGGGCACAGGGCCATGTGGGCCCCGGTCAGGCTGGGGGGCTCTGGGTGCCCATGGGCAGGAGCCCCTCGGAAGATGGGGTACCTGGAAGGCAGCTCTCTGTGGGACCTCAGCAGCCAGGGACCTGCACCTGGCCCTGACCAAGGCCCTATGGAGTGACCGTCAGTGCTCAGCCTGGGGACAGGCAGCAGGCCCGGCACCTACTCCCAGCCGGCGCCCACGTTTGGCCGTACAGGGCTAGGTCACTTCCTGCCGCAGCACTGGGGGTGTGCTTTGGCCCTCAGAGTCCCGTGCTCCCTGTCCTGCAGGCAAGCAGGGTGAGGCACTGGGGGTGCTGGCCCCCCAAAGCACCCCCAAAGCAGTAGGCAGGACGTGCAGTCCCTGCCAGCCCTGTTCGGGGGAACCTGGGCTGCATGGGGCGGAGTGTGGTCCCGCAAGGTAGTGTACAGCTCTGTGCAGGGGCGGCTGAGGCTGTGCCCCTCTCCCTCCGGCCGCGGTGCCCACGGCGCTGAGGAGCCACGTCTGGGCCCTTGGGTAGAAGAGAGGTTTAGCTTAGAAAACGTCACTCTGGCGAGGGAAGTTCCTACGCCTCCCTGGCGGCCACCCCATGCCGATGCCTCTCGCTGCCTGCCTGCATCCCGGCCACCATGGCTCCCTGTCACCATCTGCTCTCCCCACAGCCATGCTGCTGCTCAGCGGGGCGCTGGTCAGCGGGCCCTATGCGCTCATCACCACTGCCGTCTCCGCAGACCTGGTGAGTGGCCACCTCCTGTGTGCCCCGGAGGGAAGCAGGGGTGGAGCGGGTTGAACGCAGTGACGGGGAGGTGTGGGTCCCTTTCTGGTTCCCAGCTCTGCTGCTGACATCTTCTGTGTCCGCTTTCTCCTGCTTCCAGGGCACGCACAAAAGCCTGAAAGGAAACTCCCATGCCCTCTCCACGGTGACAGCCATCATCGACGGCACCGGCTCTGTGGGTACGTGCAGGCGGCCCCCGAGAGCTGTGTGCGCGGTGGGAAGGTTCCTGGGTGGCCTGACAAGGCCAGGTCCCCGCTGCCAGCTCAGAAAACTGCAGGGGGGCAAGCAAGGGCAGGAAGGGGAAGAGGTTGGAGGGCACCCTCGGTGCCCTCGCCCCAGGCCATCTCAGAGGAACACCCAGCTGGCACGCTTCAGCCCGTGGGCTTTTAGGGACGGTGCATGTGCAGACCAGTGCCCCAAGGGGACAGGCAGGAGTCCCAGCTATCCCAGGAGCTGTCCCTTGGGCCCCTGCCCATACCAGGCACTCAGCCGTGCTCCTGCCAGGAGCGGCCCAGACACCAGGACGGCCTGCCAGCCGGAAGTGGGGCTTGGGCTGCTGGAGACACTCTGACACCAGCCAGGGGGCTCTGGGCGCGTGTCCCACCAGGGGCCTGCAGGACAGGGCAGCGTGGCCAGGTGGCAGGCTGGGTCGGGGTAGCTCAGGAAGCCCAGTTCAGCCAGAGCCTGCTGCCCCTGTGGGAGGCCATGCCCTTGCCTGCCCTGTGGCCTCTCTGCCCACCCCCCGGGAGGGGCCCAGCCGTGTCTGCTGATGTAGAAGTCAGCGTCGCTCCTCCTCCCTGTTCCTCAGAAACACCTCGCAGCCAAGCACAGTGGCAAACATCTCTGTTGTCGCTGTTCAGGAGGCCGAGGTGGAAGGATCATGAGTTCACATCCAACCTGGGCAAATTAGCAAAACTTGTCTCAGAAGCATAAAAAGGGCTGGGGAAGCTGAGTGGTAGAGCACTTGTCTAGCATATGCAAAGGTTCCATCCCCAGTACCAAAAAACAAACCAACAAAAAAGCGACCTCCTGGCCAGCATGTCCCTGCAGAGGTCTCTTCTCCTTTATCCCCTGTGTCTTTGTCCACACCCCATCCTCCCAAGACACCTCCTCGCACCCGTGCGGAGCTGTGGTAGCTTCTGGCAGCTTCCACCCCATCCACTGCTCTCTTGGTGCTGTCGCCTCCAGAACAGAGCAGGCCTCCAGCCCTCTGGTCACTCACCTGGTAGCCATCCCAGGACTTTGGGAGTGGCCTTCCCTCTGGGCCGTCAGAGGCAGCTAGGGTGGCGGGTGGACCAAGTAGGTCCCCAGGGCTCAGGTGCACGTGTGGAGCCGGTCATCACATCCACAGGGCACAGGAACCCTGTTCCAGGCTCTTGCTGCCATTCCCAGGCCTCAGGTGACAGTCAGCTCGCCCATGTTCAGAAGGGCGGGCCGTGGCCCAGTCCTCGCCAGTGGCAGAGCAGCCCTGCCTCAGTGCGGGTCTTCCCTAGGTCGGGTCCAGAGACGACTTTGGTGTACTGGACGGTGTGGTGTGGTGGTCACCTCCGACGTGCTCTCAGGGACCCCTGGGGCAGGGAGGGCTGCGTGCTGCGGCTGCTGGGGGTCCCGGAGCCCACGCTCGGCCCTCAAGGAGTAAGCGGGAGCCCGCTGTGTGGTGCCGATCACATGTCACTTTGACAAACTCCTCTGTCAGTGGGTTCTTGTGAGTCAGCCCCACGCCTGCGGTGACACCTTTCTCCCCGCTAGTTTGAAGGTCTGCTGGCAGCTGTGAGTGCTACGGTAAAGCAGGGATTTGAGGTTTAAAAGGAAAAGAAGAGGGGAACTATAAATTAGGTGAAAAGCACACTTTTATTTAATGGTGTTTTTAAAATGAGAGCACAGTAGAGGTGGCAGCTGAGGGAGGCCAGGTCTGAACAGAGGAGGCCCTGTCCCGGGCTGCAGGCTGTGTCAGGGGCAGGGGCAGGCAGGCCTCTCCCAGGCGGCCCGTCTGTGCCAGTGCTGACCCTCTGTGGTGGCTGCATCAGGCCGGAGCCGGGCCCGGCAGCTCAGGAACTCGGCAAACGGTCTCTGTGGAAACAGCACGCGCCTCGGTCATTATTTCTTCCCACACAAGCTGCTCGAAAAGACAAGATGAAAGTAGAGAAAAAAGTCCCCAGGGCAGAGGCCCAGCGTTTCCAGCACAGCCTGTACTGTGAGGTCTGGCCCACAGGGCCGGGGAGCCATCCACGCCCCGGAGCTGTACAGGTGACCGGGACCCCATCTCACGGCTCCAGGGCCATCGGCCGAGGACGCGAGCCCATGCGAGGGGAGCGTTCAAGGTCTTTCTCTGTGGTCCCTGTGGACGGCACGGGCCTGACAGCGCTGGGCTGCGGGGGTCGCAGCGAAGCTTGCCCTGCATTTCTCCAGTTTTGATCTTTATCTTACCAAAGTGAAATATAATCTCCCCTCAGAAGCCAGGTAACCCCATCCGCCGGCTGGTGCTGCCCGGCCACCAGGCCTCCTTCCCACGGCCGCCCACTCGAGCGGCTCCCTGGGCCGCACCACGTGTTCCAGTCGATCTCTTTCTCTTCTGTCTCTGCTGCTGCGGATCGAATCCAGGGCCTCACAACACCAGGCAAATGTGTCACCACCAGCTGGGCCCAGCTGGGCTCCCCAGGATGCTGGCCTCCTTGGAAGGAGAGGGGACTTGGCTGCCACACACTCTGGCCTTGTCCTCTGCTGACGCTGGCTGTGCCGGTGCCGCTCACTTTCCAGAGAGATCAGCAGCTTCTGTTCCCCTTTCTGTCCAGCCGACCTCTTGCCCTGCGCCTTCGCCATCCTTGCCGTTCATTCTGTCCCCACGGCCGCGTGTGGTGCTGCAGGCTCTTGTCCCGTGAGCACCTCTCCCGGCCATGCCACAGCCTGCTCTGGACCCCGGCCTCCCCTCAGAGGTGGCAGTGTTGTGGGAGTGCGGGAGGTCGACACTCTGCTGTGCTTTCGCATCCAGAGGCCTGGGGTCCCTCACGGAGATGTGGGAGCCCCTCTCCCTTGGGCGAAGCCGCTGTCATCTTAGCCAGTCCTTCTGTCCTGCTGCTCGTTGGGGCATCTTTAATGACCTCTCTTCATTCCAGGGGGACTGTGCTCCGTTACCACATTCCCGCCGGCCTGTACTCATGCCTGTACCCTGAATGGTTCGGAACAAGACACGCACACTGCACACACTTAGGTACACATGTGTGTGCCTTCCGCGGACTGCTAGCAGCAGGTTGCAGGGTTGGCCCTTCCGCTGGAGATGGATTCCCTGAGGCAGCTGCAGTGCACGATCAGAACTGCAAAGCTGACAAGGTCCGAGCGTTAAGCGTTAGCTCTCACAGAGCTCGCTCACCTTTACCAAGCAAGAACTTTACAGTGGGAGAATAGCTCCCAAGACCGTGCACTGGGCTCCGGTTTCTTTACACAAATTCAGGAATGATGATGACACCGTGGGGGCGTTGGGTCAAAAGAACGCACATTGCAAGCAAGAGTCAGCAGGTAGGGTTAGAAGTGGTTCCAGGGGACCGTGTGCCGTGACCCTGGCTGGCACCGAGGATGGTTCGCTTTTCACCCCTGACTGCCTGCAGGGTGAGAGGTCTGCCCTTACTCTGTGCACAAGCGAGGTGTGAGCTTTGTTCTGTGTTTGTCCGCCTCGAGTGTTTCAGTGGCTGGAGTCGGTCCTCAACAACCCTCGCCTGCCCTGCTGTTTCAGGAGCAGCGCTGGGCCCCCTGCTGGCCGGGCTCCTCTCGCCTTCCGGATGGAGCAACGTGTTTTACATGTTGATGTTTGCAGACGCCTGTGCCTTACTGGTGAGTGGGCTCCCGCCCCCTGGGGGTCCCTGCAGTCCCAGGAGTTTGGCCACCACAGCTCCACCTCACACGTGGCCTCAGGCTCTTTCGCTTGCTGGTGAACAAAGATGTGTGTGTACCTGAACAAGGCTCAGCAGGCTGCAGGAAGGCCACGGCGGAGAGCTCTGCGGCTTCAGCTCCCGCCAAGTGAGTGTGTGACCGGCAGGTCCCCGGGCCAGGCCTCCTGGTGCCGCAGCTTTTGCAGTGCATGTAGCGAGGTCGCCCGGGGACAGGCCTGTTGTGCGGGTCCCACACGGTGCTGCGTGAGTCTGCTCCCCATCCCCGTGGCAGATGCCCAGGGTCGTTGGCTTCTAGAGGGAGGCTGACTGGGGCTCATGGTTTTGGAAGCTCCCGCCGAGACGGGCCGTCCCTGGTGCTTTGGGCCTGTGGCGGGGCTGCACAGCTCCGTGGGAGTGTGGTACAGCAAAACTGCTCGCCTTGTGGCTGGGAATCGAGAGGGAGGGAGCAAGGGGCCGTGCCCCAAGCAACCTGAAGGGCTCCCTCCAGCCCTGCCCACTGCTCCCGAGAACTCGGATGTGCTTGAAGTCGGAAAGGACATCATAAGAGTGGGAGGTCTGCGTGGCCAGAGGGAGTGGCAGGCCGTGCTGACAGAGGGGTCTGAGGATACAGCAAGTCTGTGCCCAGGCGCCCCCTGTGGAGGACATAACTGCCATCAGGAGGTCTGCAAGTCCACTAAGGGCGCACTTATATTTTCAAGCCTAACAGCCCCCGGACACTTCCTCTTGGGGACCAGCATTCTTCCTGGTGTCAGTTTTCCCTCCTTCCAGGCCAAGTCTGGGGCCTTGGAGATGCCAGGAGCTCACAGGGACAGAGCCCCTGTCTTCACCCGGAGGGAGCAGGCAGCTCTGGGGCTTGCAGGACCGGCCAGGCCCTTGGTCGCCAGTCTGCTCTGTCCCCCTCAGGTCAGCAGGTATCTAAGGGCCAGTCCCCTCACTGCATGACAGTTGCAGGACAGCACCTTTTTCCTGTGGGCACCTGACCTCGGTCGCCCTGTTTGCAGGGCACCCATGCCCGCTGTGGCCTTGTATTCCTCCTCTTCCCTCCTCACCGCGATCTGCCCTGCCCACTCAGTGGGATTCACTGTGCTGGCAGGGGGCCGACTGGGCCGGGCCAGCCTGCAGGCGGGGCTAGAGCTGGAGTTTTGTCCAGCGAAGGTCTGAGTGGCCACAGCCCCGGCTTTAGCGTCTCCCTGCCCATCGATCGTACAAGCCTGGCTCCGGGCTGAAGCAGAGTGTGACCCACAGGAGACATCCTTGTTCGCAGTGGCTCAAGGGCCTGTACCCCAGGCGTGAGGAGTGACACTCCTGACCCCTGGGCCCAGACCAAGCAGGTGTGTGGCTGAGGGCTGACGGCCCCAGGAGCCCACAGTGGCCCTGGGATGCCCTGCCCTGCCCAGCCCAGCTCAGCCCTCTTGGGGCCAACGCACAGGCGGCACCAGCATCCGGGACTCACCGGTTCACAGAGCCTCCGGCCCAGGCTGCCCTGTCCCCTGACTGTGGCTGCCTGGTCTGTACTTTCTTTCTTTCCATTTGGATGTTTGTGATTGGACTCATTCTGTTTTAAATACCGCAGACCCTGATGTATCATAAATGCCTTGCGTTCCCTCCTGAGAGACCGCTGGGCCCAAGCCCACCGTGCGGACATCCTGGCCAGGCCTCTGCAGCTGTAGGCTTTGGGGGTGACCAAGGCATGGCCACAGTCTGCCTGGGCCCGGTGGTCACAGACGTTCTATCTTTGTCCTGCTTGCAGTTCTTGGTCCGCCTCATCCACAAGGAGCTGAGCTGCCCAGGGCCAGCTGCGGGGAACCAGGCTCCGTAAGTACGCGGGCCCTCTCGGGGCCGAGGCCACCCCAGGGCGCCCTGGCTCGTCCACCTCTGCATGTGGCCTCTGATTAGAAAGAGCTCACCGCCTGCCCCCACATGGCTCGTGACCCTTTGTGTCATGATCAGCGCCTCTGTGCGGGCGACTGTGGCGGTGGAGAACGGTCAGGGAAATCGCCCCGCTCTGGAGCTGCCAGCCAAGACGCCCCCTGTGCGGCAGCCCTTGCCCTTGTGCCTCCCTCCCTTCCCTACTTCCGCCCCAGCAGGCCCCGGGGCAGGGTTGGGGCACAGGGCTGGCCCCGCTGGAGTCGCTGGAGTCCGTGAGCTTGTGCCTGCAGCAGCGCTGCGGGACCTGTTTCATGCCGCCCTTTTCTTTTCAGACTGAAGGAACACTGACCCCGCGAGTCCACTGGAGGAGCTGGGCCCGTCCATCCTAAACAGACGGCTTTGAGCAACAGCTACACCAAGGATCCTGTCTCAGGAAGACTGATTTTCCCGGGTGACACAGAGCCAAGCTGAGAACTCTGGGTGTGGTCAAGCAGACGGGCGCTCAGGATGGCGGTGGGCGTCCCAGGGTCACTGCACAACTGAGCCCTGATGCGGCAGCCCTGTGTCCCCCAGGCGCCCCAGTGTGGCGTGTGACGGCGTGGAGGCGACCCCTCAGGTATCCCCAAAGTGATTGCTGAAGCCACAGCAGCTCCCCCGAGAGCCCGCACGGGCCGAGGGAGCGGACGGGTCTCGGGCACAGGGACGGACGCACCAGCTCCACGCGGCGTTGGGCAGCCCAGACCCTGGTCAGAAACCAGGGATTTCTCCAGCTCCTTTGGGCTCAGGGCTGACCTGGAAACCGCAGGCGTCCAGCGTGAACCACTGTGAAGCCATGAGCTAGCCAGGGGGTGGAGGCACGGTGCAGCCTGAGCTACCGCGCCCCTGCTGCACCCCAGAAGCCACCTGTTTCCAGATACGTAGCCATGGGGGGTTATTTATTTAAAACGCATTTTGTGTTCTATGAAGTTTAAGAAATCTAAGTGGCATTTTGTTATTTATTAAGACAAACTGAAACGGTTCTCTGGCCATTTGTTTTTGGGGGTTGGATCTAGCAAAATACTTATCTGTCCTTTGAAATAAAGTGGATTTTAGAAAAAAAAAATCAAGCAAAACACACAGAGAATATTGGTCCTTTCTGCTCACGTGACCGTGACGTGTGGTTTTGGTTTCCCGGGAATAACGGGTGGGCTTCTGCCCGACAAGCTCTTCCTCTGGGCATCGGAAGTTTTATAAATCCTGCTCCTTGAAGATTATCCAAGATTTGTCCTTGATGTGGAAGGACACGCACGGGAGCGGGTGGTGTGGGCAGCGGTCCAGGTTGGCACCATGCGTGTTCTTTGGAGCCAGCAACTGTTCTGGGCCGTGACCCAGTTGCCCTGACTGCAGGGCCAGCGGGCGGCCGGCCATCATGGCTCTCCTGCCGCTCCCTTGCTTTTTTTCTTTTTTAAAGACGTCATTTACACACCTGCAGAGCTATCACTGAGAGCGCAATCACTGTGACCCCTGAGTGGAGCGAGTCTCCTCCATAGTCACTCTCCTTTGTCCTGGCCACTGCCACTTATGGTGTCGCCGGGAGGGTGGGGACCCCAGCGATCTGTCTGTGACAGAGCCCCGGTCACGGCCACACAGAGGGGTCCCAAGCAGACCTTGGCCAGCCACCGGCTCAGCGGCATGAAGCTTCGGGGTCACAGTTGTGCTTTCGCAACTCGGTGAACCACTGCTGGAGGAAAACCCGGGCGCACGGAGGAGGAGCAGCCCTGCGTTCCTGGGCCTTTCCAGGCTGAATCCTGAGAGTAGACCGGGGATTGCACTCAGGACCTTGTGCTTGTGAGGCAGGTGCGGTGCCACTGAGCTTTTGATATGGATAGTTGATCTTTTTTAAAAGATAAGGAAATGTGGATTTTAGTTGAAATAAAATTCATGAATGGGAGATTTTTACTGTGACTCTTGAGAGGGGGGGGAAGCATGATTTGATATAATGATACATACTACCACCACCCCTGGCAGTGGCCAAGATGATCCCATGTGCGAATACCTGGCAGGAGGCTCCCCAGAAATGTACCTGGGCTTCGGGGCTATATCCTCAAGAGGTCTTGTTCAAGGGGGCAGACTGCCAGGACCAGGAGGACACTCCTGCCTCAGCCTCCTGAGGTGCCTGGTGGTCCTTTGTCCTAGGCTTCTTTCTCCCTTAGTCTGTCCATGGAGGACGCAGAATAATCACCAATTTGGAGAATCCCATCAAAGTACGTCCTTCCAAATAGCAAGCTGAAAACCCACAGGCCCCAGTTTCTCACTGTAGGTTCCCAGGCAGGCAGCTGACCTTCCAGGCCTATAGGAGGCCTTTCCTCATCCCTGCCAACCTCACCTTGCTGTTGCAGGCCACCCCTGGTTGCCACTTGGGTGACCACACAGCCCTGCACACAGTGGAGAAGGTGAGGTTGGGGAAAGGGCAGCTGCATGTCCCTGTGGCCTGGGGACTCCAGTGGAGGCCAATAGCTGGGAGGCTGGAAGGTGGACAGGGGTAGCTGCAAACTGCTACTACGGTGCCCCCTAGGAGCCCCGGGCCTGCTGCCAGGCGGAAAGGCAGAGCCCTTGTTCAGAAGGCAAAGAGAAGTCTGGTCTCCCCACTCGGCCGGCGAACTTCCGGCAGCCACTCAGCACCCAGCGCTGCCCTGAGACACCTGGCCATGTCCCCACCCGGAGCGTCTGTGCAGGACACCCACACCTGGTGGCAGTGGGACTGAGGCCGAGGCCCCAGGGGTAAGAGACAGCATCACCCCAACTTCCCACACCCCTTCTCACCCACAGATTCGGACACTGTTCAAATGCAGCAGTGAGCTGGGTATGGTGGTGTCATCCCGGTATGCTGGGAGGCTGAGGCAGGAGGATTGCAAGTTCAGGGGCAGCCTGGATAACTTAGTGAGACTGCCTCAAAATAAAAAAATAAAAAGGTACTGATGATGCAGCTCCATGCAAAGGCCCTGGGGTCCAGTCCCCAGAACCACCAAAAATAAAAGTGCAGCAGTACTGAGGAAGCACGCAGGCCCATGGAGCATGGAACCCACTAACCCTGCTGGACAGAGGTCCAGTGACTCTCAGTCCACCCCATTCCCACACCATGAAGGCAGTGCAGCCACCACAGTGAAACGGCTCCACCTAGAAACACAACAGGGCCTGGGGCCAGCACAGGAGGCCCCAAGGCTGAATCTACAGCCCCTGCTATTTAAAACGGGGCTTTTCAAGAGATAGCTCCAGAGCCTTTTACCTCTCAAGGTCCAGGTGGAAAAATGCCCTTCACCTGTTTGCACGCTGTTCAGTCACTGTCACCGAACGCTGCTTCAAAGGGAGCTGTCCTCTCCCTGACATCTGAGCCGAGCCGTGGCTTAGGGTCCGGTGGACGGGACCGGACCCTCCCGAGCCTCCTGGGAAGTACAGGCTCAGGCCCACTGCCCACGTGTCCATCAGGAGGTCACTAAACTGCCGCTGCCCCACATGTCACAGGCCACAGTGGGGGTCTCGCGGACAGCCGAGACCAGGGTCATCTGTGGCTTCCCGTTCCCCTGCTGGCTCCTCCTTCTGGGTCCCCACACCCGCCTGTCATTGCCAGCAAAGCCTCAGGTTCCCACTGTGTGTCACCACATGGCCACAGCAGGGTGGGCATCCGCCAAGCCTCCCGGAGCCAGGGACGCCACGTCCACCTCGGAAGTCGTGTGCGGCCACCACCGGGGCGGTAGGAGAAGCCAAGCTGCCCGACCCTTGGGAGGAGCCCTGTGAGGACCAGATACTCGGGTGGGGAGTGACCACTGCACTGAGTGGAGGGGCGGAACACACCGTCCAGCATGCGCTCATGTTTGTTTTCGCTCCTTGTTTCCGTGCAGAGCCACGATGGACTTGACCCACATCTTCCCTCTTCTCCTCTTTGGAGTACGTTTGTTGATGGTTTTCTGACAGCGCCAAATGGCTCACAGTCACAGCTATGACACACTGGAGTGTGTGTTGGTGTGCACGAGTCCACGAGCGTTTCAAAAAAAGATCCACTTTAACTAATCTTGACCGTTGTGAGTGGAAGTCAGCAGAAGGCAAAGGCAGCCAGACAGTCCCGGCCCAGACTTCCTCTCGCCTCGTCCAAGGTGTTTCCGGCGTGGCTGGAGTGTGGGCTTGGGTGCAGCAGCCCCTGCGGGACTCAGGGCCGGAGTCAGGTGCTGGCTGTGTGCGTGTGGGCAAACCCAGGGCGCCTGGGGGCAGCTGCCCAAGCAGCTCTCTTCAAAGCCACCTGCTGGCTCCATAGGCCACGAGCTAGAATCCAGCAGGGAACCGGCACCAGGAGCCCCTCTGCGGGGCAGGAAGCAGACGGGCACCAGGCACAGCCGCAGCGGGTTCAAGCTCTAAGGGGCCCCATGCCCTGGGGGTTTCGTGGCCCCGTTGTGTGGCTCTCCACAGGTCTGTGGCCGCATGGGCTGCTCATTTCCTGCCCTGGCCCTTCATTTTTTCCATCCTCTGGAACTGCCAGCTTCCCGCATCAGCATGGCCAGGCAAGCACCCAGGGGTTCCATCCAGCACCGTCAAGGTGCACTGGGAGTTCTGCATACACGGTGAATGCTCTGCAGATGAGCAGGTGGTGAGCGTGGACCTTGTCCAGGCCGCAGAGGCCTGCGGAGCTACCGTGTGGCCTGCGAGGAAGGGGAACTCAGCCTCGGCCCCTGAGGGAGCTTCCGGCTGCCCTCCCTGCCACCTGCCTACAGATACAGGACAGGCCCGCCCACCGTCCTGTCAGCCCATCCCTTGAAATGAATCCACGGGTGTACATGAATGTGTCACACTCATACACTCAGACAGCTGAAGCCAAAGATGATGCTGGAAGGACGCGATGGCAGTCCAGGCCAGCGGGCTGCTTCTGGACTCAGTGGCTCTTGGCAAGTTTCCAGGAGGACGTGCAAAGACACCTCTGCATTGAGCCCAGTGCTCTGCCACACCCTACATCGAGGGTCCCCAACTCCAGAAGCTCCCCCTCCAGGGCCTCCTGTCCCACAGAGACACTTCCTGGGTGCCTGAGCTCATGAAACTTGCCAGGTCCAGAGATAGTACTGTGATTTCTGACTTGCCTGTGGAATTATGTCACCATCCATCCAGCCATGCTCCGCTCCACGCCTACACCCCTGCCAGAGCAGAACAAGTGCAGAGACAGTGAGACACAGGGTACGGTAGACAAATGAGCCAAGACAAGTTCCAAAACAGGATTAAACGCGATGCAGGAGGGGCCAGGGATTTAGCTCGGTGGTTCTGTCGCCTGCCTCAAGTTTGATCCCCGGCACCAAAACCAAAACAAAACAATACAAAACAAAACAGGATGCAGGAGCAGGCGGGGCAGTGCACATTTATGATTCCCCCCAATCTGGGAGACCGAGTGGGAAGATGGAAAGTTCAAGGCCAGCGCAGGCAACTCAGCAACTGAGACAGACTCTGTCTCAAAAAGGAAATGAAAGAGGGCTGAGGATGTAGCTCAGCGTGAAGAGCTTGGGTTCAGTCCTAGTACCCCGCCCCAGAAGTACTGGAGGTCAGGAAGGGAAGCATATTACGTTATACCCACAGTGCCTCAGAAGAGGGACAGCTGGGCAGAGAATTCAGTGGTGGGATGGGGTGGACGGTGTGGAAATCTAGAGAGGCTGGGCGAGGGGTCCAGAAGGAAGTGCAGCGAGTACAGGCTGGGGGTTCCAGACAAGTACAGGCGGTGGGTCCTGTGTCCCACAGAGGACTGGAGGTGGGGTCAGGAGCTGGCCGGCTCCCAGGTATGACGGGGTGGAGGGATTGTGGAGCAAGAAAAAATAAGGAGAAGTGCAGGGGCCCACCAGCAATGAGGTCAGACAGCATGACGGAAGACCTGACCTGACCTTGACAGGTAAGGAAACGGAGGCCCCCCAAAGGGCACAGTGGGGAGCAGGCCTGGGTCGGCCACTGCACCTGCTCCCACAGGCTCTGTCTTCGGGAAGCGCCCCCCACCGGGGCCGCTTGACCCCGACCCACTGTCCCCAAGTAGGGTGTGTGGTTGACCCTCCAGGGTGGACACCGTGGAGCCACAGCATCTGGCCACCGTGGGCTTCAGGGCCCTGCGGTTGGGCAGAGGTGGCTCAGGAGTCCTGCAGGCTGCTGCCCAGCACTTGAACCCGGAGCCACAGGCTTGCTTTGCTCTGTTCCAGGCACCAAAGTCCCTGCTGCCACCAGAGGGCCTCCCAGCCCAGCTCCAGTGCACCAGGCCTGGCTGCAGGGCTGTGTGGCTTCCTTGTCACTCTGAGAGAGATGTCAGCTGCACCCAGACAGCCAGCCTGGGGGGCTCAGAAGAAAGGAACCCAGAGCTGCCCCACTCCCAGCCCTTCTGATGCTGTTAATAAACAGAGTCTGCACCAGGGAGGCTGATGAATCCCAGCTCCCAGGGCCTCCTACGGCCGGAACGGGACCAGAACCCAGGGCCAAGTCAACAATCAGGGCCGGGAACCCCAGGCTGTAACCAAAATGAGACAAAATGCCATAGGCGCCACCTGCGTGTGCCCGGCCTCAGCCATCACAGCTCTCCAGTGCTCCCGTCCAACCCCGCACCCCACCAAAAGCTCCGTTTGCACTGTCGCTCTGCGTTTTTTAAGAACGTGATTGTGCGTCTCGCCCCAGGCAGCAGCAGCCCCAGCCCCAGCCGCCCAGGCCCACCACTTGTTCTGTCAGAGCACAGACCAGAGTAACCTCCCTCTTCCAGGAGACACCGCAGAGCCACGGGGATGCAGGTGACCACAGGTGAGCCCTGGGCTGGACAGGCGGCAGTGTCCTCAGCACACGACCTGCAAATCCAGTCACCTGTGCTGAAGGGGAGGCTGAACTCGCCACGGAGCTGCAGAAGGAGGCAGGCAGGGCCTCGGAATCCACGGTAGAGGAGAGAAATCCCCGCCTGGACTGCGTGGGACGGAGATGGCCACGCGGCTCAGAGGAGCTCAGGGGACTTGCAGGGTGGCAACAAGCTGGTCCTGCCCGCAGCACCCTTCACGCCCCCCCAAATGCTTAGAAGTGGGGCACAGGGAGCAGAGGAGGTATAGCAGGGTCCCCTGTTCTCAGCAGGGACCCTCGGGGTGTAGTGGGGAAGGGGACCCCAGTGGCTGACACCATCGCGAGAGCAGGACCAGGAGAGGATGCCCCCACCGCCCTGCTCCCTCCAGGGGGCTGTGCTCCCAGCACAGACGCCCAGCACTCACCGCCTCTGCTGTCCCTGCCTCACGCCTCCGCCTCAGCTCAGACCCTGCCCTGCTGGCCACGATTTGGTGAGTGAGGACGGCATGGGTCCCTGGAGGCCGGGCAGGGTCCTCTGCCCTCTGCCATGCAGACAGGTGATGCTGGAGGAGCTGGCTGCTCTGTGACACGAAGCAGAGCCCCCAATGGCCCGCACAGGTGACCCTGTGGCCCAAGGGCGGCTAGGAAGAGGCGGGAAGAGGCAGCTGGCTCTCCTGGTCTCGCTGTCGAAAGGGAGGCAGGTCTGGCGCCTAATGAAACCAATGCTCTGGGGAACGAGGTTGGAAAGTGTTTTCACAGCTCTGTGTTTGGCTGCTGTCCAGCTCTGCTGGGAAGAAGTTGTAAGAAAAAGATGTGCTCTTGAGATTATTATCTGATTTGTAAGCAGGGGCAAGCAGGAACAGAAGTTCACAAATTCAGCGACTTTTCAACCACAAACAGTGAAGTGGTAAAATGCATAAGAGCCAGGTGTGGGGGTCACACCTGTAATCCCAGCATACAGGAGGCTGAGGCAGGAGGATTACCCACCAGGAGTTTGAGGCCAAACTGAACCACAGCAAGACCCTGTCTCAAAACAAAAACAAAAGAAAAGAAAAGAGCTGGGGATGTAACTCAGAGCAAAATGTGCCCCTGGATAATATTGGGAAAGGTGACCCTAAACAACACAGAAAGGGCCCCAGTTTATGAACAAGGGCTAAAGCAGGAGGCAGATCATCACGGTGCTAGACCCCAACTCCAGGCAACCCTCTCCCATCCCGCCCTTGGGTGGCACAGAGCTGACTGTGCCCCTCAGCCTTGCTGGTCACCACCTGGGGTCATGAGCCAGCCCAGGACTGCAGGGCTTGCGGGTGGGGGAGCTGGGACGTGTGTGTGGCTGTGTGGATGCGCACGCCACTCACAAGCCCCGCCTTTCCCAAGCCAGGAGCACGGTGGCTTTGGCAGCCAGATCCCTGGGAAACACTCAGGCTCAGCAGCCGCACACTGACTGGGAGGTTCCCTTGGGGTCACAGCCACAGAAAGGAGGCTGCGGGGGACCACAGTGTGGGTTCCCTGGAGCGAGAAAAGCAGACCCACCTGGGGAGTTCAGCCTGCCTCATCCTCCCCAGGGCTGTTCCCCATCAGCTCCGTGAGGAGCGCTTTCTGGGAGACCTGGAGGCTGAGCTGCACTACATCGGGGGTGACTGCCACAGGTTGTTAGGGCGGTGGTGTGAGGGGTAGCAGGTGAGTGTCTGGGCTGTGGCATTAGGTCCCATTCTCCTTGTGAGCCTGCTGACCCTGGGCTGTGACCTTTCTGAGTGCTTGTACCTGGGCCTGGAGTTCAGGAGGGTGCAGCTGGCATTGTTTCCCTTTCCCTGGTCAGCCGAGGTACTCATGAGGGTATAGGAAACAGCAGGTGCACTGGACAGATTCCGGTGGCTGTCGCTCCGAGCTGCTGTGGGCACCTGGTGGTCTTCTGTCCATCTGGCCCCAGGCTGGGCAGCTGCCCGGAGTGAACACTCATAAGCATGGGCGTCTCCCCAGACCCTTACAGGTCCTAAGATCAGACTCGGCCCCCAGAACTTCGGCCACTCAAATCGAGAATCACTGAAGCATCCTGGCCAATCAGAGCCCCTTTGTCTCTAAAACCTCAGCTTCTGGCCAGCCCTGCTTCCTCTCCCTCCAGCTCTGAGAGGATGCTCCCTCCCTTCAGTCTGGACACTTGTCCCTGTGGCCTCCCATCCCAGAGCTGCACCAGGGACCCCAGGGCAGAGGAGTGGAGGACTAGGGACAGTGGGGGACTAAGCTTCTGGGACTGAATGCCTTTCTGAGTGTTTATAAACCCAGTGTCTGCCTGTCACCCTGGGATTCCCTGGAGCCATAATTTTAAGCTTTTTGCTTCAAATAAATCATTTTCTTTCTTTAAAATAACAGTTTAAAAATAAATCTGTCAGGTTTTCATTCCTGGCAAGTTTCAGTCACCTCTCTTATTTTAGTAGATGGTTCCAGTGCCTTCAACTTTTCCACAAAACAAAAAACTTTCTGTTGCTCTAACAAAATACCCAAGACTAGTCAAATTATAAAGAGAAAAGGTTTGGTTTGGCTGACACTCATCTGTCATCTGACCACATGGCCTTTAGGGAATGTCACAGGTCCAAACAATCCTTCATAACCACAAAGATGAATGTACATAAGAAAGTAAAGGTTTATTACAACACTTTAGAGCTGCACAAATCCTTACAATTAGCCAGGCTTCATTCTCACAACCACAGGCACAGTCATGGTGGCCCTGCCCACCCTACAGATGAGGAAACTGAGGCTCAAAACTACATCTGGCTGCCCAAAGTTACTGGTCATTTCAGCACTGACCTCCCAGGCCCCAGCACTGCCTGCATTTCTGTATCAAACTGGTCTCCAGGGCTTGATAAAGTGTCAGAAAAAACAACCTTAACTGGCTTTGGAAGGATAAAACAGTGGCTGGCATTTATGATCAGTTAGCCAGTTGCCCCTGGCAACTGCTATTAGATCTCAAAGGTCCCTGGAAATCTCACCATGGAAGGTGGGGCCTGGTGGGACTGGGAGGGACCTGAAAGAGTGAATTCCTCCACGGTGCTGGATCTGCCTTGGGGCCAGCCTATCATGGACTGAGCCCATTGACACTGTGAGCTAAAACAAACCTCTCCTTTAAATTGCAATGTTGTACTTTGTCCCTGAGACCAGGAAAATGCATAAGGCAGGACATTAGTGCCTAGTACACCTACACAGCATTCAAAGGCCCTTGAGGAGAGGGGGTCTCTACGATGGGAACAAGGTCCCACCTTCCACCCCAAAGTGAAAGGGAAAGAGGAGGTGCTCCCTCCTTACTCCCTGGAAGCCTGGATGTGGATTTATGGAGCACAGCAGAGATGAGGCCATCCAGGACGGTGTCCACACAGGGTGACACTGGGCAGAGGCGGTGCTCAATGGGGCCACTCGGGAATGGTGAGTGCGTGTGGACTCTGGAATTGGACACACAGCAGCTGGGGCTGAGGGGTGGCAGGTTCTGCTCTCTCCTCCAAGCACCCAGCTTCTTCTCAATGCAGTGAGCATTTTAGATCTAGTAGCCAAAGGCAGGTGGAAGCTGCCTAGTGGGCTGCCTTCTTTATAAAGATCACAGAGTAATTTAATGCCCAGGGCAATGTCCAGCCCTGAGTCAGAATTCCTGGAAATTCTGAGCAGCTCCCTACACTGGCTTCCTCCTCTGAGGTCCCTAGTATCCTCTCAGAGCTGGTGTCCAGCTCAGGGACCTCCAGGCATGTGTCAGTGTTGAGACAAGCTTTCTACCCCCTCAGGAGTCTGATGCTTTGAAACACAGCTCCAGGGAAGTCTTCCATCTGTACACCAGCACTCAAGCTGCACCCCAGACCACAGCATGTGACTGACACGGGCTCCGAATGACCCATACTCTTCTCAGGCATGAGCCACCTTGCTGGTGGCTCAGTGCTGTGCTCTGCTGTTGTCTCCCCTGTTCACATTGACTGTAACACAGAGGCCACAGTCAGGACAAGTGTTCAGGAGGGGTTTCTGTATCTGGAAGAGGCACCCCTGAGGCCTGTTGGGCTGGGGCACAGTCTGCACCCCAAACTGTGTCCCCCAAAGAGTCCTCTGAGTCACTGTTGGACTCAGCTCTAAGGACTCCCTTGCATCACGTGACCATCACAGAGACTCCAAATACAAAGCCTGTGTTTCTCCCACCGGAAAGGCAGGACCTACGCCCATACAAAGTGGGGTCCACCCTGGAGTCTATTCCAAAGTCCTCCCAGGACCCCAACCCCTCTGAGGCACAGTTCCCACTCATCATCACCCATGTGAAGTGACTTCTCTTCCCGGTAATGCTGTCTCCTCACAGTGCACCAAGCTTTTAGTATAAGTTGCTGTCTCCAAAAGGACAGGGCCTGTTCCCCAGACAGGATCGCACAGGGGACTTACAAGCACACACAGAGGCAAACACCTCCAGGGCTCCTGTTCTCATACAGACCACAATATTAGCTGTACATGGAAAGACCACCCCCAAAGTGACCCCAGCACCAACGCTCTCTGCTATTCTCTTCCGGGGACGCTCCGAGGTGACCGGCGGGCACGGAGCCCGTGGTGGAAATGCCCAACCCAAACAAGAGGTGTTCAAAGCATCTGCTGCAGACAGCTGCAACTTTGCCCAGAGTGGCCCATGGGTGGAGGTGGGCGAGGGTCCGGCTGCCACTGGAGTTGACAGATTTAACTCTGCCTGCCCGAGGACAGGCCACTGCACTCAGCCGTCTGCGTCAGGGAATGGGCTTGTTTCTTTGCAGTGGCGTCATGGTCTGTGTGCAGTGAACGAAGAACCTCCTACTCCGCCCACTTCTGAGCCCGAAGGCCCCCTACAAAGCCCGGATCGGGAATAAATGCGAACATCTGCTCTGAGCGAGGTGCCGTCTGCATCTGGAGGACTAACGCGAGAGATGGGGCAGCAGAGATGCCCAGGATGGGGCATGGGTCTGGGCCGCAGGAGCTCTGGCCAGCATGGACGACTGGAGTCAGGAGGGCGCTCGCCTGGTCCTGAGACCTCTGGAGGCAGGGTCAGTGCCCCAGCCCAGCAGTCTCGTTGCCCATCCTGTGGGTGCTGCCCGCTTCCACCCCAGGTGGCCCCCAGTGTCCCTCCGAAGTTGTCACCTTTGAGCCTCACTGCTGAGGGGCCCAAATGCCACACTGTGCTTCTGTCACCTGCTTTTGCATTTGGGGACAGGCCGGCAGTCACTGCTTCCCTTTGTACGGGACAGTTGGGTAAGGGGCGTGCATGGCTGGGGAACTGGGGGGCCCAGGGGGCCACTACTCCAGGACCAAGTCACGGCACATTCATCTCATGCTCCAGGCTGTGAAGCTGTGACAAAGAAACATGCAGCGCTGCAACTGCCCTGTGGTGCTGTTTGTTACGGCACCCGACCTTCCAGGAGGGTCCAGGCCTCGGCCCACAGGCCCCGCGTCCTCGCTGTTTGTGCCATGCAGCCCGCACATGGGAGTCCGCTGTCGCCTGCTCCTGGAGCTCAGCTGTCCCGAGCGCTGTCCCTTGCCTGCTGGGGCCCCGAGCTCCTCATCCATGTGCTTGTCTTGTTTTACTTACTCAGCTACATAACTGAGAGGACACCGACTGGGGTGCTGGGCTACAGCAGTGACCACGTCACACCCTGTCCCGTCCTCCAGGACCTGGAGCCTGATGGTTGATGCGGTTACAAGGAGAGGCAGGAGAGGAGGACAGTCCAGGAGGAAGAGGGACCATCTGGAAGAAGAAGCCTCTTCTGTCCTCTTTTCTCTACAACCAGTCCAGAGGAGGATTTCTGTGTGAGCAGGGTCCGCTACCTCCCATGGGCTCCCGGGCCTGAAAAGCTGACATTTTCCTTCTTACCCAACAATTCCCTGCCTGCCAGGAAGCCTGGGCTGGGGCTGGGGCAGTGTGGTGGCTGCTGCTACCGAGAATCCACAGGACCCAGAGCAGCTGCAAACAGCAGGTGAAGGAAGGAGTGTCCCAGTCCGACCTCCTCCCTGTGGACCGGGCTGGGGGCCCCCAAGGGTCTCTGACTCCCGGGCATGGTCACTGGGCATGAGCGCGAGGCCTCTTAGCTCTTCCTTCTCTTTCTCTGACTCCTTACTTCTTTGTGGTTGTTAGTTTTTGTTTTTTGAGACAGAGTCTCGCTGTGTAATTCAGGCTGGCCTTGAATTCACTGTATTGCTCAGGCTAGGCTTGAATGTGCAATCCTCCTGCTTCAGCCTCCCCAAGTGCTGGGATTACAGGTGTGCCACTATGCCTGCTTCCTCTTTACTGTGTGAGTACGGTATTTTCTGACAGGCATGGGTGGAAAGAACAGACATTCAGGGACCTTCGTGTGACCGGTGGCTGCCTGACTCACCTCCCACACTCCAGTTCGAAGTGTGAGTTGTTGTGCTGTCTCTGCCCTGGGCTGGGATCCAACACCGACTCACAAGGCAGGGTCCCTGACTTGTGCTGCAAGGTCACTGCTGGCCCCTCCATCACCCACTCCTACGAAGCCTGCAGAGCTCCCACAGGTGTGAGCTCTTCTCTTGCCGCTCCTCTGTTCCCCTTTGTCTCCCACGTTCAGGCCACTTGCTCTCCTTCCTTGTCTTCTTTAGGATTTTCTATGACCATTTCTCCTCATTTTGCAAGGTTTTTTTTTAAGCATTAGAAAAAGACCTCAGAATTTTTTTTTATGAGGAACTCAGAATTTATTCACCTGTCACTCAAGGGAGGAAGAGGGGGAAGGCTGTAAGATTCATGAAGGACAGCAAGAAGACATTTAACCTTCACAGGCAGACAGGGCCTGCGTTCTCTCTACTTTTGTGCATGTTGGGAAACTCTCAGGCTGATAGCATCTTAAACAACCAAGGAGAAGTAAGTTCCATGAAAGCCCCAAAGGGCATTTGAAAAATTCCCAAAGTCATGGACACTGAAGACTTCCAAGAGACAGAAAGCCAGGCATGATGGTGCATGCCTGAAATTCCCACACTCGGGAGGCTGATGCAGGAGGATCGATGCAAGTTCAAGGACAGCTGGGCTGCATGGTGAGCTCAAGGTTGGCCTAAATGTCTCAAAAACAAAACAGCTGGGTATGTAGCTCAGTGGTTTTGCTGCCTGCCTCACGAGTTCAAGGTCTCGAGTTCAACTCCCAATACCAAAAACAAAACAAAAACACCAAGAGGGGATGGAAAAATCAGTTAGGCACAGCTTAAATTACTGGGTTGTGAAAACTTTAGAAAACATTAGAACTTTAAAATAAGGGATTCGTGTACAAAACCACCCTTTTACCCAACAGGAATGGGCACAGCATATTCAAACGTGGGTCAAAAACAATCCATGTGGCCGCCTGCCCAGTACAGACGGTCAGTGTAGCTGCAGTCTGGGGACACGCCAGTACCCTCCCCACTCCCTTTAGGGGGTCACTCCACAGGTCTTCTGAACCCCACAGACACTCAGAATCACACACAGAAATTTTAAGGCATCAAACCAGTAGTCTTACTATTTTCAAGTTAAACAGTTTAGGAATATTTGGAGTTTTAAAAATATTCATCATTTGGATCATTACAACAAAAGGCCTGTCTGATTTTATCAGTTATTTGAAATTGACTAATTGATTTAGACTTGGGATGTTACAGAGACATGTTACTAAATTTTTTGCAATACTGGCAAATCTAAAAGAATTTAAGAATCTCTGCTTATAAAGTTAATATCTTAAATAATTGAGTAAGTGGGAAACTTTGGCTTACTAATCAAATCACTGAAGTGTTCTTGAAGAAAATCAACCATGCTAAATTCATACAAGCAGCTTAAAATAGCCAAAGGTGTTTAACATTTACTTATGCTAATCAAAGGCTTGGTAAAAGGAAGTGCTACAATGTAGCAATCTTATAAGCAAAACTGAAATATAAAGAATTAGTTATTCAAATTTGCAGCTTTGATAAAATGAAGGCGACTTTTAAAAGCTTCTTTAAAGTAAATTTCTGAATTACATTTTCTGTACAAAAGTTAACCTTGAACACGCCAAAACTCTCACATTTAACTCAGTGGGTGTCTTAGTCACTATCTTGTTGCTGGGAAAAAATATCTGACTCTCACAACTTAAAGGTTCATATTTTCATTTCAGGGTTGGCTGCCTCCACAGCAGGGCAGGGTGGTGGAAGGGTCTTGCGGAAGAGAGCTGCTCTGGGTATGGCATACAGGAAGCAGAGGGAGAAGAGAGGAGCCAGGTGGGAAGACCGACCCTTCTAGACCCCGCCCCCAGGCCACGCCCCTTCCACCCAGGCCCCACCTCCCAGCCGGAAGTCAGACATTTTGACCTCATTTAATCCTCTTCCAAAAGCCCCACCTCTGGGCCCAGGAGGCCTTTGGGGAACCTTCTCCGTCTACACCAGGCCAAGGGGAAAAGGCAGAGAGCAGCGTCTGCGATGTGGTGACTGAGAGCCTTTCTTTAGAAAGTCCTGCACCCAGCTTTGAGTCTCCATCCCTCGCCCTGGGCTCAGTCACCTCTTGTGGGTGTGAGGCCCGCCTGGGGCTGTGTCAGCTCTGTGCCCGGAACCACCCCACCACCCCGCAGTGCCTCGGATTCCTCGGCTGTGACCCCACCGATACCCTCTCCACCCATCCCTCCAGCCTTTGCGGTCTGACTCCGGACACCAAAAGAGAGGCATCCTCTTCACCCTTCCGCACCCCACGGAGGTGCAGCTCCAAGCAGAAAACGACGAAACGCTGAAAATTAGTGCATCAAAACTCAGAGCACTATAGATCTATGTGATACCAAAATTGAACTGTAATTTTACTTAAATGTCAGGTAATTAAAATTATTTAAGATTATCCATTGATGAATAAAAGGGTAAAACACGGTGGTTCTCTCAATGAAAAATAAGACAGGAAGGGCCGGTGGAGTAGCTCAGTGGTGAGCACTTGTCTAGCGTATTCAAGCCTTGGGCTCCATCCCCAGTAGCACGAAAAGATGAGCGAATGAGCAGATTTTGAAGACACAAGTGGTACATTTGCTCTCACAGAGGGTGGCAGAGTGTTTTGCCCTACTCAGCCCAAAGCCATCCAGAAGCTAAGTTGGAGACAGGCTCTCTGCAGATGTCCCTGCATCGGGGACCTGGAAATGAGATCACCTGAGAGTCCACCCCATGGCCCTAAACCCAGTGCAAGTGTCCCTCTAAGAAGGGAGGGTGAGGGCACGTGAAGACGCAGGCAGAGACCTGGATGACGAGCCACAAGCCCAGGAACCCCCAAATTGGCAGCAATCATTAGGAGCTGAGGGGACGCGCAGAACTGCTGACGGCCTACATGTTCTGCACTCTCGCGTACTTCTGATTTTTTAGGACTTTGCCACTTTCATGTGGATCCCTGGGCTGTGCAGAAGTCTGCTGGCAGCCTAGTACCCCACCCTGCAGACGTGTCAGGGACACAACGCCTCTGCACGCTGTGCAGGTCCTGGTGGCCAGCTGACGGCCAGGCTACTGATACAAGCACGTGGCACTAGCAGAAGGGACGGGCACGGGAGGGGGTAAGCCAGGGGGTGGCACCACCCCGGACAGAAGGAAGGGCAGAGGACAGCGGATCTGGCTCTCTCCTGAGCGGGCACCCCATCCCCCCCACACCTCCGTCCCAGCCCTTCCAGCCCTGCAGTCCAAACTCTGCCTCCGCTACTGTCCACACCGCCACACTCCCCGGTTCTGCTGCCCACTGAGAGCCAGTGTGGGACCAGCACAGGGATGGGGGGATGTTGCTGACGTGGCATTTGTCCTGGGCCAGGCCTTCAGCGGCAACAGTGGCCGGTCATCTCTGGGGAGCACGCGCTTACCTGCCGCCCTCCATGGAAAGCTGACTGGCTTCCGACGTCCTCACTCGGTCCTCACTCGTGACTCAGTGGGCCGGGCATGGCGGTACACGCCTGTAATCTCAGCTACTCTGGAGGCCGAAACAGGAGGGTTGAGGTTCAAGTCCAGGGTGGACAATTTAGCAAGACTCTGTCTAAAATATAAAGAAAAAAAGAAAGAAGTCATTTTCCAGGTGAGCTCTACACATCAGGCTGGGGCCGAGCTGATTCCTCCCAGGGAAGATCTGGACTGCCAGATGCCTTCAGATCATATCACGCGTGAGCAGGTTGGGGAACCCCCGCCACGCCCTGGGATCCCCAGCTCTCCAGCCAGATGGGGCACTGTGCAGTCCTTGCTGTGAATCCCCGCCCCACCCCAGCGCCTGCTGTCCAAGTTCCATGTGGCTGTTTTTTTAGAGCCCAAGTGACGGGAGACAGTGTCTTCGTCCCTCTGACCCATCTGTCCACCTTCCGGACGCCGGGTGTGCCGTTCTCACCCATGTCCTGGCCACAGACCCGCTGGATGGTGAGGGGGACCTGAGCCAAGCCCCCTCATTCTCAGGGGTTGGTGGAAGTTCAAGATTCGTGCCCAGGCGTCCGTCATGGGCACGGCTCTGTCTCCCTGCACCCCGAAGGGCTCGCCGCAGGCCCCTTCCTCTCAGGACCCCACCCCCTTCAACAGAGGTCCCCGGAGTCTGGCTTTAGATCCAGATGGGGGTTGTGAGTCCAACTGTGGCGGCTCGAGATGTGTTTCCACCTACGAAATCAAAATCTGAATTTTCCTAAGCAGATACGATAAGTGTGTTTCCCCTTGCACACGTCTCTCTTGGTTGGCTGACCACCTTGTCACTGGTGTTGACCCTGTGATCCATAAGCCATTGCCACAGCCCCTTACCGGTCCAGTCACGCATTCCCAGCCCTTCCCAGCGTGGCGTGGGAGCGGTGCCTGTTTACCTCTGATGACACAGCTCTTGACCTCTGCTGCTTGGGAGGATTCGTCTCAGAAACGCAGAGTCTCAGAGTCAGGCATGGTGGCACAGGCCCGTAATCCCAGCACTCGGGGAGGCTGAGACAGGAGGATTGCAGGTTTGAGCCCAGTCTGGACAACTTAATAAGACCCTCTCTCAAAATTTTAAAAAATGTTTAAAGGGCTTGGGGGAATGTAGGTCAGTGCAAAGGCCCTGGGTTCAATATCCAGCACAGAAAGAAAAAAGAAAGATGGGAAGGAAGAAAAGAAGGAAGGAGCCCAGCCGAACACTAAGAGCCTCCCAGTCTAAGGCCAACACGCCCCGCAGTCCCGGCCCTGGCTGCCCACAGAGTCACCCCACGGCCAGAACTGACCCTCAGTGTCTCATCAGGGCCTGTGGAGGGGCCTCGTGCGCTGTGGCAGAGCAGCGCTTCGGCCCAAACATCCCGAGTACTGGTCACCGTCCCATGGCCGAGGACCTGGGCATGACGGAGCCGGGCACCCCACAGCCGCTCTCCCTCCACCCCTCTTCGTCCTCCTGCACACACGTGCAAGGTCCTGGCTGCTTTCTTCCAGCGCCTGGGCCGGCTCCAGACCCTCCAGGAGCTGCTAGGAACAGAGTCCCCTACCCCGGGCCACCGGTCAGAGCCAGAATCTGGGATTGAACCCAGGGCTTTTGCACGGAGCTACATCCTCAGCCCTTCTGTATTTTTTTTATTGGGATAGGCTGGGCTCAAATGTGTGATCCTCCTGTCCCGGCCTGAGCGCTGGGATTACAGGCCTACCCATCACAGCATACTAAGAGCTCGCATCTCAGTGGGCCAGTGGAGGGGTGCAGCGGTGCGGGAGTAGGGAAGGTGCTCAGAGAGGCAGCATCAGCGGGGGAGGCAGGGCCTGGCCATCCCGGTGGGGTGGTTCAGGCTGGCAGCTGGCAACACTCCACTCAGAAGTCTTAGGGGTTCGGCAGCCCCCGGACCCGCCCACGGGATGCCGAGAGCCCTTCCCAGCTGTGACAATCTCAGAGGCCCCACACAATCCGAACGTCCCCTTGGGTGGCGTCGCTTGGCTGCGAAGTCACCGGCATGGTGGCCTGGCAGCAGATGTGCCCCTCGCCCTCTGCCCTCCATCTGCCCAGCCCTGGTCTCAGTGACTCCTTCCCCCCCCCACCGACTGCAGGCCACACCAGCACT